>NC_081843.1:18232046-18582565 GCF_963259705.1 Myotis daubentonii | reverse complement strand
GAAGTAACAAACAACAGCAAGAACCTGCATCCATCCTGTGATTCTTGGTAAAATAACAATAACACTCATGTACTGAGAGCTGGCTTGGAACCAGGCCCTGTGTGGAGTGCTTTACATCTGCCTCCATTCCCTCATTTAACCAGGTTGATGCCATCACTGACTTTACTACGGAGGAACCCAGACTTAGAGAGATGGGCAACTTGCCCGAACAAGGTCTTATATCTAATCCTTAGTAGACCTAGGACTCATATTCAGATCTGTTTGAGGCCACACCTGTGCTCTTGAACACTATATGGCTTCCTGGGTGGTTGCTCAGTAAATGCTGGCTCCCAATACCAACTGAGGACAGACTGTCAGACTTCTCATGAATACTCACAATAGCTCATGATCTTTTATTCCCCCCTTTCACATACATTTCTCTCACTCACAATGATCTTATGAGGTCTGTGTTCTTCCTTATATAAAGCCAGGAGTGCCAGTCTTACTGCTGACTACCCAGCATCTTGTAGCTACTCAACAAAATCTTACTGAATGAGGGATGAAACCTAAGACAAGCAATGATAACCTCTGAAAAGTTGTAGTACACCAAAGCCAAGTTCAAATGCTATACGCTCCAAATGATGTATGTGCAGTAATCCCCCCTTATCTACAGAGGATATGTTTGAGCACACCCAGTGGAAGCCTGAAACCTGGGAATAGTGCCGAGCCCTACAGATACTCCCTCCCCTCAACTTACATGCATACCTTTTCACTTAAAGCAAGGACTTTACACATTTTCTTTGGCAGATCCAAATTGCCAACATCACTACTTGTACGTAGGTGGCCATTATTAAGTAAAATAAGGATTCTTGGAACACAAACACAGTGATACCTCAACAATCAGTCTGATAACTTCGATGGCTAGTAAGTGGCAAATGGGTGTGAAGTGTCTACAGTGTGGAGACACTGAACAAAGGAATGATTCACATCTGGGAAGGACTGTGTAGGACAAGGCAAGATTTCATCACGCCACTCAGAACAGCACACAATTTGAAATTTATGAATTGGTACTGTGGGTAAGGGAGACTACTATATATACCGTATAGGCATGTGTGTAAGTATATCTATTTATCCATCTATCTGGAGAGAGGGGGTGTAGGGAGAAGGGAGAAAAAGGAGAAGGAGGAAGCGAAGGGTGGAAGGCTGGGAGAATATATAGACCCTACAGTGAGTGGGCTGATCCTCTAACTACTGAGCAACACCAGCCAGGTCACGTGTTTTGTTTTTTGTTTTCAATAATACAGTCTAGTGTTGGCCTCTCTTGGTAACTTTTTTGTGTGTACACTAATAAAAAATGTGCATTCTGCTGTTGGGGGTAGATATTTCTATAATTGTTAATTAGGACAAATAGATTGACAGTGTTATCTACACTAATAAAAGAGAAAAATGGTAATTGGCATACGACACTACCCTTTTCATTGGCTAATCAGGGCTATATGCAAATTAACTGCCAACTAAGATTGACAGTTAACTGCCAACTAAGATTGGCAGTTAACTGCCAACAAGATGGTGGTTAATTTGCATATGTACGCACAATGCAGGGAGGCGAAAGGGAAAGCAGGAAGAAGCCCCCTGCCACTGACAGTGATCAGAAACCCAGGGGGGAGCTAAGAGCCGGGGGGGCAGGGCAAAGGCGGCCCTGGGGCCGCCTTTGCCCTGCCCCCCAGCCATGATCAGAGAATCAGGTGCCTTTTCTGCCCTGGCCAGTGATAGCAGGAAGTAGGGGTGGAGCCAGCGATGGGAGCTGGGCACGGTCGAAGCTGGCAGTCCCAGGAGCTAGGGGTCCCTTGCCTGGGCCTAAAGCGAAGCCCACGATTGTGGGGCCACTGCAGCTGCGGGTTCCCGCTGCCCGGGCCGGACGCCTCAGCCAGAGGCATCCTGCAGGGGCAGGGGCGGAGGCCGCGCGATCGCGGCGCCCCCCGCTGACACTTCAGGTCCCCGCTGCCCGGGCCGGACGCCTAGACCAGAGGCGTTAGGCCTGGGCAGGGGCGGAGCCTGTAGCCGCGGGGAGCTGGGGGTCCCCTGCCCAGGCCTGACACCTCTGCCGGAGGCCTCAGGCTTGGTCAAGGGGCCGATCTGGTGATTGGTGATCGGAGGGTGATGAGGGTCAACTCCTCTGGCCGAGGCATCAGGCCTGGGCGGGGGGCTGGGGGTCCCCTGCCCATGCCTGATGCCTGGTCCAGAGGCATCAGGCCTGGGTGGGGGGCGGAGCCGGGGATTGGGGGGATATGATGGTCCCCTTGCCCAGGCCTGAAGCCTGGGTCAGAGGCATCAGGCTTGGGCGGGGGGTGGAGCAAGCGATCAGAGGGAGATGGGGGTCCCCTGCCCAGGCATGATTCCTGGGCCAGAGGCCTCAGGCCTGGGCGGGGGTCAGAACCAGTGATTGGGGGGAGATGGGGGTCCCCTGTCCAAGCCTGACACCTCTGGTGGAGGCGTCAGGCCTGGGCAAGGGGCCAATCAGGCGATCGGAGGGTGATGGGGGTCTATGCCTCTGGCCGAGGCATCAGGCCTGGGCAAGGGGCAGAGCCAGCAATCAGAGGGGTCTGGGGGTCCCCTGCCCAGGCCTGATGCCTGGGCCAGAGGCATCAGGCCTGGGCTGGGGGCAAAAACAGTGATGGGGGAAAATGAGGGTCCCCTGCCCAGGCCTGACGCCTCTGTTAGAGGCTTCAGGCCTGGGCAAGGGGCCGATCCTGCGATTGGAGGGTGATGAGGGTCAATGCCTGAGGGATCCCAGTATGTGAGAGGGGGCAGGCTGTGCTGAGGGACTCTCCCCCCCGACGCACACCCAGTGCACGAATTTCATGCACCAGGCCCCTAGTATATATATAAAAGCCTAAGTGACCGAATGACCAAATGACTAAACAACCTGGTTGACTGGTCGCTATGACATGCACTGACCACCAGGGGGGAGATGCTCAATGCAGGAGCTGCCCCTGTTGGCCAGTGCACTCCCACACCCAACCTCCTGCAGCCTGCCAACCTCCAGAGGACCCTCCCCCCAGCCGATCAACCACCCATGCCCCCTCAGGCCAGCCCCCATCACTCCTGATCATTGGCCAGGTTGAGGAATCCCACCTGTGCATGAATTAGTGCACTGGGCCTCTAGTGTATATATATATATAATGTCTTTCAAGAAATTTGTCATTCCATCCAAAAATTCATGTCACTTCTTTCCTGGCTATCTATTCTCTCAGCTATTGAGAAACTAGTGTTGAAATTTATGTCTATTTATCCATGCATTTTCATCTATCTTAGTTTCATTTATTTTGAAGTTTTATTAATGAGGTGCATAAATAATTCAGATTGTTATTGTTATATCTTTTGATTAATTGACCATTTGCCATCATGAAACAACTATTTTAATCCCTAGTAGTAATCTTTTTTGCTATATATCACCTATTTGTCTGATATTAAGATAATTACTCCACAATTTTTCAGGTTAATGTTAGCATGACAAATCTTTTTTTTTTTTATCAACTTATTTGTGTTTTTATATTTAAAGTCTTTCAACTTTAAGTACAATGTTAACTTTAGGTGTTTTGCACATGTTCTTTACCAAGTTAAAAAGAAAAGTGCCCTCTGTTATTATTTGTCTGAAAATTCTAAATGGGTCTTCAGTTTTGTCAAAACCTTTTTCTGCATTGACTGATGAGATCATGTGATTTTTCTCCTTTAGCCTATCAAGATGGAGGATTACATTGGCTGACTTTTGAGTATTGAACCAGTGTTGCACCCCTAGTGTATTTTCCACTATGTCGGGAGCATGATTCTTTTATGCATTGTCAAATTCTCTTTGCAATTATGTTATAACTGTTTTATGCTTATATTCATGTGAAATATTGGTTTGTAGTTTGCTTTGCTTTTATACTCATTTTATCTGGTTTTGGTATCAGGGTATAATGGTTTCATAAAATAAATTCTATGCTCTTCTATTTTCTGTAAGATACTGTGTCTAATTGGTGTTGATTATTATTTAAACATTAGTAGAATTCTCCAGTGAAACCATGTGAACCTGAAAATTCATTTTGGGGAAATTTGAAATTTATGAATCCAATTTCCTTAATAGTTATAGGGTTATTCAAATTATCTCTTGCATATTGGGCGAGTTGTGGTAGTTTGTGCTTTTCAAGGGATTGTTCTATTTAATTTAAGTTGTCAAATTTATGTGTGCAGAGTTATTCATAGAATTCCTTTATTCTCCTTTTAATGTCTGCAGGGTCTGTAGTAATATCCCTTGTTTCATTTCTGATATTGCTAATAATTGTCTTTTCCTGTGTGTGTGTGTGTGTGTTTTAATATATTTTATTGATTTCAGAAAGAAAGGGAGAGGGAGAGATAGAAATATCAATGGTGAAAGAGAATCATTCATCAGCTGCCTCCTGCACACGCCTCCCCACCCCCAACTGGGGATCGAGTCAGCAACCTGGGCATGTGCCCTTGACCGGAATCGAACCTGGGACTTTTCAGTCCACAGGCCAACACTCTATCCACTGAGCCAAATGGGCTAGGGCAGGAGGTTTGTAGTTTTTAAAATATGTTTAGAGAACCAGCTTTTGTCTATTATTTTCTGTTGTTAATTTCATTTACTTTTACTGCAATATATTATTTTTTGCCTCTACTTTCTATGGGCTTATGTAGTTCTCTATTTTCTTGAAGTGGAATTTTATATTATTGATTTTAGACTCTCCACTTTTTTATTGAAAACATTTAATACTATACTTTTCACTCTCAGCACTGCTTTAGCTATGTCTCATAAGTTTTAATAAGTTTTATGTTTATTTTAATTAAGCTCAATGTATTTCTAACTTTTTTTTTCTTTTTCTTGAGACTTCTTTGACTCGTGGTTACCTAGAAGTTTGTTCCTTAGTTTCCAAGTGTTGGGAGATTTTTAAAAAAATATATTTTATTGATTTTTAACAGAGAGGAAGAGAGAGGAGGGATAGAGAGTTAGAAACATCGATGAGAGAGACACATTGATCAGCTGCTTCCTGCACACCTCCTACTGGGGATGTGCCCGCAACCAAGGTACATGCCCTTGACCGGAATCAAACCTGGGACCCTTGAGTCCTCAGACTGACGCTCTATCCACTGAGCCAAACCGGCTAGGGCAGGAAGATTTTTCTGTTATCTTTATGTCAGGACATGATCAATCTAGCTATATAATCTGTTGGCTCCTGATAATAATGTGAATGGTGTTGTTTGGGGTGGCTTTCTATAAATGTTTGTTACAACTGTTGGTTGATGGTGCTGTTCAGTTGTTTTCTATTCTTGCTGCTATCCTATTGAGTTGCTCTAAATTATTGCAAGAGGGATATCTAAGTCTCCATTTATAATTATGGATTTTTCTATTTATTTTTTTAGTTCTATCTAGCTGTGCTTCACATATTTATAGCACTTTTTATTAGGTGCATACACTTTTAGGGTTGCTATAAATTCTGTCCTTGGCTCTGACACTCCTCTCTAGCACTTCGTCTTAAGTATGGTAATTGCCTTGGACCCTGGACAACCAGCTCTGATTCCCCAGGACAGGGGGTTCACCAGCCTTCCCTTAGATTCCCCTTCTTTCTGAAGGAAAACTCTCCTAAGGCAACAAGCTGGCGCAACTGTAAGGCTCTGCTCTTTTGTCTCCTGTCTTTCGAGGCTCACTGTCTGTCATGCCTGGCGTACAGTGCCACAGACTGAACGTTTGAATCTCCCCAAAATTCCCATGTTGAGACCTCACCCCCATGATGATGATTAGGAGGTGGGACTGTGGCAAGGCAAACAGGTTATAAGAGAACTCGCTCACCCCTTGAACCACATGAGGACACAATGAAAAGACGGCCCTATGAGCCAGCAAGCGGGTTCTCACCAGGCACCCAAGTCCACTGGTGTCTTGATCTTGGGCTTCCAGCCTCCAGAATGGTGAGAAATAAATGTCAGTTTCTTTGTAAGCTACCCAGTCTACGGTACTTTTTTTAGCAGCCAAAATAGACTAAGATATACAGTCATACAAACCATTGTTTCATGTATATCGCCTATTACGTGGACATTTAAGATGATTGATTAAATCTGTGATTCTGTCTTGGCGGGAAGTAAAAGCCCAACCTCTCTTTTTAGAATTATGGAAAGAAAGAAATACTAATGTCCTTTGTGGTTTTTATTTTCCATTGTGAAGACACATTATTATACATACTGGCAGTAGTTCGCGTATATTTAACACTTTGCTTTGGGCCAGGCACTCTGCTAAGGGATGTTCACTCATTAGCTTACTTAATAAATATTTTTAATTACATCGAGGCCTCATCGCTTCTCCCATGCTTAAGAAATACAGAGCATTTTGTTCAGGAAAAGTCTGAAACATCCTAAATGAAAGGAGTTACTAACTGAATTATAAAAGGCCTTGGCAGAAGACAGTTCCCTCTTATTAAAAATGGATTGCTGTTTAAATCCCAAGTTTCATTTGTCTATCTAGACACACAACCAAGTTGCTGAGGCATTTTGGGGAAGAGACCAGCCCATCTTGAACCTGATTAACATTCTCCTCTCTTCCAAGCTGTGTTTCTTTTCTAGCCCTCATGTCACTTACGCCTGGGGTGAGACAATGCATCCTGGAAGCAGAGTTCCGTTTGGAACAGGAATTCAGCAGGAACGACTACTGAGAAACTCATGGGCACCCGGCAGTCGCTTTTTTAGCCAACTGGGCAGGACAAAAAGCAGCAAGGTTGTTCTTCAAACTTACAAATATCTCCATTCTGTTTCAATACTGTGATGCAAGCTTACAGGCACAGCCACGGTCTGCCCCAGTCTCTGCCTGGTAATTTAAATCACAGGTCAACCTAGTTAACATTTAGACTTCTAAAAAGAAATGCATAAGAAATAAGAGCAGAGGAAATGTAAATTGCATTTTCATAGGAAAAAACAAACAAACATGGGAGATGTAAAAATTGTATAGCTCCCTACCTATGAAAACTCTATCGCCTTACTGTTTGCTTGTCCTGCCAAATATCTCTAATTCTTGTCAAAATTCTTTCAAGCTTTGCCTCCTGTTTCCTCTAGCACAAGCCCTGTGAAGGGAAAATGACGCCTGTCTCATATACTCCTGATTCTTCAGTGCTGACCACAGTGTTTGACACATGAATACTCTTTAAGTGAAATTACTTTTCAGACAGTCTGCAGGCCAGGGCTATGAGGCCGATGGAGTGTGTGCAGTCAGCTACTCCAATATGCTTCCCCAAGGCAGACATCACTAATCGATCCTGGCACTCCTCCCTGCTGAATCTATACCCAGGCTCAGGATTCATTGCTTCAAATTCCAAGTAGCCCACTGGCCACTTCCTTGCCTTTCTGATAAAATCCAGAGCACCAGAATAAATTATTCCACACGTGGTCTAAAGAGGGTAGAGAACAACAGAGACACGATAGAAATACCAACCTCTCCTTCCAAACTGATTTTCTATGATAACAATGTGGGAGGGAATTCTATCTACCCAGGCCCCATTTCATGGCTAACATAATTTGAAGCAGCCAGGGACACTTAGATAGGTCGGGAAATTTCTGGATAATTGTGCTGAAGTTTGCCCCACTCTCTTTCAATGAACAACTTAATCCACCTGAACAGCCCAACTGGAAACAGAAAAGATAATTATTCCAAAAATCAAAGCCAAAAAAAAAAAAAAGAAGAACCCTTGTTCTTCAACCATCTGCTTGTTCCAAGTGGTCACAGGAGGAGGCCTCTGAATTATGTAACTAATGATCCAGCTCCAGAATTCATTTCCTCATATCTCTGCTCTGCACAGTGGGAGAGGGCCACCACCCCTGGCTCAACCCCTCGCTCCGGTCCCTCTCTGGGGCCATTGTGGCAGACTCCTTTACTGGGGCTTGAGTTTCTGGGGTAAATGCAGCCCAGAGGGGCAAGAAGAGCTAACAGCTCCTGCCATGCAGAGGGCTCTGAATACATGACGGTTGAATAATATCTATTTCCTGTTATGAAGGATATTCTATAACTTTCCCATCCTAAAAATAGCCTTGCATAGTAGGTGCAGTTTCCCCAATTGACAGGATTGAGTAACCACGTGAGAGTTTAACTCCCCAAATCCACCCTATTGTCAATGACTGAGTTGAGATTGGAACTCAGGTTTATTTAACTCCCAAAACCACATTCTCTTGCCCCGTGAAAGTAGAGACTGTGTTCATAATTACACCTAGCAACGTCACCAACTTTTGAAAACACTGTCTAATAACATTCACATGGCAATCAAAAACGATTGAAAAATTATTCTTCCTTTCATTGTTGCACCTGTTTGGTTTTATATATCTAGGTTTTTTAAGAAATGTTTTGCACGTACGTATTTTAAGTGAAAGGGAAAGAGGAGAAAACCCAAGACTGGTACCTCCTGCAGACTCCTCCCTTGCCAAGGAGATATTTATATACAGAGAGAAGAGGACCATCAGAGAGAAGAGAACATCGGAGTGCTAGAGGCTCTATCCCGGATGCTGACGGAGAACAGCTAAGAACACAATCTTCTTATTCACTTGGACTGAACTCCAGTTGGGCCACTTACTCTATGGGGCAATCTGAATAAATTACTTAACTTCCTGCACCCAGGCCCTCCTCTGTACTGGGGGGATCTTAACACCTTCGTCTCTAGGTTTATCGCCAGGATTAAATGAGATAATCCATGTAAAGGAAAAGGCTACATAATCTCAAGTGTGCAGTAAATTGAAGCTGCTATGATCAATGATTAGCAAACCTCTGAATTCAAAACTCAGCCCAGAGATATTCCTTTCTTCCTCCTGAACAAAGAAAACACATCTATGCAAGCCTTCCCCGGCTCAGTGCTCAACAAAGGGCACTTATAGACATTCAATGAGGGTTGAACGGAGGGGTCAGACTTCACACAACCGCCAAGCAGCATGGATGTGGGCCGGGATCCAAGGTACAAAAAGCCTTGAAATAAAGCTTTTGGACTCCATGCAATGCTGGCAGAAGCCTGTGCAATCGGTAATAAGATTGGAGCTTCGCATGCACGTGGACTGTGTGGATGTTCTTTAAAACAACCACTGTGAGCAGAAACACAGCCTGTGCTGCAGCCTAAGGAAGCCAGGCCTAAGCACCAGGCCTCACACTCTCTCAGGTAGACCTGACTTCATTGCAACCCCCTGGGCAGACAAATATGCTATTCAGACTATGTAATAACCAGTCCTACGTATAGCCCTATACTCAGAGCAGACGCTGGTCATGCACCCTGGCTGAGCATCAGCTCTGGAGTGAGGTTCTACTCTTCTGACCACCAGAAGGTCCCGGAGATGGATTAGAACCCAGCGCTGTCAGGTTTCAGGGCTGTTTGTTCGGTTTTTTGTTTGTTTGTTTTGTTTTGTTTTGTTTTGCTTGTTGTTTTGCTTGGTTGGTTGTTTTGGAGCAAATTGTTTTTTTAAGACTATTTTTTGGGGGAGCAGTTTTAGGTTCATAGCAAAATTGATAGGAATGCACAGAGATTTCCCATGTACCGCCTACCCTGCCCCTACATACTCTCCCCCACTATGGACATCACCTACCAAAGTGGTACAATTGTTACAATTGATGAACCTGCATTGATACATCATAACCCACCTACACCCACAGTTTCTATTAGGGTCACTCTTGGTGGTGCACATCCTATGGGTTGGGACAGACCTATAATGACATGCACCCCCATTAGGCTATGGTGCAGAGCACTTTCACTGCCCTAAAGAGCTTGGTTTTTAACCACTGCAGGCTTTAACTGTCCTTTGTATGCGTTATATGTTAATTATTCAATGGATTGTTCCAAAAAATATTTGGTAGCTTGACTTAGAAAATTCTTCTGCTACCCTGAAAAAAGCCATAGTGTGGAAGAAGGCAAAGGGGGGATAAATGGTGATAGAAAGAGACTTGACTTAGAGTGATGGACACAATACAATATACAGGTGATGTATTGTAGGATTGTACCCCTGAACCCCATATAATTTTATTAACCAATGTCACCCGAATAAATTCAATAAAAATTAAAAAGGAAACCTTTTATATTTAATTTTCAAGATGCCGTACCACTGAGTAGATTCTGCCCACAGGCACAGTCTCTGCTCCGATACGTGGGCTGTGTAAATCAGGTGAGCACATCCCTCATGTGGGAGAATTACAAGTATACATACATGCTTAAGTCATGGTCCTATTCTCATTACATCGAAGGCCACATTTCAAAATTAGAATTTGTCTGGGCTCTGGCATCTACTCATAAGCAAAGAGTTTAAATAGCATCTAAGAGGTAAGGGATGGGCTTTGCTCATAATTCACATTTTGATATTTGCATGTATTCCAATGTTGCTTATATTTATGTGTTTCTTCTTGGGCATCTTTTATGTCACAGGGAGGCCCAGATGCCAGCATCTCTTAAGTTACTTTTTAAAAGATTACGTACCCAATTTTTGTTTAAAAAGTGCCAATAAGTGAGTTGTGATTCCTTTTAAAATTGTAAAATTGGCTTTTACCTGATACAGAAATTGGTATTCCATCTTTTGTCATGAAATGTCACACACAGGTCAACAGACCTATAGACATGAATTTGTTTTGGAAAGTTTAAATAATGGTTACCCAAGGTAAAAAATACCAAAAAAACCCCCCCACTATTTACTCTTTAAAAATGTAGGCGTATAGCATGTATGTCTACAATGACAGAATGTGTTGCTTTCCAGTAGCATAAATCAGGCTCTGTGCTTTAGGAAACTGATGTCAACACTCTAAGCATTCACCTTATTCTTCCCTGCAATGCCATTGCCATTCTGCTAACACACAGGGCTGCTGCCTTACAGACCTACTATGCACGGATGACTGTGGAGAACTGGCCATAAGATAGTGGAAAATTTGCCTATTCAGGATGAAGAACAATTGCCTGTCACACCCAATCTTTATAGCTTAACATCCTGTGCCTACTTCCCTGGAAGTGGTATTCAATGAGCCAGATGACCTCACTCTCCTCAATCACCTCCCCAGTGCAGGTGCAGGACAGGTGACTGGCCGGGGAGGACACCAGCCCAGGGATAGCTCATCCCTAGGCAAGTGGAGTCAGTCAGAGGCACCCTCCCTCCTGAGAACTGGCACTGAGGCCCTGGCTTCAGAGATGGTGAATGCTGGCCCTGGCATTGCCCCGTGGGTTCTTGACCAGATTTGGCACCACTGTCATCCAGATATGTGCCAGCTGACATTGTAGAGGAACAGAAGCTACAAGTAAGCAGCGGAAGCCAGTCTTTAGAGAGAGAAAGAGGAGGGGAAAAGGGAAAAATACCAGAAGTGAAGGGGAAAGGGGGGAGAGAACAGCAGAGGGATGATTCTAGTTTCCCAGCTTGACTTCTCACAATCGGGGTCCCTGAGATTCTCTGGATTCTTTAAAAAATAAACTTCCCTTTTAATTCAAATTAGACCCTGTACCTTCCTCCCATTTGTCAGGGTTTTACTGAGCAAACAGAGATCAGACACATACCAGACACTCTATTCGTTTGGATACCCCAGAAGTTGACAAGGAGACAAGGATCGGAGAGTAGGCTGTCCATTTGGGAGCACAGGGAATGCCCTGGGCGAGGAAGGGCAGTGCACAGAGAAGGAAAGGCATCCTTAGTAAAAGGCTCACCAGGAAGCCAGGCACCAAATGGGCCTGTCCAGTGGGGAAACCTGTGACACACAGGCTCAGCAGCATCCCATCCAACTCCCAAGAGTCACGGAATGAGGGCTGTTCCATATCTGGTCTCCATGTGCATGAGAAAGCAAAGCCCCATCATCAGGCGGAGAGGACATTTATCAGATACGGGAGGCTCCACGTCTGTAGGAACACAGAACACAGAGAAACCCCAGGCCTGGAGGATGGAGCCGGGGGCGGGGGAGGGGAGCAGCATCTGAGCAGATGAGATTTGGGGCACTGATGCCCTGTTTCTAGAACAGCCATGTGCTGGACAGCAACAGTCCACACAGTGACTGAACAGTATCTTCCCACGCTTTGAGCAATATTTCCAGATGCTTCCTAGTTCTACTGGACTCTACGCCCTGGTCTACCTTTCTCACATTATACTTGAGCAATTGAATCTAGGTCCTCTAGGATCTGGCCTTTGTTGCTTCCCTGAAGCCTTGACTCCTTCAGGAACTCTATCGCCCTCAGCAGCCCTCCAGCATCACTCTCTAAGCTAGAATGGCCAAGGAAGGGCCATAACCAGTCTTCCTCAAATAGGAACCAGGAGTCTGGCTTCTGCTCTGGGTTGCAAGATATCACCTCTCTTTCCTGATTGGTAACATAAAAGATCCCAACCAGGCCAATGTTTCTTAAACACTGGTTCCTGGATCACTATAGGGCTAGGTGGAAAGGCCGTCAAAAATAGGAACCCCCTGGCCCTATACTTGGGGGTTCTGATTTAGCGAGATGGGCATTTGGAAGTCTGGGCACCTTGAGCACAGTCCACTGTGGTTCTGCTCCTCAGCAGGTGCGAGAAAGCACTAAGAAATGATACCTAAGGTGCCTTCACCTCTAGAATTCCATCATTCACTTGGATCTTGTTGTCTCTAATGATGACCCTGAAAATGGCTTGGGTCCTCACACTTAATCATGAGTAGAGCTTTGCTTCAAAATGACCAGTCTCTCTGTTAACCATGGACATCACTTTCATCCCTCATCCAAATGCTCTTTCAGGTTTGAATATACGGATCCCACATATAACTGCTTCCTAGACGATGTTTCATGATCTAAAATTAACACAGTGAGATGGAGTGGCTTCTCATCATCCATTGTCCCCGTATCCTGGTGAACAATCCTACCATCTCCCCAAACAAACACTTGCTATTTTTTTCAGGTTTTGTTCCCATACCCCCTCCTCCTGTCCAGATAAATAAAGAGTTATAATTATTTCAGGCTTCTTCTAGCACAGCAAATGCTTACAGCAAGCAGGATTGCAGAGGTGGAGAAATATATTTTTAACACAAACCCCAGGCTTTTCCAAAGTGCATCAAGATGATCTCCTCAGTTATTTCAAAGCCCTCCAAGTGATTTCCTGGAGGAAAATATTCAAGAAGTCGAAGCACCTGTCAACCGCTAGGCCCTGAAATGTTGACAAGCCTTTCTCTCTCCTTAAAGTAAAGCTCCTGTCTAAGTTTTAGGAAGGGCCCATCATGGGCCATTTTCTCTTCTAAATGGCCTTCTCCAAACCCTCATTTGTCCTACATGTATTTTAGCTCTTACCTTGATAAGAATCACTCCTTCCCAGAGCCAGAAACAAACTCGCCCCAACTTAACCCAGAAGGTGACTTCAAAACCCGACTTGCAGGTTAAGGTAGAATTCAGCTCTTGTATATTCTCCTACTTCCAACACCCAGATCTGTGATCATCTGTTAAGATTCACAGGTTCTCACTTAGAACAGAATGAGGTGATACGCTCCACAGACAGCCAGGGACCCTTGGGAAACCCATCCCTCTCTCCGTTTGAATAATATTCCTGGAAGCAAACATATTAGACTTCCCAGGAAGCATGCATAGATATTGCCTTTGGCTCTGCAGTCTAAATCCCATGTTTAAACCTTCCATTGGTTTTGTTTGGAAGTTCCTGGAGACTACCTTGCTCATCTCGTTGGCCAGCAGAATACCTGTGCAACTAACTGCAGAGCATGACAGGTGCTTGATGAGCAAGTTTTGAATAAATGAGTGAATGAGTGAGTGAGTGAAGAGGGTCCATAATGGTATCACTCCAGGCTGTGCATTAGTCAATTGGGAAGCTTTTGAAAAACCCCAATTCTCAGGCCCCAATCTCAGAGCAAGTAAATCAGAATTTTTGGAGCTATATATAACCCAGGCGATTCTGTTATGCAATTTTGGCTGAGTGCCAGAAAGAAGATATCAGAAGAATCATATAAAAAGCTAAGCTGTAGAGTGTAGTATTTCCATTTCAACAAAAGCTATTCATAGCCCAGGCCATTGGGAATACATGAGAGACATGATCAAATAAATTAAAGTTATCCCCGTATGATTTGTTGATTGAGTTAAATGAAATGAATGCTGGTAAAGTGACACTACGTTGACCATGTGTGTGTGCACCTAATACATATACATGCATTTAAGTGCGTATGTATGGCATTAACTAAAATGCCATCAGTTCTCATCTCCAATGTTTTGAATGGTATATGAATTAGATTCACTATCCCAATTATGTGGAGAAATTTAGCTTAATGGCCTACGATTACTTTAATGACTTTGAAATTCCGAAGGTAAGAAGACAACGTGTCTCTTCCATTGAGCATTAAGTATAAAATGCCTCTGATTGACTGTCATGAAAACCCAATTTTATTGCTATTTGAATTATTCAGAATCAATATCCGACATTAGGCAGCACGGGGAAGCTCCGATGCAAGGCAGTGTCTGCAAGCCGTGTTCCCCATGTTGAGTAATTGTGCTTTGTGTGGGGGATAATGAGCTGCTTGCAGCATGTCACCACTTCAGATGCATCAAGAATTAACAACTTTATCTTCCCTTTATATTATGTAATAAAAGGGACTACTTCATGGAGATGAACCATTTTCAAGGTTATGAAACATTCAAAATACAGTTGGGCTCAAGCAAATCTTGCCTTGTCTCTAAGGAGAGACAGAGAACAAGACAGTGGATTTAAACTGTTTACACAAGAGAGAAATTTGCTCAAGTTATGTTTTCAGTTATTTGATGAGTAAACTGCAACCCTGTACTTCCTCAAGCTGAAATTGCTTAAAAGCACAAATACTACACCACAGCAGTCGCAGAAGCTCTTCTTAAGACGATACAGTGACCGCAAGAGGTGGTACTGCTTGAGGAATTTCCCTAAAAGCATAATGAAAGGGTCTGAGCACACGAGTGAAATAATAATAAACAGTAAAATGTTAGACATCTGTCACATGTTTACTATTTTCCTGGCCCTTTGCTATGAACCTCACCACACTGTTTATATGTGTCTCAGAACAAGCCTGGGGAAGCAGACTATTATGCTCTCTCAATCCAACAGGTGAGGAGGTTGGAGAGACCCTCGAAGAAAGTCCTTCCCACCGTCCCCAAGAGCATCCGTGATCCAGCTGGGATCGCACACAAGCTGGATGATTTCAAAATGAAATCAGGTCAATACTCCAAGAAGCAACCCACGAACATGCCACTAACAGGCCATAGGAGGAGCAAGAGAGATACAAAGTAACTTAGCAGGGGAAACCTTAAGGACTGCCAGTGCCTTTCAAAGCAAGGATTGGATGGCTTCTACTGAAACCCAGGGGGTGCTCCATGGAGGTGCTCACAGGTGGCCACCTGTCGGATAGGGTACCAGGGGCATCGGTGAGTGAGCAGGTTTCTCATTCCCACCGCCAGGGAGAACACCCCAGCCCAAATTCATCCTGAAACTCTCCATCTGCAAACTCCGCTCAAACAGAGCCCCAGAGCCTTGCATCCTGTTTCCTCTCCCTTCATTAACGTCCTGGCTCGAGCTAATAAATCAGGGTACAAATTGTGTATAACCTAATTTTTGCCTTGTGCTTCAGCTGGTGTGGGTGGAAGCAGGGGGGAAAGAAAAAAAAAGAAAGAAAACAAAACAACTATAAAATGAAGACTAATGAGAAGCTGGGTCCTTAAGAAAATGGCCTGTAGACATGCCCAGAAATGTCCAATCTGCAGTGTGGGTTGTGAGAATTACAAGACAAAAAATGAGCCTGATCTCCTCTTTCCATGGAACTGTGACTTTGAGGGCAGATTCTCTACATGTGCATATCTCCAATATGTATACATGTACATAGGTAGCCAAATACTTGAACGTTACGGTGAGTTCTCACTGGATGCAGTCATTTCTCCGGGCCTGCACTGCCTCTGGTCTCTGGGTAGTGCATGCGCTGCGCCATTAGGAGGTGTTAACTGTGTCCTGGGAGTGTCCCTTATTTCCCTTCCCTGGCATTTATAGCACAGCCAATAATAATTCCACAGCCACCCCCAAATCATCCCACAGAGAAAACTTAGTGTTCCTTAAAACCAGCCAGATATATTAGGTGCCTGGGTAGAGAACATCGCGATTACATAAGTTAATGGTATTCAGATCTATACATGGAAGGGGGAAGCAGCCACGGAGAAAGAAAGGAAAGTGCCTTTGCCAAGGGTTCCAGTCCGGAGAGGCATCAGAAAGCCTGTGCTTGGTGCGTGAGCGTGTTGGAAATTAGGGTGTTTGCAGAAGCAGTGGCATATTACAAGGAAAGTGGTGGAATCCTTCAGAGGCACTATGCTGTCCTCAATTTTTTCACCAGGACCCGAACACACCAAAAGCTTGCATTGGACTTCAGGTTACCTGGTGATCAGTCCACCTTCACCTGCCTCTGAACCAGAAGAGCAAGATGGACTGCAAGAAAAGTCATTCATTCACCTCACTTACAAAGTGAAAACAAAATGTAAGAGCAAAATTTGTGTTTGTCTAGTTACAGGAAGTAGTTTTAAGGGACACTAATTAAAACCTAATGGGAGTGTTACAAAAATTTCCCTCGGCAGGGGGAAAAAAAAAATTGGTCAAATTCTAGAGAAAACAGGAGAGATCTTGCTATGAAACGCAGGATTTATTTTTAATAGCAGTAAAACAGTAAAAAAAAAAAAAAAAGGCAATTTACTGCCCCCTTCTGGTTCTGTAAAACCAAGTTCTATTATATGTAACGCTGAATAACGTAATTATGTAGGAGTCAACCCTGAACAAGGCTTAGTTCCTCTCTCTGAGCTGAGAGGGCAAGGTTGATTGCAATTCTGAAAGGATATCAAAAGGACCAGTGTTATAATTCAATACAAAAAAAATAGATTTCTCGGTTTCTCTCAAGTGTTTATCATTGGGTACAGGGAACAATACCAAACGGAATTACCAAGTATCATCTATGATAAATCAAATGAAGAAAACACCACTGGAGAAGGCGAGCTGTGTGTGCCACCCGATGCTTGAAGAGAATACGCAGCCCCATAAAATAGCTTAAAACGATGGGATTTTCAACGTGTGTGGCTCGTTTACATAGGAAAGAGAGAAATTTGCGCTGCCTGTGGAGTTTTGGAACTGATGACAAATCTGAGCTCTTAAATGTTGACTTCTAGGGAAATGCCCACTTCTCCCAAATTGCCTTCAGCCAAGAGCCCCTGGGGGACCTTCCTGCCCTCCCATTCCCTTGGGTTATGACTGGGTGAGTGCTCTTTGCTCAGTCAGAGAGTGAGGCTCAGAAACAAAGGTGAGAACCTAGTGCAGGACCCGGGTCCCTGAGCTGAGACCTAAGGGCCCTCAGAAGCAGCAGGTCCAGGTGGGACCCACAGTCTCAGTTCAACTGCAAAAACGCAATTTCACCCGGGACAGAGCATGTTTCTTATATTATTATTTGTTTTAAAAAGTGAAACTTTTTCCTGAATAATATTTGTAAAAGTATATAAGAAAACAAAAATAATGGCCACAATATAAGACAGTAATCAAGATCCCCCCACCCCCACTGCCATTCACTTCCCTGGAGGAAACCAGTTACCTTTGAATGTAGAATCTTCTAGAAATGCTACATATATGCAAACAAATGCAACCTATAATTATAGTAGTTTATTCTACTCAAGTAGGAACCTACTATGTAGCATTTTGTCCTTCGTATTTTCATCAATAATGTATCTTTAAATTCACTTTATAGTGATACCTCTAAATCTTTATCTTATTTATTCACGGTGGCATAATACTCCATTTCATGGCCCACATGTTCTAAATGAATTGCCATCACCATTTGCACAGTAGGTACCTACATTACATCACGGATCAGATGAGGAACATGAGGAATTTCCCAGTCACATAGTACTTAGTAGGGGAGCCAGGAATTCAGCCCCTACACCCTGCCTTCACTTTTACTCACTGTCTTAGTCTATTCAGGCTGCTATAACAAAAAATACCAGGAATCGGGTGGATTATAAACAACCATTTATGTATCATAATTCTGGAGGCTGGAGAGTCTAAGATGAAGGTGCCAGCAGATCCCGTGAGGATTTGTAAACCACTGTCTTCTTACACCTCACAGGGCAGCAGAGGCTAGGAAGCTCTTCCAAGTCTTTCTACTAAGGCCACTAATCCCATTCATGAGGCCTCCATCCTCGTGATCTAATCGCCTTCCCACACCCTAGCTCCTTATCTATCACATTGGGAATTAGGTTTCCATATATGAATTTTGTGGGGACACAGACATTTGTATCATAGCACCTACTGTATTTTACTGCTTCCCTAAATATTAGTTCTTGCTATTATGATAATTTTATATTAGCATTAAAAACAAGAAGAATGGGCTGTGAAAATATGTCACTATCACCACTCAGAAGACTGTATCCTTCCCCAAAGCCTGGGAATCTCTCAGATCCTCTCCACTCTGCTCTGATGGGAGCTACTTAGGGGTGACTAATCAAGTGTCAAACAACAAAACTCGCAGCACTCCTGAATTGCCTCTAAGCAGAGGGCCCCTTGTCCCCAACTACAAATATGCATGCTAGCCCCGGGTGGTCAGACCATGCACAGATGTCAGTGTGCCGAAGCTACATTTGGATTTCTTACTGATGAATATTACAGCCAACGTACCCATCTGGCCACCGAGATAAATAATGTAAAAATGAAGACATGCCCACATAATTCATGCAGTATTGATGAACGGGGACCTTCATTCAGATTGCTCCTACAAATCATTTAATTATGGGCTGTGCAACTTGAAGAGAGAAACAGCATTTTAGCCATGTTTAAATGGATATGATTGGATATTTTCAAGTTCACAAGACAGAAACTCAGAGCCCCCTTGATTATTCTAGAGAAATCTGTGGACTCTCACAAATACCAGACAAACACAGTATTGAGTTCAAGAGACAATTTTTTTAGGCAAAATGCCACATTTTTACCCAGATGGTAAGAATTTCATCACTGGCACATGCCAATTTCATTAGGAAGGTGCGGATGGAAGGAAATTAAATGTTGCCGGCTGCTCTACAAGGACATAGTCTCAAAAGAGATAGCCAAGATCACATCAAGCAAATACCTCATGCCCATTAGGATGGCTATTATAATTTATAAAAGGAAAATAACAAGTGTTGGTGAAGATGGGAGGAATTATAATATTAGTGCACAGTTGGTGGGGATGTAAAATGGTACAGTCACTATGGAGAATAAGATGAAGGTTCTTCAGAAAATTAAGAATAGAGCTAGCATATGATCCAGCCCCCCACTTTTGTGTGTATACCCCCCAAAATTAAAAGCAAGGTTTAGAAGGGATATCTGTACATCCATGTTCATAGCAGCATTGCCCGCAATAGACAAAAAGTAGAAGCAACCTGTGTGTCCATCTACAGGTGAGTGAATACACAAAACGTGGTATATGCATACAATGGACTATTATTCAATGTTAAAAAGAAAGAACAGCCCTAACTGGTTTGGCTCAGTGATAGAGCGTCCGCCTATGGACTGAAGGGTCCCAGGTTTGATTTCAGTCAAGGGCATGTACCTTGGTTGCGGGCACATCCCCAGTAGAGGGTGTGCAGGAGGAAGCTGATCAATGTTTCTCTGTCATTGATGTTTCTAATTCTCTATCACTCTCCCTTCCTCTCTGTAAAAAATCAATAAAATCTATATATATTTTAAAAAAGAAAGAACATCCTGACACGTGTTACATCATGAATGAATATTGAAGATATTATGCTAAGAAAATAAGCCAGTCACAAAAGAGTAAGTACTGCATCATTCCACTTATATGAGTTACTCAGTGTCCTCAAACTCCTGGACACACAAAGTAGAACGGTGGGTGTCAGTGGCTGGGAGAGAGGAAGTGGGGAGTTGTTTTAAATGAGGCTACATTTTCAGTTTTGCAAGGTGAAGAAGTTCTTGGAATTAGTTATGTAACACTGTAAATATACTTAACATGACTGAATTGTACACTTCTAAATGGTTAGGGTGATAAATTTTATGTTATGTGTATTTTATCAGAATTTACAATTTGGAGGAAAAAAGATTACATGAAGTGGGGACCGCACAGTCCATGGTGGACATCACATTGTTTATCCGGCACTGACTTTGCCTGACACTCAGCTAAAGTCATTACCTCATTTTAACCCTCATGGTTGTTATAATAAATTCTCATTCACAGGCATTGCTCCATGTTTTACTGGATCCATCTGTGGTTTAGGAACCACATGGTGCACCCGGGCAGTGTGAGGGTGATGGATCCTGCAAAGAGAACTGTGTAGTGAATCATTGTTTTGCTGCCCATGAGTGGTATGCCCTTTAGCAAGATCCTTCATTCTTCAGGAGTACCTAGGTCATCCACCTATATGAAGAGTAAATAAAGTAGACACTCATGAATGAAACCCAAGTTTCCTATCATTCTCATGGCTCATGGCCTGACTCTACCTATCACTTTAGTCCTCACCCGACAGACTATAGACGTACATACTGACCACTTTTGTTCCATCACCAAGCCCTTTTCAGCCTCCGGGACTTTGTCTTTGTTCTTCTTCCTGACCGGAACCCCCTTTCTAGAACTATCCTTGGCTCCTCCTCTACCTGTACAATGTTCCCTTGCTGGGGTCCAACCCCAGCAGGTCCAGGGGTCCCCAAAGGTGTGGATGGAGTCGGCGAAGAAGGAATGACACGGAGACAGCGTTCAGGTGATCATCATAGCCGGGTTCTCTTGTCAGGGTCTCCAGCCAGGTTCTGTAGCCAGTTCTCCAGCCAAGTTCTGTCTAGGATCTCCAACCAAGTTCTGAAGCCAAGTTCTGTCTCTAGGTTCTTCGGCCAGGTTCTCTCACTAGGTTCTGTCTCTAGGTTCTGAGTCTAGGTTCTGTGTGTTCTGTGTCTAGGTTCTGTGTGTAGGTTCTGTGTCTCTTGGTTCTGTCTTCTAAGTTCTGTCTCCTGTTGTCTTGTTACATCTGTATTTATACCAGTTGATTCCAATCCTATCAATCTCTATTCCAAAGGTTAGGGCGTTTACCTCCATTCCAGGGAGTAAAGATTATGTAGCTTAAGCATGATTGTTTGTAGTTAAAGTGATTAATTACCTGCCTGGCACTTAGTTAAGGGGTTTTATTCCCTCCCTAACTTCAGAGGAAAATCCCTACCTGGGGAAACAACCTTTCTTGGAGAGGTGACCTTGGTTAAAACACATAGCACCAAGAAAGTGAGCAAACATATTAAGAACAGTATGCCATATATGCCAGGTCCCTTGAAACAGCAAGGATGGACAGGCTCCCGGCATTCCCTTCTCAGAGATGGATTCACTCTGAAACTAATCTTCTAACGATGGGCCTCTCCTACCACCAACAATCACCACCATCAATCACTCTTTTAACACCTCACCCTCTGGGTTCCTTCTGATCACTTACCAAAACCTATAGTTATCTTGTTCGCATATTGGCTTACGTCTTTATCATCCATCTATTCCACTAAAAGTATACATTTTATAAGGATAGGTCAGGAGTACTGACATACCTTCCAGTGGAAAGAACCAATAAATAAACATTAGCTGCTGTTATCTGGGAGGGAAGGCCGGAGAGGGTGAGTGGGAGGTAATCAACCAAAGACCTTGTATGCATATTGCATGGCCCATGGACATAGACAATGGGTCAAAGGATCCTGGGGCTGGGAGCAGGGGTGGGCTGGAGGGGGTCAATGGGGGAAACAGGGGGGCATATGTAATTCTTTCAACAATAAATAATTATTTTTAAAAAATATACATTAGCTGCTGTTATAATTTTACATGGTGACTCTGTACTGATAAGTCAACAAACGTGAAGGACTGAGAAGTCTTAGCAAGAAACTCAATGAGTAGGTTTTCAGCAGAAAATATCACTGGCTGGGGGAGAACTAGTCACTTGCTCTGAAAGAAGACAAGGACATAAATTCTCATGCCTTCAACTCCAGGAATCCTCTGGGCAGAAGCCATTCTCCCTCTGGGTGAATCAAGGGAATGGCTGAAAATCCCAGTCTTTTCTTTGGCTCCATGAACAGAATCACAGCCCCCAAAGCACATGGTAATGACACATCCCTGGTCCAGCAGCATCATCAATAACCAAGCAACTGGCTTATCACTTGTCAGCTCAGAAGACACTCGCTGAGCTGACAGAGTTGATCAAGATGTGACATAAAAATCACTATATTTCTGGGTAAAAAATGACTATATGTCTCAGGCTCATGGGCTCTTAATTCATCAGGTTACTATGCATGGTTTTCATTTGTTAACTCTCTGCCTCTGAACTCTGAGTTTGGCACTTCTGAATTTGACATATTGAGCGCCAAAATGTGTCATGCACATCCCCCATCCTGCCCTGAAACACACCATGCTCTCTCGGGTAAAGGGGACTCTGCAGGAGGGTGCACAGTTCAGTGCTTCATTTGAAACTACTTTACACACAAAAACGTGGGAGGGGGATCTGATTTTTCACAAAACTGAGAAGTTTAGGGCTTCAGGCTCAATTAGGTTCAGGTGCGAATATGCAAATGATTTCAGAAATTAATATCTTTTCAACATCTTGCCTTGTGTTCAGACTTGATTTCCCCATTGTCTTAGTCCATGCAGGCTTCTATAATGAATTACCCTAGACTGAGTGGCTTAAAGAACTAACACTTAGCTTTCACAATTCTGAAGATGGGAAGTCCAAGATAAAGCACCAGCAGAGCTGATATCCAGGGAGAGTTCACCTCTTGATTTGCATATGACCATCTTACCGCCCTGTCCTCCCATGGTGGAGAAGGGTGGGATGGAGGAGGGAGAGAGGAGAGAGCAAGAAGAGAGGAGAGGAGACGGAAAAATCTGTCTCTTATTAAAAGGGCACTAATCCTACTCCTGAGGCCGCTACCCTCATAACCTAATCACCTCCCACTGCCCCACCTTCTAATATGATCACATTGGGGGTTAGGTTTTCAACATATGAACAGAAGGGTGGGGACAAGCATTCAGTCTATGACACCCATGTACTTCAACTTGGCTATCAGATAACCCAAGCCTAGATCCTATTAGTTTTGTAACTTGAGGAAAAAGGAGGCTTTTTCCAGAAAAAAAAAAAAAAAGTCTCATTGGATGGAGCCAGTCACATGCCCATTGGTGAACCAATCACCATATCCAGAGAAATAGAATAGCCTGATTGGACAGCCTGAGTCATGGGCAGATTCCTGGAGTTAGAGGGAGTTGTCAGTCCCATCAGAGTGACAGGGACTGTGACAGCAGGGAGGTGCAGGTGCTCCATTAATTCCGAGAAGGTCCCATTCCCAGAAGATGCAAGAGTCAGACAAGCATGCACACACAAAGAGATTTAACTGCAGCAATGGGAATGTGAAAATTATAATTGGTGACAAAATATGAAAAATGCAGTGAAACAAAATGAAAAAAAAATCCTCTTTTATGGCATTTCCAGTCTTCCAGTGGCATATGTATATTCAGAGGGAGTAAAGAAAAGGGAGGGGAGAAGGTTAGCCATAGAGAAATACCAAGAAGATTTCAACAGAGATGGGTTAAGAAACATGAGGAGATATTTGCCCAGGTGAGCAGTCTAGGCGAAGAAAAAGCATATGCCAAGGGAATGTCTTGCATCATTCCTAACAGCAATGCTATGAAGAAGGTATCGTTACAATCTCCAGTTTAGAAATGAAGAAACCTGCCCAAGATCACTCTTTTTGTTGTTGTGAATCCTCACCCGAGTATATTTCTCCACTGATTTTTAGGGAGAGTGGAAGAGAAAGGGAAAGACCGAGAGAAACATCCATGTGAGAGAAACACATCAATTGGTTGCCTCCCCAACGAGCCCTGGCCAGGGCCCGGGCCAGGGAGGAGCTGGCAAGTGAGGTATGTGCCCTTGACCAGAATCTAACCCAGGACACTTTGGGCTGCAGGCCAACCCTCTATCCGACAAGCCAAACCGGGTAGGGTCCGATATCACTCATTTTGTGTGTGATTTACCTCAGGCAAATATAACTCCCCAAACCCATCTTTTCAGCAGGACCACCTCATACAATCCAGCAGGGTGAGCTCACACAAAGGTAGTGGCTCCATTCACCCAGGCTGTGAGGTTAGTGGTGCCCCCTAGAGGTGGGCACTGCGAATGTGGCCAACTGTGCATGCTGATGCACTGAACAGAGCAAAGAGGTGCGGCATACTTTAATAGTAGGCAGAAACTCGATCCCAAAGGACTCTGCTAAGAAACCCAGACAGGACTAGTTAATGTTCTCATGAAACACCTTTTTTATTTTTTGTTTTCTTGCAGCCCACAAGGATTTAAAATGCATCCTGCAATGCAATGCACTTCTTTCCAACTTTCAGGATAAAAGCCACCCACAAACAACAAACCAGGCATCACTGGGCCAGGTGAGCAGCTGCATTTTAAAGAAGTGGGTTTTTCCAGCGTCTTATCTGGGTGACAGATGACGCCCCAGAGGAAAATTCACTAGAGGAACCAACCTCAGCCAATCTGGGCTTTTAGCTCTTAAGACTCCACGGGAGTTTTCGCGACAGACAATGAAGTTCTGTGAGAGAATAAATTGGCTGGGACACAAAGCTACTTACAGATTATAACCTCATTCCTTGCCCATTACAAACATGGCCATCACTTGTTGATTAACCCGGTGGCTTGCTACATTAAATAGCATCACATATTTATAACGTTCCAAGCGAGATAAGCTGCAGTGGTCCAAATCATTAACCCCACCTGTCCTTCCTCGCCCTGGTCCCACACACTCACAAGCACTTTTGAAGGTAATTCAATAGAGCAGGGTTTTTTAAAAGTTTAAACTTTCTCCTGCATTGCCTCAGGGAAAGGTTTCCTGTTACATGCGGGTGTAGATTTAGCCCCTTAAATTTTCCCGAGGAGTGTTTGTTAGAATGTTTATTTGGAAATGCTATGGCTTAGCCCTCAGTGGCCATCCTCACTGTGTCCCCCACTGCCCGATGCTGCACACAGACGTGAGCAGAAGGCACAAAGCTAATCCTGAATGCAGATTCTTCTCCAGTTACTCCTGCCCCTTAGACTTCCAACCTTTCTGACCACCTCACCCATCTTCAGAGCTTAACTGCCCTCCCCGCAGAGCTGTCTCCTCCTCTAGATTCCTGGGCTTCAGCCTGCCTCCACTCCCGGCTTCCCCATGTCCAGTTGCCCTCCGGACACCTCGTTCTGCCTGCCAGCCGACCTCACAGGCAGGCCCTCCGGGATGTAGCACTTAGAATAACCTAAGAAATAGTCCAGCTTCTCCAGAGGAGTTCCGCTGTCCTAAAATGAGTTGGAGAAAGGCAAGATCAGGGAGAACATGAGACCGGTGAGTGGGATACTGTACAGTTCAGCTGCAAGATGGAGTCCTGGACTAAGGCTGTGCGAATAGGAGGTGGCGAGCAGCGAACAGCTTGCTCCAGCAGAGGAAATAGACAACACAAAGACCTTGAAGGAGAACAAACCTGGTGAAAGGGGGCCATTGTGACAGGGACTGGATCCGTGAGGAGAAAAGCACAACAGACAAGGTGAGAAAGCTGGTAGGGACCATAACTTGGGGGCCTTTTGGGAACTGGCAAGGACGTTGTCTGTCATTCCCTGTGAGATGGAAGCCATGGGGGGAGGGGAGGTTTCCTACAGTGAAAGTACAGTTAGGAGGTCATGTCAGGAATCCAAGTAAGAGGGGATGGCACCTGAACTAAGCGATGGCCGCAGTGGTGGGAAGGAGCACATTGGTGGGAACACAGTGGTGGGAAGGATATGGTGTGAACTCAGCTGGATTTCCTGGGGGAAGAACTAGGTGCACGGTATTTAAGAGATAAAGGCATCCAGAAAGACTTCGAAGCTTTGGCGTGAA
This sequence comes from Myotis daubentonii, assembly GCF_963259705.1. Lineage (NCBI taxonomy): Eukaryota > Metazoa > Chordata > Mammalia > Chiroptera > Vespertilionidae > Myotis > Myotis daubentonii. The sequence goes on along the minus strand of NC_081843.1, from coordinate 18,556,708 downwards.
CAATCCTCATGACACCTTTACAGTGGATTGTGTCATCCTGTTGGCAGTGGGCGTGTGCTGTTTTTGCTCACTAGTGGTCCTTTCCGGGGATGTCCATGGTATGCTGCCTTGATGACTGGCCGTCATCTGCTTTCCTGTCTTCTGGAGGGAGGTCTCCCAGGACCATGATGAGCTAAGCCCATCCATTTCCCACCAGATCTGTTCCTGTCCGAACTGTGGGAGAAGATGATGCTCATTCCTTGGAGTCACAAAGGTAAGAGCATAGGGGTGGGGCTGCCAATCTATTGGGCCACATAGGAGCAACCAGAACCTACCCATCCAGATGCGCCTGCAGGCAACATTTGGGTCTCCAGTCCCAGTCACACGTGCAACAAAGGGTCCTTTCTTTCTGAAGCTAATTGGAATCTCCTTTCCCTGTCTTGCAACTGGGAATATCCTGATCATGCAGGAGCCAGATTCATGCTCTCCCATATGGTAGCCATCATCAAGCAAGGCGACTACTGAGCCCGGGAACAAGGCTGATCCATTGGGTGAAGGGCTGTAAGTGTAAAATACACAGTGGGTCTCAAGGGATTCCCATGAAAACAGGAGCGCAGCATATTTTCTTAATTCTTATATTGGTGACGAGCTGAGAGGGCAGTGCTCTGGATACAGTGAGGGAAGCGAAATATGTTATTTAATGAATTTCACCTGTTTCTATTTTTTTAATGTGGCTACTGGAAAAATTAAAATGACATGTGCAGCATGAAGCGTGTTCTCTGAGATTGGGCTGCTATAGATGAAAATTGGGGTTTTCAGAATTTCAATCCTTGCCAGTCCAACTCAAAACCCATGGTACTTTTGCTCTGCTTCCTCCCCGGACACCCTACTAGTAGGCAAATCGCCTCTTGTATTGCTGTGCATCTCTCATAGGATGAGCAGCATATTCCAGACCAGTAGGTTGTCTGTATCTCATTTCACATTGAGCACAGGTGGCTGTACCGTCTGCCAACTCTCAGAACTGCCAAGCGATTCACCTTAAAGGGCCCCTTAGAACAGCCATCCATCTGGCCAGTCCCCCCAGGCCATGCCCTCTCCAGAGGTCCCTTGCCTTCCGGCTGAGCACCAGCCAGCATCCTGCTCTGGCCTGTGAGCTCCCTGCCTCAGAGATATTTGCTGTACTATCTCCAGGGCTGAGCGAGCTTTCAGAGAGTCAAACCCACACTTAAGGTACCAGGGAGCTGTTCCACCGAAACCTACAACTATAATTACCATAAACCCTTCAGCACCACTGGCTCTGAGAGGTGAAAGAAATTAAATCAATGGGCACAGATCGAATCGGGAGCAATCTTATGGGAAATTCATGTAAATGCACAATCTTACATTGGAAATGAGTTTTAAGATTAATACCCTTCACAAATGGAAACATATAAAGAAGTACGGAGAGAATGTGCTGTTGCAACAATAGGTCGACCCTTCCTTTTACGAGCCGCCGGCTATATTGTATGAAGAACTCATGAAGCTTAACAGTCTCAGTCCTTTTTTAAAAAAACCCTGTAATGCAAATTCTTCAAGAGAATAACAAGTGATGCATGCTTGAAATTTATTTTTAAATCAAGAGCAAAATGAAACCCTTTAATTAATCTCAGAGAATTCAGCTCCTTCCCTCTCAGATCTGTCTTTTGCACAGTTAGATGCTTAAAATAATTGCACCCGCTCGTGTGAAACTGCAGCGGTATTTCCGTGGGTTTATACTTGTGCAACTTTTTCAAAACAGGCCTTAAAACATTCATCTGTTGAACCAATTTACCAGCTTTCAATAAAGCATCTTTAAGATACTTTCTGCTACATTTATATGACATAAGCTATATTATTTTAATAATCTGTGCTTCAGATATATGGTGATGAGGGAATTATCGCTCACCTGGGGAGATGGTGTAATTAGAAAAGAGGCACAGTCGGGAAATAAAAATGATTAAAAAAAAAACTTGCTGAAATTAACCAGCCACCGCTCCTAGAATGCTCTGGCGTTGGCTTAAGTTGTTGGGGAAGCATTGGAGTGAGAAGCAGAGTAGAGGGAAACCAAGCAAACTTCTGTTGCCTGAAATAATTACAGTTTCTTACCCATCATTTCTCAGGGCTCGCGGGGAGCGAGGATGCGCACTCGGCCAGGGCAGACAAATGAGCCCTTCCCCACAGCCAGGCCAGGGGCTGCCGGAGCTGAGCTAATGTGCTGGGGCAAGACGACGGGGACAGGTGTAATTATACTAATGATTTATTGAATGTTTGATTAATTGGAAATTAAGTGAATGCATAGTGGCAGAATTGTCATAGCAAATCGCTCAGCTGTTGGCTGAAAGGGTGTTTTATTTCCCTCCAGTAAAGCAATTAAGAGCATCTTAAATCATTGTGTGGGGGGGAGTGGTTATTCCTAGGGAACTGTCCACCACAGGGGTGGGAAGGACCTGGAAGAAAGATCTCCATGGACCCTCCTTGGATGGTGTGTGAAGAAACATTTCCCGCAAAAATGTTAGCCACAGAAGCCTATCGTTTCAGATGTTAACTCCCATGTCATTTAAGACAAGAGACGGAAAGTAAGAAAATAGATTGTGGGCTGAAGGTAGCTGGGACGAGGGTGGGTTTTGCTAGCCTGCGTGTGCCTCTTTAATCATGCCCAGGGACTCTGCTGGCTCACAGGGCAACTGTGCTCATGGGAAATGTGTCTCTTTAGGGAGGATCAACCCCGAGAGTGCAGGGCTTGGTGAGAGAAGACAGGCTTGATCTTCAGCCCCAACTCTCCTGCTCAGCCAGGTGTGCATGGGTGGGCCACATGCAAAATCTCACAGCCTTTCCTATGCCCCTGCAAGAGGGAAGCAAGATGAGGAATAATTACGGGTGTCCCTCCTGGACCCAGGGTTTGAGATAGTACCTCACATGACCAAGAGCTTGGGCTGGTTATTAGCTGACCATTATTCCTAGACGTGACTTTGCAGCGCCTCATGATCCTCCCATCCCACACCATTTATCCATTCCCCCAGAACCCCCTCACCCCTCTGTCAGAGTAACACAGCTAAGAGTTACAAGTTCAATGTTTTCCGTGCAGTGCCTTGAGCTTGGGGAAGGAAAAGGCGGATGCAAATTGAATCCATAAATAAGAATTTAATAAACTTTCTCTTTGGGTCTCCTACATCATCACTAAAGTTGCAGAATCTGGAATTAAAAATGTACTTCAAAGCAGGAAAGGGGTGGGGTGGTCTTACAGGTGCCTCATGCGTCTGTAAATTCATGGGCGCTTTTGCAGAGGGTCATTCACCTGGGCTGGTCCAGAACCGTAAAATATGCATGCGCTGTGACCTCTGGGTCATCTTCAAAGTAATTCCAAGAAACTATTAGGTATACCGAAAGATGTACATGTAAGGATGTTCACCGCAGTGATATTTATAATAGCAAAACAAAATAAAATAAAAATGGAAAGCTAGTTAGATGTTCAGTCCCATTTTCCCAAGTATAGCTTAAAGCAGAGGTTGCCAGAACTCTTATCTTGTAATGAAGGGGAACAATAGTAATTTCCCCAAATGATGTTTTTAACCTTTCAACAAAAATCTTCAATGCAGGAATGGTCACTGTATGCTCCCAAGAGGGAGGGAAAAAATGCATCTCATCCCAGCTTAATTCTCAGAGCACAGACCAGTGGGTCCCAAGCTTCAGAGGAGGACGGTTTAAGAAAACCTGGTGTAGACCTGGTTCCAAATCCATTGCTGAGATCAAACAGCCTGTTCATAAAATAGTCTGCACCCACAATCCCAGTTTTACAAATAGAAACCCCACCTGTGTGCACATGTGTGCATGCCTGTGTGGGTGTGTGTGTGTGTAACTGGAATGATATCATACCAAAATAATAGTGGTTATCACTCAGTGGAAGGATGATTAATGATTGGTTTTTCTTTCTTCTCTGTGTTTCTGGGGTTTTGTTTGTTTGTTTGTTTGTTTATTTATTTGACTGTTTTATAAAAATAACACACCCAATGTTTCCTGTTTTTGTTTCCTGTGACCATACAAGTTGCACACACCTCTAGCATGTTATTGTAAAAAAGAGGGGTGCCCTGGGACACAAGAAGGAAGTAGGCACCTATGTATTATTGCAGATACAGGAAACAGAACAATTTACTGTTATTCCTAAGAGCATGTCAATCCGGGCCATATGTCTTGGAGGAAGGGAACTCTGCTATTCAGACTATCAGAAAAAAAAGGCTACCGTGCAGCCACTATAACAACTCGGTCAATTAAAGAAATCTCAAATGCGTAGCAGTGAGGAAAGATCTGCATGGGCCTTTCAAAGGGCCAGTGTTGGCAAGACCAGAAAACAAGCACAAGTCTATTCGATTAGTGCCACCTCTCAGCCTCTAGAAACAGGCAAATCTGTTTTGCCTCCTGCACAGAAAGATACAATTAACACGGCTGCAAAGTGAGTGATACTGCCTCATTACCAGCATCAGGCCGTCCTGCCGGGGCCTCCATCCAACGCAGGGAGGGGAGGTTACTAATTATCATGCCAAATTAAGCCTTGATTATTCCCCGAGAGACACCTGTTAATTGGGCTGCTACATTACATAACAGTTCTGCACATTAATAATTGAGTTGCAAAGACTTGATTTTCTCTGCGGAAATGTGATTTATTTTCCACTCTCCTCGTTTCAGTTGCCCCGTCTTCAAAACTGGGCTGTGGAAACCCAAGCAGTCGCTGGGGTTGTGAACAGGAGAGGAGGCTGGGTCTCACCAGCTCACAGGAGCAGCAGGAAGAGAACTGGCCTAAACCCTGTCCCAGCAAAGAGGGTCTGACTGGAGACAGCCATCACGGCCCAAACGCGGAGTTCTTAATAAGAGTGGTCAACGCACGGCTGGCCATCTAACTCAGGTGAAGCCTCTTCATTCCTCACTGATGAGACATACTGCATTATGTGCTGTTGTTTAGAATACTTCTTCTCTCTCTTGAACTATAAGCTGTTCAGTACCAGGTTCATCTTGCACATTTCACCCCAATCCTAAAGCAGCCATTTCTCTGAGGAGCTCTTGTTCCCTTGACTGGCTCATGGTATTAGAAACCACGACTGGGGTGCTAGGTGTGCTCACTGCTGCTGGGGTATCACGGCTGTAGCTCCTCTTCTCAGACAGAGCAAGACGAGATCTGAGCATACTAACGCATGTATATATGCCTGTCTACAATATATGTCTCTATTTAACTATCTGTGTTTTTCTAGGTAGCTACCTCTGACTTCATACTGATGTCCAACTTCCACTCTTTGCATCATGGGTCATTCTGGAGTTCTTCCCTTGCTCATCTGTAACCCCTCCGTCCCACCCCAACCACTACACACACACACACACAGAGAGAGAGAGAGAGAGAGAGAGAGAGAGAGAGAGAGAGAGAGAGAGAGAGAGAGAGACACCTTTGCTTAGAGTGTTCTCGGTAACCTCACTGGAGTTGCACTCCCATCAGATGAGTGCCAACGCATTTGTTCCTTTAAATGGACTTTGGGTCTGTGCACCAATGCCCGGGCTTGCTCCACCAGGCTCGTCTCTCAGAAGCATTCCATGAAGGCCCTGCCAACAAACCCAAAGACCACAGGGCCCTCATTACTGACCATCAAGCTGGTCGGTGCATCTGGTTGGAGCATTAAAAACAACAACACACGCACCACTCCAAGTTTCCAGATGAAGGTTAAAAAACACGGTCAGGAGGCAGCGGCGTGCCAGATACAGAATCTGGCACAAGTCTGACTAGTGAGAGCTGGTATTTCTTTTTAAAAACTAGAGCCCAGAAACAGCTAAAGGAGCAAGAAACTGAAGGCAAAACAAAACCCAAAAAATAAATGCAGCCAAGAAAAGATGATGGAAAGCACAAAAAGGTTGAGAAAGGAACACAACCAAATTAAATGAAGCCACGGTTCTTGGGAAGGTTCTCAGAGAACAGATGGCAAAAGGAGTGATTTATCCCTTTGCATATTTCTGCAATACTGCATGTTCCAAAATAATATATGGATTTGGGATAAATACAGAGGCAGTAGGCAGACTCACACTCTCTCTCTCTCTCTCTCTCTCTCTCTCTCTCTCTCTCTCTCTCTCTCTCTCTTCCTCTCTCCCTCTCTCTTCCCCTCTCTCACCACCACCCCCCAACCCCCTGGCTTCAGCTCTGTGGAAGGGAAAGCTGCCATATTACAAATGGGCTGGTGTTCCCGCCTCCAACAGCTTCCAGGCCCAGGAGGGCTGTAGAATGGCGAGGCAGCTGCAGTGGCCTCAGGGTGTGCTGCTCAGCCTGCTGCGAATACGGAGACCTGGGCCCAGCTGGAGCGGGAGGTAGAGATGGTGCGCTGCAGGCTCAGGTGGATAGAACTTGCAACACTGCGTTTGTCTGGGCCTGGCTGCAGGGTCATTTCTTAACTCTGAGATGTTGTGTCTGTAAGTGGATCTAAATCTGTGAGACCATCCAGGAGGCAGGGCTGTAGCCTGGTGTGGACCACAGACTGCCTGTGCTCAATCCTGCCAATTATTGGCTGCCAACCTCGGGCAGGTCTTTAACTTCCATGACTCCACTGCCTGAGGCACAACACGGATGGTAATAATAACCCCTGCCCCATTGAGTTAAATGCATTCGGAATTTAGAAGAGTAAGAGTAGTGCCTGGCATTGCTGCTTCCCTCAAGGGGAAGGAGCTCAACAAGGAGGAGGAAGCAGATGAGGGGCAGTGGGAGGGAAGTCAGAGGAGAAAGACAGACAGAGAGGGTTCAATGGGAGGTGGGCAACGCAGCCTTGCAGAGCTCTCTGTGCTGGAGCAGCTCTGTGCCCAAGCATCTTCCATAGGAGAGAGCAATGGCCTGCGGAGCCTTCAGTACCACAGAGCCTGATTAGGAGACCAGCCTTGTGACAGAGATCACAGTCTCTTGGACTTGGACAGATGTGTGTTTGGTTGCTGGCCCCTTACCCCTTGATCTGTCTGAGTTTGCATTTTCTTATCTAGAAAATGGGATTAAGAATATATTATGTATTATATATAATTTTGTATGTATGCATCTTATGCATTATACATTATATGTGAGATTTTATATATTTATATTTACATGTATGTTGATTTCTATTTATACATTTGTGTATATATATATATATATATATAATATTTAAATCTCACAGAACGTTTTTCAGCCATGAGAAGGAAGGAAATTCTGTTTACAACAACTTGAGTGAAACCGGAGGGAATACGCTAAGCGAAGTAAGCCAGGCAGAGAAAGACAAATGCTGCGGGATATAACTTGTATGTGGAATCTGAAAGAGCTGAACGCAGAGAAACATAATAGCAGGGGGAGCCTCTGGGAGGGCAGGGGGATAGGGAGATGCTGGTAAAAGGGCACAAACTTTCGGTTATAAAATTAACAGTTGTGTTGTGGGGATCTAGTGTTCAGCATGGTGATTATAGCTAATAACACTGTATTGTATACTTGGAAATTGCTGAGAGAGTAAATCTTAAATGTTCTCACCACAAAGAATATGGTAATTATGACAGAATGAAGGTGTTAGCTAATGCTAGGGTGGTGATCAATTTGCAATATATAAAAGCATCGCAACAAGAAGTTGTACACCTTAAATGTACACAATGTTATGTGTCAATCATATTGCAATAAAGTTGGAAAATTTTTTTTAAATAATAGTATCTGCTTATACACCAATGCTCATAGCTGCATTATTCACAATCGCCAAAAGGTAGAAGCAACTCAACTGCCCAGGGACAGATAAATGAAGAACAAAATGTGCTACCTACAAACAATGGATATTATTCAGTCTTAGAAAGGAAGAAAATTCCTGATTCATGCGACAAAGTAGATGAACCTTGAAGGCATTGTGCTCAGTGAAATAATCCAGTCATAAAGCGATATTGTATGATTCCACTTATAAGAGGTACCACATATTATTAGAATGCTTATGATATGAGTAGTGAAGTTCATGGTGACAGAGAGTAGACTGGTTGTTGCCAGGGGCTGGTGGGGGTGGGGAGAAAAGGGAGTTAGTGTTTAATGGTACGGAGTTTTCATTTGGAAAGAAGAAACAATCTGGGCAAAATGGTGGTAATTGTCACACAACAACAATATGACTGCACTTAATGCCACTGAACCGTACACTTAAAAATGGTTAACATGGTACATTTTATGTTATGAATATTTAGCACAATAAAAAAATAATTTAAAACGTAGAGGCTCGGAAAATAAAGACACACACACAGAGAGCAGTATCTGCTCTCTACCCTTAAATAAAAGGATCATTGAGCAATTATTCCCTCCAGTCACTGGGCTGAGTATCTTAAATGGATTATCTTATTTAGGCCTCCCAACTCCTCAGGAATAGAGATGGCTGTCGGCTGTCTTCCGCTTTAAGGAGTGAGTAACATGGAGATGCAACACCCAGGTACCCCTTCATGGAAGGACAAGCTGCCCAGCTGCAGAGTGAGGTCTGCAGGCAACCCCAGCCACCACAGCCTCCTTGCTCAAGGTCACGCCCTTCCTGCATCCAATTACTGAGGAGTGGGGGATAAAGGACTGTGTATTTCTGCTCAATGTGGAGAACCTGATGGGATATTCACTCTAGAATTCCCCAATGGCTTTGCCATGTTCACACCACAGCCCCACCTCTCCCTCTACCCAAATCTGCTTCCTACTTCTTTCTTTCATAGGTATGAGTCCCCAATAAGCCCCTGCACCCAAGTGCTTTCTGCTCATCTGTTTCTGAAGTACGTAACTGGCAACACTGATTAGGTGGTCCAAAATTTTGGCCAGTATGGGGAAAAGAGAACATTTGGTATATAGATATTAGAGGCCTAATGCATGAAATTCATGCAAGAGTAGGCCTTCCTTCCTTCCCCTGGCTGCCAGCACCGACTTCCCTCTGGCACCCAGGACCTGGGCTTCCCTCACAGCCCCAGCTACGTCCGGAGGACATCCGGTCTAATTAGCATATTATGCTTTATATATATATATTCTAGATGAAGTGCTCATCACAGTGCTAGGTGCATCATAAAGCCTCAATGTTGTTAATGATTACTTTTAATCACTTATTGAGATATTGTATAGAACATATGACAAATGTAGTATTAGTTAAACCTTGTGTTTCAAGAAGGTCTTCACTAGCTTCAGAAATCCACTAATGGATCTTTTGAAGAATGTGTCTTTGATGGCCATGCTCACTTCTCATTTCAATGAGCCTTGAGTTCATCTACTGAGACAAAGGCCTAAGCCAAGTTGATGATGAGATATGGGCTCTTCCAACTTCCCCCAACCAAATGGGAAAACTGAGTGAGTCCCCAACTCTGGCTTTGATTAAAAAACAAATTACTTTGGAGGAATGCCTCCACCAGCTCTGGGTGCCAGCCTGGCTTGTGCAGGACTGCTGGAGTGAGGGGCAGAGAGTTATTTAAAGAGAGAGAAGTTTTAGGTTTTTCTTGCCAACCATAAGAGAAGGAAAGGATTCCCTATAAACATTCCCAACAGCTCCTTCACTCCACGTAACACAGCAAATTGTTTTGATTCAATAACTCAGAACAATTCATAGCTGTCCACCAATCTGACATTGCCTTTGAGCCCTAAATGAAGAACCTATAGCAGAAATGGCTACACACAGTGCCTGGCCCACTCATCAGGCACGTGTACACAGCTAACTATCATGAGTTTTCCTTTACTGTGTCTGTGAGTGTTCACATCTTTAAGCTTCATTTTCCCAACTTGATCATAACTCCTTCAGGGTAAGGGCCATGTCTTATGGTCAATTTTATATCCCACGGCATCGAACCAAAGCCCCTTCCATAATTAGTGCGGGGCAAAAACCGACTGGCAGGTAAGTACCCATGCCAATGAAAATGCTCTTCCCACTGCCTAGTTTAAAAAGCCCATCTATGGTTTGGCTCAGTGGATAGAGCGTCGGCCTGCGGACTGAAAGGTCCCAGGTTCGATTCCGGTCAAGGGCATGTACCTTGGTTGTGGGCACATCCCCAGTGGGGGGTGTGCAGGAGGCAGCTGGTCGATGTTTCTCTCTCATTGATGTTTCTGACTCTCTATCCCTCTCCCTTCCTTTCTGTAAAAAATCAATAAAATAAATTTAAAAAAAATAAAAAGCCCATCTGTCTGTTATGGCATACAGCTCGCTTGGTGCCTGTTCCCTGAGTGCCTGACCAGTGGGCATGCACAGCATTCTCCCCTCCCGCATTACATAACGTGCTCTGATCAACTCAGTTAACATAGGCAGATGGCTTGGCTTTTAAAGTCAGTCTTCTCCTGCAAAGACAGGCAGCACAATTTTGACTCTGAGAAAAAGTCTTTCTTCTATGTAGAAAAACACTTGCATACCATGACCACTATTGAGAATCTTATTTTAGCAGCTAATTCTTACTGCAATTTTAAAAGAAGTAATAAAAGGAGGATGATCACTTATGGAAGGAGGGGGACTGAACATAATGAACTTGAAATGAGTGCAAAGCCAAGGTCCAGCAGAACAGTAGTTGTATTCTGATAAAAAATGTTTTACAAAGGACATGACAGGGGTGCCTGGATGTGCTTTAGAAATGGGATGAAGATGCTGCTGCTAATGGTGACGCTGGCTGCCTGTTCATTGTGTTTGTCACTCACCTGCCCATTCTAATCCACAGGTAACAATAGAAGTGTCCGCTTTTGAGCGCTAACTATGTGCCAAGAGCTATGCCACACTCTCTAGCTCTAATCTCATTTAATTTTCACAAACACCATCCAAATCTCTAGAACAGCAGTGGGCAAACTACGGCCCGTAGGCCGGATCCGGCCCATTTGAAATGAATAAAACTAAAAAAAAAAAAAAAAAAAAAAAAAAAGACCGTACCGTTTTATGTAATGATGTTTACTTTGAATTTATATTAGTTCACACAAACACTCCATCCATGCTTTTGTTCCGGCCCTCCAGTCCAGTTTAAGAAACCATTGTGGCCCTCGAGTCAAAAACTTTGCCCACCCCTGCTCTAGAATCTGCATACAGTGTTGACATGCATATGTCTTTTTTATAGGTAAGGAGGGAAAATGTCACAAAGGTCCCAAAAGTCTTCCAAGGTCACATAACCTAGAAAGTGGAGGAGCTCGAGTTCAGTATCAGAGTATGAGAGCTAAAATTTTCACCATAAAGCTTGGAAAGTCAAGTCATGGAGGAGGACAGCAGGGTAGAACAGAGATGTGGGATTTGAGAATGCTTGGGGGACCAAGTGGGAGATGCTGAAAATAGCATAGAATAATAATGTGATTCAAACCAAAAAAGGGGGGGACCCCCACACCTGTACTGGTGAGTGACAGATGGAGAAGTGACATGTTAGATCCTATGGGCCACAGGCAAATCTTAATTGATGGTGATGACTTCAGAGGAGCAAACAAAAATTTGAAGAGACAAAAGAAAGAGTTAAGTGCACACGGGAAAAGACAGGGGCCAGCCAGGGGAGAGGCTCTGACGGAATTGATTTGGGTCATGGCAGCCACAAAAGGACTTCACAGGAATGCTCTTCCTTAAGCATCTCAAGTTTTCTGTGGCCGAAACATCCGTTACCTCAAAAAAAGTTGCACTTGAGGATTGATGCAGGTTCCCCCCATTCTTGTACATCTTAGAGAAACGAACTGGCTTATATGTAGGAGTAGATGGCTCCACACTCTGTGTTTAGGTCCTCACGCTGTGTTCTTCTACCTAATGATATTTACATGAGCCAACTGGCAAACTGGAGCATGAGAAAAAATAAAATTTTAAGTGAGTTGGAAGAATGTAAGTAGATTTCTGGCTTCCAGCTCCTAATCCATGACTACCAAAATGCATATTTTATGACCTCCAAAGAGCTGAAATAGCTCCAAATTCTCAGACAGTGTGCAGTGGGACAAGAGACAATTCTAGTTAGTTCCATTACTGAGGAAGGTGATCAATCAGGACATAGTTATTGAGTACCTATCCTGGGCCAATTGACTCTCCGGTTGGTTCCCTAATAGAAATAGAACGGATATAAATAATAGACTTTTAGTCATCGGGCCACATCCTGCACTTGATTAGAATTGCTTTTCGTGTATCAATCTGGCAACCCAGGAGCGGGCTGAAAAGGGTCGCTTGGGACATCTTCCAATACCAAGGTTGGGTCTTCTATTAGACCTCTGTTGTTTTGGGTTCTCCAGCATCTATTTCCCTTCCTGCTGTTGACAACACTCTGTTTGTTTCGCGAAAGATCATCCAAAACTCCATTTGTGAAAGATGACTCACCCCTATTCCTTTAGCTCCAGTGTGAACAAATGACCTTGGCTTGGTGCTTCAACAGATTCCATTCGCTCATCATAACAGTGGGTTCAGGGACAAGCTGGCTCAGTGTGAATGAATCAAGTGGCTGCACAGAGGACAATGGCTTTACAAGAAGGAGGTGCTAGATTCTGGACAACCCTGAGTTTCTGGCTTCCTCTTCCTGCAGTCAGTACATCCCTGGACTTTTCTTATGAACCATAGATTTCTCTTTTATGTTTAAGTTAGTCTGAATTGGAGTTCTGTCACTTGTACCCAAAAGGTTCCTGATTGGGAGAATATTTAATATTAAGTTCTCTGGAAAGTACAATGAGCAGTGTCAAGGGTCACAAATAATGTGGGTGGAAAAGGGCCAAGTATGTGGCTATATTAAAAACCTAGTGTCTGCTGGTGTGGCTCAGTACTTAAACAGCAACGCTTGAACCAAGAGGTCACGGTCTGACTCCCGGTCAAGGCACATGCCAGCATTTAAGACTTGATACCCAGGAGGGGACATGCAGGAGGCAGCCAACCAATGATGGTTCTCTCTCATAGATGTTTCCATCACTCTATCCCTTTCACTTCCTCTCTCTCTAAAAATCAAGAAAAACATTTTTTTTTAAAAAAGAGCATGGTACATTGTTATAGCTACTACTCTAGTGACCAGTGTTATCACCACTGCAGTAGCCTGATTTGTTTAGTAAACTCTTAAATACATATGAATTAAAAATTAATTAAATATTAATTTTAATTATAATGAATTAAAAGTAGGTATTATGTGAAAACATACTACATGTGAATACATCATATACATTTTTCCATATGTATAATATATGTATGTATATGTGTGTGTGTGTGTGTGTGTATTTTTTTTTCATTACCTGGAGGAAACTCTGAAGGAAAGGAAGGAAGAATCTTGCATTGCCCAAGCAATAGTTTGAAATTCCTAAGCTTTTCTTTATGGAAGTTTTTAGATGCAGTCACTTTTGATTTAGTACAGAATTATAATCAACTAGAGGCTACAGGCATTTTAAGCTGCTGGAGTTTATTTTGGGAGTTTTGCAAGACAGCAATCTCCATTTCTTAAACATGTGCTTTAGTAAGACAAAATACTACTTCTCAGTAGAGCATACCCTTAAAGAAAATCAATGTAAATGTTATTCTACTTCTCACCTCTTTTCCCCTATAAAACTAAACACTCCAAAACACGGGCACAGCAAACTCCATTTCTAAAGGTTTTTTAAGTTAAACAATCCAAGTAAGTTACATGAAAAAAATCCCCTTTGAGATATAAAAGTGTTCATATTGGAACAAGACTGCACAGATAGCAGAAGGGAATACAGTAGAAAATTTGATGAAGAGACGTAATTACCCTTTATGAATGAGGAAGCTCAATGTTTTCCTAAATTACTCAAATTAAACCTCAAATAAATATTTGAAGTTCTCCATCTAATTCATCTACAATGAAAAATGGAATCTCATTACCTTTGGATTTACATCAACCCTAATTTCAAAGATTATAGCTATTTCAGAAAGGATGACAAAGCATTCTTTCAGTAGGAGGAAAATGAATTGAAGTTCCAATATAAAACCATGCTCATTGCATATTATAAAGAAAGTGTCATTCTAAAACTTTCTTCCAAAGATAATGTCTAAGAAAAAGCCATGGATATTTCCTTTACCTCAGAGATTAAAACAGATAATGTAAATATCAGTTGTTTAATGAATTATCATTAAGTGCATATAATGATGGTACATATAGATGTTGCACGCCTCACTTTTAGCTAACCTATTATATAAACTAGACACTACTGTTCACTTTGAAAAATAATCCCCCCTCTACAAAAATACTCAGAATAGGATTTCATTTAATAATGAGTTCCCCAGTGTATTGAACCCGTAATTCAAGTCAATTTTCACAGTTTTCTAGATACAACAATTGCCTCCAGGAAGGTAAACTTCTTTGCCAGTGTTTGTGCACTTACAGACAAAAATCAGATCACTGTGTGTAATTCGAACCTCTCTTAAAAAGCATATGCAATGTGATTATCAAAAGGATAGTCAGTTGGTCACCATTTTCAACATATCCAACCTCCTCCCATCATTTCACAGCCAGAAGAAGATGTTCACTGGAAAGCCGCCTTAGATTTCAAGCAGGAAAAACAAACACACACACAAAAAAAACCCAAAATAGGACCTCCCAATACAAACAAAAGAAGACATGTTATTTATTTTTGCCATAAGACATAGAGAGAAGATTTGTGATTATTAAACTACATCTCCCAAAGTAAGCAATAGTTATTCATTTATTTAACAAGTATGGATTGAGTACCAACTATACGACAGACACTATGCCAGTCTCCTGCTAGGAAATTCTCCCTAAAGATGGGGTTGTGTAACAGAAGAGTCCAAGGGGAAATATGTAGAGTACACATCATTCCATATCCCTTCTTGGAAATTCAGAATAGTTCTGTTGATCTCTTAAGGGCTCTGAGAAATGTTTCAGTAAAGAAACTTCTTTTATCCAACAGTTATCAAACATATTTAATTGTGCTACTCTATTTTTCTTCTTAATAATACTCATTAATATTCACTGTGACAACGGTTTTCTAAAATATCAGTCATCTAAAAGTTACATATGTATTTATCCAATATAATAAAGAAGCGATATGCAAATGGACTGTCACACCCTCACAAAGATGGCTGCCTACAACCAGGCTGGCAAGGGGGTTAGTGAGGGACGACCAAATGACTGAACAGCAGGCTGCTTGGGGCAACCAGGCTGGTGGGGGTGGAGGGCAGTTGGGGGCGACCAGGCAGGAAGGCAGGTGATTGATTAGGAGCCAGCAGTCCAGGATTGTGAGAGAGGTGTCCAACTGCTGGTTTAGGCCCAATCTCCGGGGGTCCTGGATTGGAGATGGTGCAGGCTGGGCTGAGAGGACCCCCTCCCCTTTCACAAATTTCATGCACCAGGCCTCTAGTACATATATATTTGAATAATTTTTAAAACATTTTCAATTATAGTTGACAGATAATATTATATTAGTTTTAGGTGTACACTCCAGTGATTGGATATTACCTAACTTCTAATTGATTATCCTGATAAATCTTGCACCCACCTGGCACCAGGCACAGTTATTAGAATATTACTGTCTATATTCCTATGCTGTACTTTACATCCCCATAGCTATTCTAGTATGCTCATCATAGCCTGCCTGATTTAATACAAAATCTCTTTATGCATCTCTTGGAATGCCTAGATATTATTATGCTGTGTGTGTTATTTTTTTCTCTCCACCAAATACTTCTACTTGAGTGACACCTGTTTTTTAAATCCTATTCCCCAAGAGTGCTTTCTTTCCCATCCTGCCTTGTGGTTCCCAGGATCCAGGGGTGGGAACATAGACCAGATGTGTCCAATCAGTGTATTCAATCACAGTGATTGACACAGTGGAAAGTCCAAGTCCCAAAGTAGACAAATGAGAGGCAATTCCAGAAGGTCATTTCACTGACTCTAACCAATGTAGTTGCTGGGATGGAGCCTTTGGCTCCTGGTGGCCATCTTGCTGTTATGTAGAAAAATAAAAGCAGTTACAAAGCCAACACAGAGAAAAGCAGGGACAAGAAATGGTGTGAGACTCTGTGGGTTACTCTATCTCAGTAAAGATGCCTTTGATAATCAAAATGTCTAAGGGAACTTCTTTAAAGAGATTTAACTAAAATATTTTGGAATTTACATGGGCCAGGTAGTCTTTGATAGCATTACCCATTTGTATCCAAAATATTTTTTTATGTAATGAGAAAAGTCAGTCAGCTCTTCTCTCTATAATGGAATTCAGATGAGAACTCTGGGTATAATATACATAATTAATATGTGCCAACTCCAAATGGTGGGTAATTTCTTAATTTTTTGTCAAGATAAATAGGATAGAATTTGGATTCATGCCCCAGCCTCTGCACTAATTTACCAGACACTGGAAAATTGTACAATAGATAGAATATTGACAATGTAATATAATAGCAGCCAAGCCAAAAAGGGATTATTTAATAGGGGCACAAATCTCAATAGATAGTAGATGCATTAAAGTTGCATCTCTAGCCCTGGACAGTGTTTCTCAGTGGTTAGAGCATTGGCCTGCCTACAAAAGGGTCTCAAGTTCAATTCCTGGTCAAGGGCACATACCTGGATTACAGATTTGATTCCCAATCCCAGGTCCCAGTTAAGGCGTGTATAGGAGATAACTAATCTCTCTCTCTCTCTCTCTCTCTCTCTCTCTCTCTCTCTCTTTCTCTCTCTGTCTCTGTCTCTCCCACACACACTGCTTTCTACTCTCTCTAAAAATCAATGGAAAAATATTCTTGGGTGAGGATTAACAAAATAAAGTTGCATCTCCATGACAATTTCTGTTGTCACGCCCCCCCCCCCCCCCCCCCCGCGACCACAACAAGGGAAGGTTCTCAGCTTTTAAGGACTCTTGTGCTTGCACTGGGTCCACTTGAATCATTATGAATAATTTCCCCATCTCCAGGTCCTAACGGAACCATATCTGCAAAGTCCTCTTTGTCATGGCAGGTAAGTTGTACACAGGTTCCATTTTGGGGTACATTATTCTGCCTGCCACAGTCATCTCATATTTGTCACTGGGGTCATCTTGGATAGCGGGGACACACATTCTTACTTCCTATGGTTGATATAGATGATGTGAAATGTTATATGTAATGCAGATAATGTGATATCTGCTGCACAGCATTTACTTAGGATATGTTTTCCCAGACTTGGGTGGCATCCATTTAAAAAAAAGAATATAGATGCCAGATGTACCAAAGAAGTAGAATGAATAGGTCTTAAAAGTGACAAGTAGGGGTCTGAGGACAGGGGAAAGTAGAAGGGGAGAGAGAGTGACAACCAAATGATCATTCTTAAGAAATCTGCCACACTTATTACGTGCCTGAAGTTACCCTATCACCTCCTTTCCCCAGGCCCAGCATGTGCGCATGTATACACACACACACACACACACACACACACACACACACACACACACACAGTTCTGGGAACCATAGGAATAAATTCATAGGGGCAGGAAATCATCTTTTGGTGGGAGTGACATCTAGCTCCCACACAGCAAATAGCAGACTGTTTTTGATACAAAAGACATGGTTGGGAGATTTCTATCCGGAGCTCTATAATTCCATTTCACTTCTAACATACATCAAGGCAAAGTGACATCTCTGTGTTAACAATCAGCATGAGCATGATGTAACGTGAATAACAAAATGACCGGATGCTGCACGGGCTGGTACTTGTTTCCACCTACAAATACGAAAACATTTTGCTTCATGATGATCCCCAACCAACCTCATCACAGGTTGACAGATGTAGCCGGAGGTGAAAATGAAAAGCCAACCTTGCCAATTTTGTTTCAGAGCCCAAAGGGGGAGGTAGCCAGTAATGTGGATTTATAGGCAGCACAAGTATGGCCTCAAGGCAGCGCATTTCTTGGCTCATGGTGCTTCAAAAGTCAAGAAAAACAAACTTGAAATATCTTGGGGTTGTAAATACCTTTTTTGGTTAAAGCCATTTCTTACCAGATGATAATTGGTTAAAAACAGAGGTTTATGGTTCACAACCAGTCAATCAATGAATCTCTGCCTGGTCTTGGTTAATAATGATGCATCAGAACATCTGAGTATCTCATGATTATAGTTTTGAAATGATGATTTTTAGGTTTCATCTGTCTTTCATTGCATATCATTTTTAAAACAAATGCGTTGATCCTTCTTCTCTTTAATGTTAAATTATCTCAGGCAATATCATTCTGTATTTTAAATAGCTCTAGTTTTGTTGTTTTTTTTTAAAGTGTGATGGTTTTTTCATATCAATTTATCCCAATAAAACAGATTTGTGAATTACCTTCTATAGGAAGACATATTGAATGGGTGATGTTATCACTGTATCTATACTTAAAAAACATGCATATTATCATTATTTCTCCACATTGTAGACTTCCAATAAAACAAAATAAAATATCTTGTTAGAGAGTAATATTATTTAAAGTAAACTGCTGATGAGTTACTCATGTTTTAAGCCATGGGTAATATAATATGTATTGAAATCTTTATAAGCTCAAACCTAGGAATGCCTCATAAGCATTTTTATTCCAGTCATGGATAATTCCCCACAGGGAAAAAAAAGATATTAATAAATAAAGCAAGCTTTATTTTTAAAAGATTACCCAAAGAAGACTAACTTGTGTATAATCAATACCCAAAACTAATTTTCTATCAGCTTGCCCATATGCTCTGGGGACCAGTCAAGTCTGACACAACATAGTTGCCGATTCTTAATTGACAAACACAGGCACACACTCAAAAGCACAGCACACACAGAAGAAACAGCCTTCAGAATCAAATCGCCTTGTATGAGATGAAGTGTGCTGCCCTCGCTCAGGAGTTCTGTGAAGCGAGTCTCCCTCTAGGAAGACAGAGAAATAAAACAGCTGGGCTTTCTGTGCATGTCCATTTTGGGGGAGTGGCAGAGAGGAGCCAAACAGAACATGAATGATGGACATGCCACCAAAGCACTTCCAGAGAGTGTTCGTGACAACTGTCCCCAGCAAATGTGTCCACATCCGGGCAGATATCAACCACAGAAACCCTTTGATATCATTTACAATAGACATGGCTGTGGACAGGTTGGGGCACTTTTATGAAAGTGCAATTATTTGGTGCTTAAATAAAATGTATCGAAGTGCATGAGTGTAAGTTGACATTTAAAAAATTTATTTTTTTCTTGTTGTAAAAGAAAAAAATTATCCACATCTAATAAATCTAGATTTTTATTCTAACAAATGTAGAGGCTAACACATAAGAGAAAAATATTTCTTATATTTCAATCTGTTTTATTACTTCATGTGAGTCATAAACACCTATAATAAAAGGAGAACAATTCAAGCCAGAGATCCTATAACCAGTTTGTATAACAACTTCAGAACAATCAACCTTAGAGCGTGAGTCTGGGGTCTTTCAACTCTCTAATAAGCACCCAAAGATGGAATGGCTGGGTGGAAAATGATACAGGCTTGGCCTTCGGCAGAGCTTGGTTTAAATTCAGTGTTCCCACTACATGTGTTCAAAAGTTACCTGGAGAAAATGATCGCCACCACTGTTGCCATGGGGTTTAAATGGATACTGCAGGTAAAGTGTGTAGCAAGCACAGCGCAAGGCACATAGTGTTTTCAAAGAATGTTTTTGTTCACATGAGGTGCTTTCTATTTCTAAAGCTTATACTCGGGAGACCCATTTTGGCAATGTGGCAGAGATCAATGATAGATGTTACTGAGTCTCAGTTCATTCCACACATTTTCCAGACTCCCTTGCAGCTAGGTTGGGCTCATGCAATTTGTTCTGGCCAATAGGTAGTGAGTGGGAGTGTCATGTGACAACTCTACCCTGACAAATAAAGTGTAGGTGTGAGCTCTCCACGTTCTTTCCTCCCCTTACTACAACCCTGCAAAGTCATTTAGGACATACATATAGCTACAGAAAATAGAAGCAGCCTGAATCCTGGCATTTTTCTCTTGGAAGCTAACTGCCGTGGAAAGATACAGAATATGCAGTGGGCTTTGTGTGTAAAGAATGCATTTGCAATTGATAAGCCTCTGATATACCAGGGTGTGCTGTTACTGTAGCACAAACTAGCCTATCCTGACGAATATAGATTACCCCCAACGTTAAACCAGGGATTCAAAGGGTTTCTATGAATGCTCCAAGTCGCAGAAATGTCTTTCTTCTATAAGCATGATTCTTCTAGGAACTCGATATCTGCTATTCTTATATGTGAATATGGAGATCTGTGACATGAATTTAGCCAACTTTCTCCATGATGTCATCTAATACTGGTTTGTGTTTATATAATGAATATTTTAAAAACATATCATCATGAGCAGAATCTGCACACACACACACACACACACACACAGTGTAAATCGATTACATAAAATTATTCAATCAAAAGCATTTCTTGGAAGATCGTTTATCATTGTCACAGGCACTCAAAACACAAGAGAGTAGCTGCAGTCGTTTAGAAAGAACATGAAATCTGTATTACCAGTAATTTCTTTGGGTCTCTTGATATGTGAAGAGGGGGAAAGAAAAGAGTGTGATGGGGGGAGACAGGAGAAAGAGGAATGAGTCGCTGCTGGGTATATCACAGGAAGCTTACACTTGTATTTTAGTTGCCTTAGAATTCAAAGAGCAAAGGCCTGCCTCTGTCAGCGGGGCAAAGAGGGAACGGTGCTCTGTGGGGTGCGCTCTATCTAGTCCGGCTACCTCACTCTGAAGAATGCCTTCACCCTGTAGGAACTGGAAATGTTCCCAAGATGTACATAATTTCATGGATGGGAGAACACCAATTTCACAGAACTTAAACGGCAAAACCATGTAGTGCTTAAATTATGCAAAAACAAGCTGCGTCCCAGTGCCAGGGAGGCCTGGCCCGAGAGGTCTTTGGGAACCTTCTCAGTTAAGTGCAACCCATGGCCCGCAGGGCTTCCAGAAGCAGCCGCAGAGTGCAAGGGGAGGGACGAAGGCTCAGAGTAAGCCGGTGTGATTCTGCAAGGTTTCCCTGAGCCCTGGGATTGCTGGGAAAAGCCTGGACCATAGGGTAGTGAGACAACTACCTGAGGGACCAGGTGGCTCCTGAAAAGGCAGGTCTGGAATGGGTAGGAACCAGCCTCTTTCTTTTTTTTTTTTTTTTTTTGCAGGGCCCACATTCACATTTTATTGCACTTTTTCCATAATCACTGAGTCCTGCTGGGCTGTGCCCAGGGCTCCGGAGCCAGGACCTGGAAGGTGAGGCTGCGCAGCAAGCCATTCCCGCGGAGGGGCTGCCCAGGGACCTAGTGGCCATGGTTGGGAGACCCATCGAGGACTGAACCCCACACCCAGCGCCCACGTAGGTGGCCCTCAGGTCTTCCCATGGCCTCCCAGATGCTGAACCCAAACAGGGTAGCCTCTTTCTGGTGAAGGGATTTGTCCCTCATTCCCTCCATTCATTGCATGGAGGGAGCGATCACACCCACGGCTGTTGCTTTTGGATTTAACTGAAATAATGCAGGTAAAGTACACAGCCCAGTGCATAGCATGTGACACATTTTCAAAGCACATTTTATTGAGAAGTGACATCTATTTTTCAAAGTCAGAGAGAACCTACTTCTCCCAAGTTGGAATCCATCTAAGTGTGCAAAAATAGAGGAATCATTTTTTTTTTTAAGTAGGAAATAGTCTTATAATGAAAGAAGACATGATGTTATTTAAAAAATAGTGGCTTTTAAGGACAAAGGTACTTATTGAGGCAAGATATGCTTTTGTGCTCTAATGCAAACACAACAATGAGTGAATGCTGTTTGTTAAAATTATAGGTTGGTTAGGGGGAAACCTTTACAGTTGTTATTCCTGTGGGCTGAGACCAACTTACTTTCCTGTACTTTTCCATACTTTTCAAATATTCTGCAATGAGCTTATATTACGTTTGTGCAACTAGAAATGCTATTTGGGCTGGATTTATTTTTAAAGTGTGAGTAGACTAGCCCGAAGCACTCCCTCTATCGGTACAGAATTCAGACCATTCATTGCCAATGTAATAATCAGCAGCACGTCCGGCCGTGATCCCATCCTGTACAGGAAGGGGGCTGAGCAAAAAAGGAAAGAACTATTTTCATCATTGTGCAATTTTAGGCCATGTAGCCACTGTTTCTGAGGCTCGGTTTTCCTCCGCTGAAAGGTGGCCCTCACTTACCAGGCACAGAGGTTAATTTGAAGAGGACCCTACACATAAGCAGGAAATGTACAAAGTGGGTCTCAGTGTGGACTGAGAACTTACTAACTCCTTTCACATCTAGCTTTTCTCACTGGAAGGACAAAGGAAGCAAGCAGAGGAGAAATCATGCTTTAAGGAATGTTTCTTCCCTGCCTACCCACCCCCCCATCCTCTCATGTTGCAATTGCTTTGCGACCAGTTCATGGGAATTCATTACATTACAGGGGGCTTAGGCATCATGCACACATTTAAGCCGATCTTTAATTTCCTCCTCCAGGGCCCCAGACCAACGCCCAGGACAGGGATACAGAACCCGCCTCCCATCTCCAGGACTGTCCCCTGATCCCACCCACGGAGCCAGCTGGCCTCCTTTTCAAGGACAAGGAGGATCCAGCCCCAGAAGTAATTGATAGCTCCGTGCCTCCTTCCACGGCAGCAATTTCTAAGATGGCACAAGCTGATGATGTTTGCAAGACTGAAGTTCAGGGGGCTGCTGAGGCCAGCCATCGATTGCATCCTGATATTCTCTCTCCTCTGCTACTTCAGCCCGGGGGAAAGGATGGAAACATCTGCCCTCGATGGCTGCTCAGGAAAATTACAAAATCAAAAACTGTATCAATGCCTACCTGTCTTGCTTTCAGCTAATTACTAAACTGGTGGCCAGCTTTTTCTTTATTGTGTACTGCCATCTTCTGGCCACAGGAGCCTCTACACCAGCAACCCGCAGGTTACATGCTGGAGACTGCTAATGGACTCTGCAGGTGAGTTTAAAGTCAGATCTTGAAGTTGAACTCTACAAACACACTGATCGCACCAAAAACCATAAGGAAACTCAACCATTTTCTCTGTGTTTAAACACTCGCAAGAGAAATGCTAACAAGTGTAAAGTGCCCACCGTGAGTGGGTACTAACTGGGTACCATCCATTATCCCAACATGGGAACCTGGCCCCCTAACCTGAAGGAATGGAGGGAATGGGTTTGAGCAGACACCTACCTGCTACATGACAGGTGCTATCATGCACGTCACCTCCTTTCTTTCTTATGGCCATCTGTGTAAGGGAAAGTGTGACTGCCCTCTTACTGAGACTTTAAATGAAGAAACCCATCAGGAGGCAACTAGCTGTTAGCGGGTGGCAGGAGGGTTAGAATCCAGGTGTGTCTGGCCACGAAGCTCAAACTCTGATGGACATTACCTGAGTCTCTGCACCCCTCATGCCTGTCTGTACCTAGGCCTGAGTACGCACACCTGAGGGTTTATTCTCACCTGAGACCTGATATGATCCTCTTGGTTTGTGAGCTTGCACACACACACACACAATGTGTGTATGCATATGTATATTTGTTTATGCAATAAATATGTACATATATATATATATATATATATATATATATATATATATACCCATGTGTATATATCTATCTCTGCCTATCTTTCATTTTTCCAAGCCATTTGCAGGTAACTTATAGGTATTTCACCCCCAAATATCTCAGCATGCATGTCCTTAATAAGAACAGTCTGCTATATTATCACCATTCTATTATCACAGTTAGAAAATAAACTGTAATTCAAAATCATTACCAGATATCTCATAGCTAGTGTTCTATGTAAATGTGTCCATGGCCATTTAGAGCCGTTCTGAACATAACCTTGGCCTTGCCTTCGATTGTTATGGCCTCTTTGTTTAATTTAGATCAGAACCTCCCCCCCCCACCCCCGGGTTGCCTGTTTATTTTCATAACATTTTTACATAAATCTTCTGGGTAATGTCCTGTGTAAACTAATGATTCGCTGGTCATTAAATAAGTAAGTACTAAGTTGGAGTGGAGTCTCCAGTATCACCCACGCCCATCCCACTCCTGCAGGCAGCCCTCCTGGCTGAGCCATCATCACCCCACACACCTGCAGTTCACACAGAGAATCTGAGTGGGGGCCTGACCACCTCACTGGGCCTGACACGACTTGTGGGCAAGTGACATTTAACTCTTATAATTTTATTTTTTAAAAAATATTTTGGTTCTTTTTCTTTTCTTTTTTAAATTGTGGTACCCCCACCCTCCCCTCCATATACACACCTTTCTTTTTCTTTCTGGTTTTACCTTAATTTTACCTTTTTGTTTGTTTGCTTGTTAAGCCATTTGAAAGTTGTAGAAAGCTCACCCTGAAATTCTTTGCCATGAATCTATTTATTACTTATTGGAACATTCTCTTACAACCAGGGACAACTTTTCCCCCAGGGAACATCTGATTCAAGTCTCTGGTGACATTTTTAGTTGTCATGACTTGAGGAGAGGGGATGCTGTGTGAATCTATTGGGTGGAGACCCAGGATGCTGCTAGACATCCTACAAGGCACAGAGCAGTCACCTACAACAACGATCTGGTCCAAAATGGAAATAATGCCACAACTGGGAAGCCCTGTTCTGAACACACACAAAAATCATTATTAAACACATGAATGATAAATCCATTAAAATTCAGTCATCATTAACTACATTTCTAATTTCCTTTTTCTATAAAATGTAACACACCTTCTAGTCTTCATAATTCCCCCCAAAAAGGACAATCAGCTGCAAAACTTGAAAACAACTGTGAAGGGTGCCCCTAGTGGCCAACTTTGGGACCTACACCTGAAAGCTCCCTTTCTCCTGTGGAGACAGGGCTGAGAGCTTCCAACATCTGAAAATACAAGAAGAAAGCCCTGAATCTGTTGTGCTGTTATTTGTTGTTTTTGTTTCCTAATTACCCTAGTCCAGGTGCACCAATGATGCAATTTATATGCAAAAAAATCCATACTCAAGGCACAGGGATTTCACTCTTTCCCAGGAAGAACTGTCAAAGGATTCTAATATTTGCACTGCGGAGAAAAACATCCTCGATCTAGAAATAGGTCACAGTGAGAAGATTTCTGAGTCAGGGGAAACTCGACATCTTTTTCAGAAAACTCAAAATCTGGGGGAAGGAATAAGGGTTAAATAAAGTAGAAAGATAGTAGTATCAATACTTGTGTTAAGGGGCATATTTACATTTCTAAGCATAATTCTAGTGAATTCCACAAAGGACTCAATAAATGCTTGCGGGATTGATCATCAAGGTAGTTCACTTTGTCTTCTGAACAACCTGATTAAGTAGAAAGGGCAACGAATATCTCCATTTCACATATATGAGAAATGAATCGCAAACACAGAGGTTATTTTATGACTTCAACATGATCAGATAAACATTGAATACTTAGCCCTGGCTGGTATGGCTCAGTTGGTTGGGTATCATCCCACGCACCAAAAGGTTGCCAGTTCAATTCCTGGTCAAAGCACATGCCTGTTTTCAGGCTCCACCCCCAGTAGGGGGCGTGCAGCAGACAGCCAATACATGTTCCACTCTTACATTGATGTTTCTCTCTCTCTCTCTCTCTCTCTCTCTCTCTCTCTCTCTCTCTCTCTACAAACCAATAAAATATATATTTTTTAAAATTGGACACTTAATCCATTAGGCCAAGATTCTATTTGTTAGTAAAATGACTTCTCTCTCTCTCTCTCTCTCTCTCTCTCTCTCTCTCTCTCTCTCTCTCTCTCTCATTCTGTGTATGGAGGGGGAGGGGGTGTAGGAGATGGGCATTGTGATTGTGTTTTTTGTTTCTTTGTTTTTGCCTTGAACTAATGAGTTAAATTAAGTTTGTTATTTTGATTATTGTCTCAACTGACTGTACTTTATGGACGGAAATTAACTGTATATGTCACAAATTCATCACAGAAGTACTTCTGCTAAATCTGGTTATACCTCTGAATCCTTCTCAACACAGTTTGCTGGGTATAATTACTGTGTCATTAGAGTTTACTATCAAAAATAAGCACGGTTTTGTGTGTTTCTTAACCAAGATAGGGTGAAAATTAGATTTCTACTTACTCTGAGACCAAGACAGAAACATGAAGTTTTCTATAAACTGTGTTAAAAGTTACTCAGGCCCAATCACCATGCAGCCCCATTTGCATTTATATTGTGATCGCTAGGTAAGCACTGAATGATTCCTGTGCTCACCATGGGGGCTGAAACAGCAGAAGGCACTTCATTAATGTTTTGATCAGGAAGCTTCTAATATTGGAATGTTTGTCCAATGAATAGCTTGGGAAGTTAGGTGGCCACCTGCCATCCTTTCTACCTTACACATATTAAACAAAGATTTAAATCATAACCACAGCAGTCATTCTGGTTTCAACTCTACAGCCTGATAATGATCGACTTGACTTTTATAGTAAAAAAGTAGAGTAAGAGCATAAAGCCCAAATGTTATATTAGAATAGAACCTAAATCACACTATCCACTAGAACAGGGGTGGGCAAACTTTTTGACTCGAGGGCCACAATGGGTTCTTAAACTGGACCGGAGGGCCGGAACAAAAGCATGGATGGAGTGTTTGTGTGAACTAATATAAATTCAAAGTAAACATCATTACATAAAAGGGTACGGTCTTTTTTTTTTTTTTTTTTTTTTTTTTTTTAGTTTTATTCATTTCAAACTGGCCGGATCCAGCCCGCGGGCCGTAGTTTGCCCACAGCTGCACTAGAAGGTCAAAGAAATGAATGAAATGAGAAGTAATAATTATGATTCTACCAGTTATTGAGTATTTACACTGATTCATACTGAACACTATCCTCTTTTAATTATTAAGCACAATCCAGTGTGATCCTATCTTATCACCCATTTTACAGATAAGGAAAATGAAATTCAGAGAAGTGAAATCACTTCCTCAAGATCACATTGTTAAGAAACAGCAAAACGGGGTTGAACTTCATCATAGTCAGGAGTCTAAATGTTTAACCACCCTGTCGTGCCTCTCAGGCAGAAAACAAACAATACTGACTTAATAAACTCCAGGACAGTACGAAGTAAATCTCAGGAAAATATGAAAGAAAATAAACAGCTAAAACCTGTGGTTTTCTAAAGAAAGCGGTAGTATTTGTTTAACCTCCTTCTGATGAATTAACCATTAACAAATAGAACTAGAAAGCAGAAAGAAAAGGAAGAAGTTGCCCATAAAAAGACGTCTTTCCTTCCTCACAGAACACACTGGGGTCCTGTTAGATGGCTAATTTGGTTTCATCCGAGTCCACTCTTTGTGTAAGCATTTCAAATTTTTGGGCAAAGGAAATCCTCCAAATACATTCCTCCCTTTTGCAATCCATGAGTAACTAGCATAACAAGATGAAGGGCCCACTGCCTGGAAGTGGGGGAACCTTGATCAATATTCCCCCATTAGTAGCAAAGGGTCTCAAGCACTCTTCCCACAGGTCCCTCGTGACCAGGAAGCATTATTTGTGGAAACTGGCCAGGGCTAGGAAGGGAAACTGAGGCCCAGAGGTGAAGCAATGCAATGGTGTCTGGAACAAGCAGAGAAAAATCTCCTTTTGCATCATGATTACAGATGAGTATTTCCCCAACTTCAGTTCATTGGCTTATCAACTTCACTGTTTTGGCATTATGCATGCACGGGTCACCTTAACAATGATTAAATGATTTTCTTTAAAGTAACTCTTTTATGCTTCAATAAAATGTAAAACACTATTTTATATCACCACTCAAACTGAAAACCAGTCTAATTTGCCATAAATAGATGGAGACTATCAGACTAAATGAGTTGAAAACACAGCAATACACCTCAATTGTTAAATTCTGGCTGGATATTTTATCTGCTGATAATTCTCCCTATTGAAAAAAATTAGCAAGGGTTAGAGAGGTGCTAGAGACATACTGGTAACACAGAGAGATTGTTCTCTTTGACATTCAAAAAACTAAAATGGATTTGAAAGGATAATTATATATCCTTGCTCTATGATTCCATTACATTAAATGACAAATCTATGCACCACCCAAAATGACTTCATCCAGGAATGGTGGGGTATCCTATATAATAAAAGGCTAATATGCAAACTGATCAAACAGCAGAATGATGGTCACTATGACATGCAGCCACCAGGGGGCAGATGCTCAACACTGGAGTTTCCCCCTGGTGGTCAGTGTGCTCCCACAGCAGGAGTGCTGCTCAGCCAGAAGCCAGGCGGCAGGAGCCTCTCCTGCCACCGCGGCAACACTAAGGATGTCCGACTGACAGCTTAGGCCCGTGGGGAGTGGGCCTAAACTGGCAGTCAGACATCCTCCAAGGCCTCCCAGATTGCAAGAGGGTGCAGGCCGGGCTAAGGGACCCCTCTCCCCCAAGTGCCCGAATTTCATGCACTGGGCCTCTAGTATGCTATATATACTTAGAAATTCTATGTAATCCACTCATCTACCAAGCCCTCTGGATGAACTATGTAACAAACCTTATCAATTATTCACAGTCAGTGAGTCACCTGAAAATCTTAAAGTGGGGGATATATTATCACTTCTTGAAATCAATTGTTCTGAGCCTCTATTCTGAGATACACTGGGCTTGAAGGATTCTCACCTCAGTTTGGCATAGCTTGTGTCTTAGAAACACTGTTTCCCAAAATCACACCACTAAGGGAAAATCTGATATACAACTGCTTCTCAAAAGGAAGACTCTTCTGTTATATGGAAACCTCTAAAGAGACCTCTCAGATCCGTGGTTCTCTTTTAAATGACATGAGTGCCTTCTACCTGCGCTGCCCAATAGAAAAGTTACCTGTGGCTACTGAGCACTTGAGATGGTGCCAGCCCAAAGTGAGACATCGTGCAAGAGCTAAATGCACACTGCATATTGAGGACGTAGTACAAATCGATAACTTTATATCGATTACATGTGAAAGTGATAACATGGCATGAATGTTAAATTACAAATAGCACTAAATTTAATTTCACCTGTTCATTTTACCTTTTTATTGTGGCTACTTGCACATGTGACATTACATATGCGGTTGGCATTCCTTTTCTGCTAGGTTAGATGGGAGATGTCGATTGGGTTAGTGCAAAGTTGGATGCTCTCTGTTGTTCCTTACTGATGATCGATCAGTCTAGTAACATATAAAAATGATGTCCCGCTGTGACTGGTTTGGCTCAGTGGATAGAGCGTCGGCCTGGGTACTGAAAGGCCCCAGGTTCAATTCCAGTCAAGGGCATGTACCTTGGTTGTGGGCACATCCCCAGTGGGAGGTATGCAGGAGGCAGCTGATTGATGTTTCTCTCTCATCGATGTTTCTAACTCTCTATTCCTCTCCCTTTCTCTCTGTAAAAAATGAATAAAATATATATTTTTTAAAAATTATGCTCTAAAATGGCAACAGACTATGAAAGCAGGCCCTTTAATTTTAGGAGGTAAAAGTCACTGGCAGGTATTTAAAAAGCTTTCCCCTCTCTGTTCAGTCTTCCCTCACTGTTAATAACCTTGATAATGATGTCAGAGACAAACAGCCCACTGCCTTTAAACTTAGAAAAGAGGGAGACAAGATTTCAGGGCTCATATGTGTATGGATAAAGCGAGCCAATCAATTCTGGAGCAGTCCAAACTTGTTCCATAATCAAAAGCACACTCTTCATGAGATTTTATCTTTGCTTGAAAATGTAAGGCTGTAATGAACCACCGGGTCATTGCTCTGCTTCTGTGCTTAATTTTTATTTATCCACACTCCCTGATGTTTTCGATATAGAGCACTTGGTTTATGCGGGAGAGTTAAAACTTTCTTTTTGGGATCTTTTGATGTGGTTCCCCTTTGGGGGCAGTAAGACTGTTTTGAAATTATAACAAAATAAAGATGTTTAGTCTCCATAGAAATATGTCATATACATCTATGTCTTCATATGTGCTTATACAGGTCAAATCTTACAACAGGGCCTCAATATGTTTTTCACTCTCAATTATGAGGCCACTGAGAGTAGCTTGAGAAAAGAATGGTCTTTGGGGTTAAAGGAACCTCAGTCGTAATTGTGGCCCTGCTTCCTAACCATTGTGAAAGCTTAGAGCTTTCATGCAATACTTCTGGAATTCCATTTCATCATCTGAGCAAAGGCAGACATTTAAAAAGCTATCTACTTTAGTTGGGCATGCAGATTAAATGAATCAGGCTTATAAAGCATGCAGAAATGGTCTTGTATGTTGAAAATATTTAGTGCTCGAAAGAGGTGGTTATTCTCTTTGAAGTCTTTCCTCTTCTGGTTCTGTGCAGGAAAACAAGTAATCTGGAGCCTGCCCAGGTGTGTTCACCGCCAAGGGCATGGGTCCGGGTCAGGCCCTTCCCACTTCCCCTGTGGGTTGCTCTGACACCTTTATTTACTACTAGAGGCCCACTTCATGACATTCCTGCACTGGGGTGTTGGGGGTCCCTCAACCCGGCCTTTTCGCAGGCCCAGACCCCTTGGGGGAAGTCCACCTGCTGGCTTAGGCCTGCTCCTGAGGGGTTCTTAGCATTGCCGCGAGGTGGGTGAGGCTCCCGCCACCGCCACTGCACTCGCCAACTGTGAGCCCAGCTTCTGGCTGAGCAGCACTCCCCCTGTGGGAGCACACTGAGCACCAGGGGGCAGCTCCTGCATTGAGCATCTGCCCCCTGGTGGTCAGTGCATGCCATAGTGAGCTGTTCTGCTGTTTAATCGATTTGCATATTAGCCTTTTATTATATAGGATTGCACACTTGCTTGGGGCCACTGCATGGAGAAGTGCTATAGATGCAAACAGGAGGGCTTAGAACTTCCCAGATTTGTAGGGAGGAAGGAGGTTATTCTGTCTCTAATGCATCTTCTCCCCAGACCTTTCAGATCATCTGGGCCTTTCTCAGAACTCCCAGTAACGCTACTTCTCACCTTGTGGGCCATTGTTCTCAAGCCTACCTGATAACTTTCCTGCCTGCACTCATGACTCTCTATAATGTGATCCCAGTTGACCTAGGGAAGGAACTGTGTGTGCATGCATGTGTGTATGTGTATGCATGTATGCATGTACACACACGTGCACATGTGTGCATGTTTATGCATTTGTGTATTGTGTGGCCATGCATTGTATGCATGTGTGTATATGTATGTTTATGGGCATGTGTGTGTGTTCTCTCTCATGTGCAGCATCTACTTCTGATCTCTCATCTACTTCTGATGAAAACATCCCCTCTCCTCCTTGCTTGTCTTCAGTTTTCTGGTTGGAGACCTCTCTCCTCCAATTTCCCTTGGAATCCTTTTGAGTAGACACTTGGTCCAAGTTCCAGGGAAGAACCTGAGACTCAGGTGTAGCCACAGACAGCATTCCATACCAACAGTGTCAGGAACTGGTGTCAACAAGAACACAGGGCCCACACCTGACTAAGCCAAGGACTGTGTCACTCCAACTGGTCAAAGGTAAGACCGGAATTCATCTTTGGAGTCATTTTGCTTTACTTGGGAAGAGCCTGCCTGAAATTAAGACAACTCCAAGATAAACAGAGCCCAGAGATGGAGACAGGCAACTTCCTGCTGACATGTTATGAGCACCTGGATCTAATCAAGCCTGAAGCCAGATGGCCCTAGATTTTCAGAGGTGGGAGTGTCTTACTTCCTAGGGCTGCTGTAACAAATCATCACAATCTGGGTGGCATAAAACAACACAAAGGTATTTTCTCCAAGTTATGGAGACTAGAAGTCTAAAATCAAGGTGTCAGGAGACCCATGTTCCCTATGAAGGCTCTAGGAAAGAATCCTTCCTTGCCTCTCCCATCTTCTTGTGGTTGCCAGGAACCCTTGGCTCTGCTTGGCTTGTAGTCTCATCACTCCTATCTCTGCCTCTGATTTCACACTGCCCCATTCTCTGTGTCTCTCATCCAAATCTTCCTCTCCTTTGTTTTATAAAAACACCATAGTTGGATTAGCGCCCTGATCCCCAATCCTATATGACCTCATCTTAACTTGATTAGGTCTACAAAGACCCTATGTCCAAATAAGGTCATGTCCATATGTCCTGGGGATTGAGACTTCCAACATATCTTTTTGAAGGTTATTATTCAACCCATTATATGAAGTTAACCAATTATATTTTTAGCTTGAGGCACTTTGAATTGCATTTCTATTACAATCATAAGAGAGCTGGTTCTCCCTTTCTGATCCCCTTTCCTTCATACTCTACATAAGCAGATTCTTTCCAGCTGGGCTAGGCTCTCAGGACCCACCTGCTGTGGAACTCCTCCAAATTCTCACCCAGTTTTACCTCTATCACTGACTTGGCTATTATCATTCCCTGTCCAGGGCTGTATGTTGGCCCTCTATGTATATATGAATGTCTCATCTCTTGGATTGACCATAAATTTCTGTCTTTGCATTCATTCATTGCCTCTTCTCTGCCTCAGGCAGAAAAAAAAGAGCCAAATTCCTCCTTCTTCAGACTTTTGTTCTATTCAGACCCTCAATGGATTGAATGAGGCCCACCCACATTGGAGAGAGCAATCGACTTTACTGAGTGCACTGGTCCATGCTAATCTCATCTGGAAACACCCTCATAAACACATGAAGAAATAAGGTATCATCCCTTGGCCAGTCCAGTTGACACAACATTAACTATCACCATGAGTTACTTTCTAATTCTCAAATCATAAATTAATGAAATTATGTTTGAATATAGAAAAATAAATATTTATCTTTACCCATGCAACTTTTATACATGATCATAATCAGAAGCACATGCTATCTTATGAAATGTATTTTTATTTGAAATGATATCTATTACTAGTCCTTGACCTCTGACACACACATATTAATCATTTTTAACAGCGTGTACACTCCATCAGGTTCTGTACTCAAGCCATTCCCTAAATATTGGACATTTAGGTTATAGTCAGTCTTTTTATATTGCAAATAAAAAAATGATGGTGTCTCTGTTTAGGTAATCTTTTGTTTCAATTAAAACAAAATATATTCATAGGATTAATTCATAATAATTCATGGGTTTAAGATTGGGATCAAAAGTATAATTATCTACATGGTTATTCATAGGTATGGGGACTCTGGTTTTTTAACTGATTTTCACCAAGTTGCAACAAAAGCAGTAAAAAAAATTTGGGAGCCAGTGTCAGGGCAACCTAGCCAAAATGGGAAGAGGTAACATTCTCACTTTATGCTAATGTGGCTAATTTAGTAGGCAGAAATTAGTAGCTCACAGTGGCTTTAATTTGCATTTTGAACAGCTACCAAGGACAGGTGTTCACCATGTGTCTGATTCTACTTATGATTTCCCTTGCATGAATTTTCTATTTGGTCCTTAGTGATCACTCTCAGGCTTTTATGATTTCCCCATGAAAACATTCCTATCATAGGGGCACAATTAATATTTGTTCATGTGTGAATCAATAAATTGGTTCAACAGAAAAACTCAATCTGAATAGATAAAATTAAAAATTATATTTTTCTGCTATTACAATTTAGGATGCTATTTTGAGGAGATGCAGAGAGGCACTTAAAGTTTCCAATTATTTCTTTGACTTGATTCTCTATGAACCACGGGAATCAGTTATTTAACGGGCTCAGATGACTGAGAGGAGCTGTGAGACGTCTTGGCTGAGTCAGATCCTGCAAGCCAGGCTCATGGCAGGCATTTGCTCCCTGCCCCCCAAAGCCAGGACAACTGGAGCTTGAGACATTTTCTGTTCTCAAGGATCTGTCCTTCAATCCACCCAGAAAACATTTTGGTTAAAAAGAAAATATGAAAAACTTCAGGTCGACCAGAAGATTCTGAAAGCTTTTAATTTGCAATGGCCACAGTAAAAGGTAATGCATTTTTGATGACTTCATGCAAAAAAAAATCCTAACGTACAACTGGCCCCCCAAAAAAGCCCTAGTAAAATAACAATTCAGTATAAAATGTGCATGGCCTTGTCTGTGTGTGCACACCTTCATGTGTATAAACACACATGCTTGCACATGTATGTGTGCATGTTTTCGGCATCCACTCTGGGATTCTGCTGCCGTGGCATCAAGTTCCACCAACAATTACTTCAGCAGTCTGGCTGCTGAGATGGATGGCACAATCCCTGGGTTTTCTGACCTTGATCAACACGAGGAAAATTTCAGCTGAACTGTGCAAAAGTGCCGGGACGACATAAATCACACTTGGACAGGGCATGCTTTCTATCTAAAGCATAAACTCGGCCATCACATATCAAGAAGTGGGATCATAAAATACACCAACTGGAGAGCAAAAATTAATTAACGCTCACTCCACCCATCACAGAAGAAATAATGGCCTTTTTTATTTATTAATTTTTTTGAGAAGAGGTGACAGGACTTTCCTAGAAAACTGGCTCTGCATTCAATTAAGCATTTTCTAAATACATTTTAATTTAGAGTTTAAAGAAAGAAGTGTCACTAAAAATTAGACAGAAAGAATAGACTTCTTTTGGGAAATAAATGACAAATGAAAACAATAGCTATAATTAAGGGTATTAAAATGTAAGGAATTCTGCCCAATTAATACATAACTGCAGAGAGATGACAAATATCACTATGAATAAATCACATTTTTAAAAATTCAGATTTTAATTATCAAGAACATAACCCTACCTATCAGAGGCTGAAGTCAGGTAAGTTATCACTGAAAATGTAATCGACAGGGTAGACTTCTCATAAGGCCCTTCTGCATTAAATTGCTTCCAATCCATGCACTGTCTATAAAACACCAGTGCCTTGACAGACACATATCCATAACATAATAGGAGAAACAGGTGGGCCTAAACATAAAGACCTAGGAGTGAATGCAACAGAAGCATGAAGTCCCTGTCTTCTAGTCACCTCTGGGCTTCAATACAGAGATTTGGAGTTTGTTTCTCTCAACAGTTGCCAGATTCAGTGCCAGGAACCACCTACTCCTGGCACACTCATTGTAACCCCCTCATTCACCCTTGGCAGGCATCACCAATCAATCACGCACTCTCTAGTAGAACCCACATGGCAGACTCCTCATTAACACCGCATTCTATGCAGCCACTATCAATCTATGTTGACACCAGAGATTGAATCGCTTCCCAGTCCCAGGCTTACACGTTTAGCTGTTTCCATCCCTCTCTATGCACCTTCTCCTGGATTGATAAGCACCTGCAGAGACACCAAACCCTACACTTGTCATTGGAGACCTGGTATCCAGTCTCAGGTTTGTTCCTTACTTTGCTGTTTACTTCCTGATCACACCAGAAATCTAAGAAACTGAGACAAGAATTGAAGAAGAGTAGGTGGGAAGCAAATATAAGAATGTCATAATAAGGCCGCTTGCATTTACTATGCCAAGCCAGGGTGCTAAATTACCAAAGTGTATTAGCTCATTGAGTTGCACTGTGACCCCAGAAATGATCTACTCTCCTCCTTTCCATTTTATATGAGAACGTAAACAACTGAGAGTTTAAATAACCAGAAAGCGAGCAAGCTGGGATTCAAACCCAGGCCTTTGAGAACCCTGAGCTAAAGCACTTAGCCACTCTGTGGCAGCTGTGGCTTATCCCATAAGCTTCCCAAAGCCAACTTCAAGGCCAATTGGGAGGGTTACCAGACAAAGGGCCTGATCTAGCTCAGCAGCTCTCCACTGACTCCCTCTCTCACATCTCCGTCCACGGCACTGCAGAGACTGCCAGCCCCCTCATCACTGTCACGGGCTAATTGAACTCCACACCAAGTTCATTTCAGAAGCTTTTCCAGCCGAAACCGGTTTGGCTCAGTGGATAGAGCGTCGGCCTGCGGACTGGGGGGTCCCGGGTTCGATTCCGGTAGAGGGCATGTACCTGGGTTGCGGGCACATCCCCAGTGGGGGTTGTGCAGGAGGCAGCTGATCGATGTTTCTCTCTCATCGATGTTTCTAACTCTCTTTCTCTCTCCCTTCTTCTCTGTAAAAAATCAATAAAATATATTTTAAAAAAAACACGAAGCTTTTCCATGTTTATGTGCTTTCTCCAGGCCCCGGCCCACCACACCTTCAAATTTTCCTAAAATAAATGAAAGAGGAAAGTACGACAGACATCTCATTTTCAAAGTTTCATAAATGAGGATAGCATCCGTTAACCTGCAGATGAAACATAAAAGGCCAGCGCAGAGACCCGTCCTGGAGTAAGAAGCCCTGGTCTACGAAGATAACTCTGTCACGCAGAGCTGCGAGGCCCTGGCTGGACCAGGAGCATTTTGATCACCTGGAGAGCAGACTGCTGGGGACACCACTTAATACCTTAGCAGTGGTCAACAAACTGCGGCTCGGCAAACAGCGGCTCGAGAGCCACATGTGGCTCTTTGGCCCCTTGAGTGTGGCTCTTCCACAAAATACCGACTTCTGCGCATAGGCCACTAAGTTTCAATCGCATTGTACGTGCGCACCCGCACGTGGTATTTTGTGGAAGAGCCACGCTCAAGGGGCCAAAGAGCCACATGTGGCTCGCGAGCCACGGTTTGCTGACCACGGCCTTATAAGGGTGAGTGATTAAGGGGCAATTAAATGCAGACACATCACAGAAGGCCATTCAGCATTGGCCAGCTTATTTCTGTTGTGGTGAGGCCTCTGTAGCAGTCATTCCCATAAAGAGAGCTGTTCTTTTACTTGTGGGCCAGGCACTGAGCGTGTGCCATGCTCAGGCCCATCTACTGCCTTCTCCTGAGCAGCACCTTCAGTGACCACCTGAACTTGAATGCCAGACTACACTTACTGCCCCGTGATCTCAGGCACATTAGTTAATGCCTCTCTCACTCAGGGTTCTTATCTGTAAAACAGGGATATAAATTGTATGTATCTGCAAGGATCTTTATAAGGATTCAGTAATGGAATGACCGAGCCTGGCATATAGTACATGCTCACTGCATGCTGGTTGAAATTACTGTTTACCATTGTCTCTTCCAGAAAAACAATCAATTAAGGCTACCTTTAGGGACTCTACTTTTAGTCTATTTAAGTCCGTCAGCTGGGCCCATCCTACTTTTGGTCATGGGTGAAGGCAGAGGACTGCTATGTACAGCTAAGTGACTTGAGCTAAACCAACCAGCCTCACCCCCAAGGATTGTGCTAAAACTATTGAAAAAGAAGCTCTCTCTTTTCATGGGTAGGATTCCAGCCTACAGCTAGTAGCCACCTCATTTACATTTTAAACACCAGGATCAAGCAATACCAGAAGGCAGACCGATTTTACTGTCATTTCACTCACC
The DNA here is from genome assembly GCF_963259705.1 of Myotis daubentonii. Classification (NCBI taxonomy): domain Eukaryota; kingdom Metazoa; phylum Chordata; class Mammalia; order Chiroptera; family Vespertilionidae; genus Myotis; species Myotis daubentonii. The sequence continues at coordinate 18,519,546 of NC_081843.1, read as the reverse complement.
AGCTGTCTTTTTCTCTCGGTCTTGAAGCTGGTCCAACCTGGTTTCCTATTGAAGATGTCCTGACTCATACAGCCCACAAAATATACGTGGCACGTGTTGTCTAGCCCCATGTTACAGCTGTGTGGCTGTGACTCAGAAAGATAATGTGAGTTCCCCAGGATCTCTCAATTTATAAAGGGTAGAGCCAGGATTCAAACCCAGCTCTACTGCACTGTCATTTGAAATAAATTGTGTAGATGTGAACAAAATGCTGATGAATTCTTGGCAGCAACCCATTTGTTGACTTCCATCCCCTCCCATTTGAGGCTCCACACACATACTTCCAGACACTGGGCTATATCATTTCTACTCTTGGCTACATAAAAACAACGTTGAGTCTGGCAGTTGGTGGCTGTGTGTGCAGCTCTCTCTCATGATGCCCTGTTTCCTAGCAGAAAACAAGGTGCACAGCAAATCTCACCCAGATCTCAGCCAAAATCCTTGCTGAACAAAGGAGTGGAGGCAAGTCTGCAAATGTGAGCTGCCTGCAGGCACTGGGAGGCACCGTTCTGTGCCTGGAGGTGGTGGGAGGGAGAGTGAGTGCTGCCCTACACTCAGCCCAAACACAGGCTGGTGAATGGCTGTGAATTCACTTGGAATGAGTGTCTTGCCACCAGGAATGATGGTTAAAAATCTTAAGAAGATGCACAGTCCTGAGGAATTTGCAAGAGATGTTGTCCATTGGCACAAACAGAACAGCCACGCAACACGAAGGCTTTGCTGGTGTTAAATGGCCAGGACAGTGGAGCCATGGGTGACTTGCTGGAGTTGTGACTGGCCAAGCATGGACTATGAGCAAGTGGACAGCGTGAGGCAAGGGGACTGTCTGTATGCGTCTGGCTATTCCATAGGATCAGCTCCCATTCCAGGTACAACAGAATCCATTCTATGGTAAAGACAAAACACTACCCTGCTCATAAGGCTTCCGATGATGTGGCCCTCGTCTGCTTCCCAGCCTCATCTCAAGCCACAAAGCTCTATTCAGTTCACAAACCTCCTTCTTCAGATGTCCATCTCTGCACCAGGCCCCGGCGGGTCTCCTTGCTTCCCCCTCCAAATACCATTCCTCGGCGATGCTTTCATTTCCATTTCCACAGCTTTGGGGAATCTCGGAGCATTTTCCCATTTAATGCGCACATATAATTGGCCTCAAACAAAGGCCATTTGGAGCAAAAAAGAAACCTGACCCCCAGATGAATTCTGTGAAGCTCGCCAATGTGCTCACTGCAGGCTTTGCCCCTGTCTGACTTGAAGATCTCATTTTGATCTTTAATGAGACACTGATCCATGAACACGCCCCATCCCTGGGAGAGGCCCTCTGAGCATGGAGCATGCCTCTTCCTTCGTGTCTGTTCTGCCTGTCAGAGCCCAAAGGACTAATCCACTCCCATCCCCACAGCAAGAGAGCAGTGCTAATAGGAAACCAACTCTTTTCAACTTCACTGGCATCCAAGCCTCTACAATCCAGGAGATTAATTTATTGTCCAAGCTGCTTATCAACTCATCAACTTGTCTACTCATGGCATCAGTCATACACAGACCCTTAAACTGAGCAGTGTCCGACATGTTCCTGGGTGGAGCTGCCCATGACCCATGGAAGAGTTGCCAGACCACATGGGTAGTTCTGATTCACCCCCTCGCAAGCCCAGACCTTCCTCTGCACCTCCTGCGCAGCTCCAGGTCCGGCTCATGCCCTCTTGTCTGCAGTCTAGCCCAGGCCCCGAATCCATCCACCCCGACTCCTTCCAGTCCCCCTTGCAGACGAGTAGAGTTAGAAACTTCCCAAATGCAAACCCAAGTCTCTCTTTTGATGGCAAACCCACCATTAGAAAACCGTGTTTCTTAACCTCTAGTTATTTGCAATCCATGTAAACAAATTTTTTCTATATCAAACTTTCATTTCATGAACTCAGTTCTTTTGTTCTTGATGGATATGTGAAAGTTATACAAATAAATCTCTAGTGGGGTTTTTTAAAGGAGGTAGTTATTGGAGTCAGTGGAAAGAGCAGTATCCTTGTCATTCATGGAATAGAACCCTAATCAAAATGAAAACAATGTTAATAAGTTCCACTGACAGAGCGGAATTGTCTGTCAAAGTTCTGGGTCTCTTGGTTAAAAGGTACATTAGCATATGTTTGATACATTTTGGTTTATTAAAGGAACAAAATCTCAAATTATTTCTCCTTGATATAATCCCAACTGTTGAAAACAAATGATGAGAGAATTACTTCAGCTTGTCACTAAGTGGTTTGAAGCCATGTCCATGAGCCACCTGAAGGCACCTCCTTCATGGGCAATGCTGGCCTGCAGGAAACCACGGTCCTCCTCTGTCACCCATCTGTACAAAGGGGACGCCTGGCTGGCAATCCGGCCCCACTATTTCTCAGATTCCTGGTTGACTTCACCTTGTAGCCAAAGCCTTCATCTTCACTCCTTCACTCCACCAAGCCAGCCTCTGCCCCACCTCCAAGCTCTGCCCCCACCTCCATGCTGTGTCTCCACCTCCATGCTATGCCCCCACCTCTATGCTGTGCCCTCACCTCTATGCTGTGCCCTCACCTCCATGCTATGTCCCCAGTCTGTCTTCCTCAAGACTCTCTCTTTGGCTGCATTAGTCACACAGTTTCATCTCCTTGGTTCCATACAGGTATGGCCCCACCCAGTAAGGACCTGAACTTACACTGTGAGAGGAGATGGATGCAAAGTCCCAACCCACTGGCATGGCAAACACTCCCCTTCACACCTTCTATCTCCCCAGAGCCACTGGAATACACACACTGGACTCTCATCTGCCTTAACTGTTGGGGTCGTATCTCCCTGCACCTGCCCATGCTGTTCCCTCTGCCAGGAGGGCATTCCTTCCATACACACAGGCCCTGGAATCAGGTCCAAGAGAGCTTCTCCTAATCCATCGAGCCACCAGGCCTGAGAGCCTATCAACCCACTTCTGCACACACGTTGGGTTTGGTTTGCACAGTGTTTTAAATACCAGTGGTTTTACATTAAAATCCAGATTTTCAGATTGGCTCAGAAAATGGCTACACTGCACCTACATTCCACGTGGCAACAGGCAGCTGTACAGCTGCCCTGCAGGTGGGGCCGTTTCTCTGGAGTCCTCAGCTGTCCCAGCCACGTCACATCACCATGAAGCTGCCTCCGTCTCTCTCGACTAATGTGTTATGTCTGCCTGAGCCTGGCAGACAGGTGGGTGTTGATTCCTGACTTTGGCCAAACATCTCTCTCTCTCTAAACTATTTCAGAGATCTCTTAGGTCTCATCGCATGTCTATTTCTCAGAACCCCCAGGACACTTGCTTATTAAAGGAATTTACTTATAAATAACATGGAATGCCTGTCATTGTGGCCATTAGCAGAAACAAAAACAAAAGGAGCTATTGTTGGCTGAGTTATTTTGTGGCAGGCATTGCATGGACTGTTTTGCAGTGTTATCTTCTCAATTCCTCAAATCAACTTTCCAAGCGGATTTTATTATCTCCAAGTCACAGACAGGCAAGTGAAGACTGAGGCGAGGGAAGAAAGCTGCCCAGGCCACAGAGCTGCTGAGCAGGGGAAGCAGGACAAAAGCCCAGGAAGTCCTGGCTCCCGCCTGTGGGTTTAACTACTGCATCTGTTTACTCCTTTGCTTTGAGCCTGGAATTTCCAACTCCTGTAGGACACCCTGCTGGAAACGCACAGGCTAGGAACCGAACCAGGTCTTTGGGAAACTGAAGCCAGAACTGTGCTCTGAAGCCACTATCTCCCCTCCTCAAGACCAGAGCCAGCGGCCACCCCCCAGGCAGGTGCCAGGGGCTCAGCAGAGGGTCCGGGATGGGCGATGCTGTGGTGAATCTACAGCAAGCCAGCCAGAGCCAGACAGCAGGGGCTGGAAGGTTGTCCCTAATTGAAAAACAGATTCTTTACTTGGCAATGGGTGGAGAGACCAGCCTAGGTGCAAATTCTTCCATCAGAAAGGATAATTCTCATATCCTACAAATTTAATCATTGTCATGTGTACATATGTGTACATGTATGTGCATCTATGTGCATGTATGTGTAAGGCATTAGAGCTAAGAGCATAGCTTCTGAAAGGAAACACCTCAGGATCCACATCCTGACCTATGACACAACCTGAGTGATCTCAGGCAAGTCACTTAACCTCCCCTGTGTAGTGAGGAGTTGTGGTCTCTCCACGCACAGCTGTTCTAAGTATCTACAGGTGCATGCCATGGCTGAGCTAGAGGGAGCATTGCAAGAGGAAAAGTGCAGAACTTTCTGTGTTACCCACAGGGTCTACCTCCCGGTCAGCATCCTGTTCAATCAGACCCAATCTGAGAGTCGCCATCACTTGGCAAACCATTCAGAACCCGTATGTGCAATTTCACCGCGGCTCTGGAATAGCTTAGCCACACCAGGCCAGTCAGTAAGCGAGGAGAGGAAGCCTGTCTGTGTTTACCGCCTTTGACAAATGGGCGATCATCTCCTCCTGACAGATTCTCCCCCTGACTGATCCATCAGCCTCTCCTCTCATCACCCGAATCGCAGTCTTCATAATAGCATTGAATTCAGGCGCATTTTACACCACAAATAAAAACGAATTTAAATGCCTCGGTTCCCCACCAGCAACACAAGTACTGTAAATGTCAGGCGCGTGCGGTTGTGCAGGGCCATAGAGCTGCGCTGAGTGATGGGGTCGCCTTTGCGAAGCCCACATGAGCTCCGTGGCACTCCCCTGTGGGAGGGAGCCACCTGTGCCTCTGCTTGCCACGTCAGAGTGCACACGTGGCCAGCCTCTCAGGTCTCCCTGGGACACCTCAAGGGCATTTCCAGAAATGGCCGGGAAGCCATCCAAATGCAGGTCCATTCTCAGGGGTTTGCTAATTGGTGTTCTCAGGAGCAAAAGAGAAACAAAACAAAACCACATTCCAATGTGTGCTGTGCATTTCTTCACAAACAACCAGGCAAAGTTCTCCAAACGATCATTAGCATTCTGTCTGCCAATGGAAAATAGGATCAGGAGAAAGAGAAACAGGGAACCAGGAGGGAAAAGTAACATCTCTCATCCCGTCCACTGTCTCAGATCGAGCCCAGCCTGCGCCAACCAAGAAGAGCGATTTTCTTATTCCGCGACGAGAGCTTTCTTCGACTCCTGAAGTTCACTGTTTGTCCCCGATCGTTACATCTGGTCTAGGATTCAAGGGGAAAGTGGTTCATCTCCAGGTGAGCAGCCCACCCAATGGGATCAGGTGTGACACTGGAGGGACCGCCGGAGAGAACGTGGTAGACTCCAGAGAAAACCTGAGACCTTGTGTTCCCCAAAGTCCTTTTATCAAGAAGGAACTCAAGTTACCCAGACGAAGAATAACTGTGAGCACACAGGTACATCCAGGGGGAGACCAGAAGGAAGGGAAGGTGAAAGAAAAAAGAAAATAAAGTTTAAAAGGTAAAAGGAAGTTTCTCTTGGGAAGCCCTGCAGCCCTGGAGACCCATGATCAGCGTCTCAGCGAAGGAGGCTTTGGAGAAACACGCGCTCCTTCACTGCTCTTGGTGCTCACTCCCTAAAACCCGCCAGCCACGGGTGGCCTCTGCAGCCGCAGGCTGACTTATTATTTTGGCACCTCTGTCATCGCTTGTCACTTCAATTCCACTTTATCAAATCACTGATTTTGCCTGAAGCATCTGGATTACATGGGGAGGGACACACACATGCAAGAGCGAGCGTCACCACTCCTGCAAATTTCATAATTATACGTCAGGGCGGCGGAGTACTGGGTGACGTCACTGCAGCTGCCAGGGCTGCCATCACTGCCATCACATCATGCACGAGGGGAGGGCTGGCATCCCTCTGCTGCGGGGTGTGTGTGTGTGGGGGGGAGCATTGCCCTCTTAGGTGGTTAGATTTTGCATCCTGACACTTTCATTAAGAGACAGGACCTTCATAGACAGACTACCTCCAACACCTCAGGCCCACTCCCACCCACATGGGGAGACCAGAGAAGCAATAGCCACATGTACACGTCACAGAAATAAATAAATCAGAAAAGAATCTAGACGGAAAGCAAAGTTCTGTGGAACAGAAGAAAGACGAAGTCCTCAGGGAGTAAGACAGTAAAAACAGACCAAGTATTAAGGTAGTTGTATCTCTAAGAGTCATCACCACCAACTGCAGCCAAAGGTTAGGCTAATTTCTGTGTCATTCGTCCTATGAGATCAAGTTCAGGAAACAATAGAAGGATGATTTTTTTATACATATTTTTATTGATTTCAGAGAGGAAGGGAGAGGGAGAGAGCCATAGAAACATCAATGATGAGAGAGAATCATTGATTGGCTGCCTCCATCACTCCCACCACTAGGAACCTGCAACCCGGGCATATGCCCTTGACCAGAATTGAACCCGGGACCCTTCAATCTGCAGGCTGACACTCTATCCACCCAGCCAAAACAGGTAGGGGCAGAAGAATGATCTAGAAACGAGCCTTATTTTAACCCACCAGTCCATAACAAAGCAGAAAAACGCACACGTGTGCTTGTACGTATGTGTTACCCTTTTTTGGAAAACAGCTGAAGCCTGTACAGAATTGTTAATATGATTCCCCCAACTAAGCACCACAGAGCAGCCATGGGCTGAGGCGTCGCTCCCATCCTGACACAGGGACCGAAGGCAGCCAGGAAGCACGATGGAGCTCTGTGGCCAGCTGTCACTGCCCGGAGCTTGTCTGAGTTGCTCATTTATCTTGTTGGTGATGGGACTGATGTTGTTTTAACAGCATCAGTTCTCCTGGCATTTTTCAAAAACTACTGGCAATGAAAGTTAAAAAAAATGTATTGGGCACACACATGTTTGTGAATTCCATAAAAGCCCAAGGGAAGCAGAAACATCCTGAACTTGGAAGCAGGGCAGAACCCGTGTTCTACATGCCGTAAGTGAGTGTCTGGGGCAGGTCACCAAGGGAAGGGTTGGTGGGAAGAGGTGAAAATCCCGTGGACACGTGGTCAGCCCCAGTGGCAGTTTGTCCCACTCACAAAGCACATGCACGCGAGCAACCAGCAAGGAAACGTGTGATGAATGTAAACCTGAATGGAAACACCTTTGCCTGCTGACCAGAGCAACACCCAACCCCAACTCAGAGAAAATCACGCAGAGGGAATTTAAGCTGCCATAGTGTCACACTCCTTAAATCATGTATGGCAATCACCTTTTATTGAAAAGCAAAAATTTGTGCTGAGACATTTTTCACCACCTTACCTATCAGCCGCCAACAGAGCTTTCACAAAATCAGGGCTGAAAACCTCTGCTAGAAATAGTGACGGCATTGGACAACAATGGTACAGTTGCAGACAGAAACATCTTTCCAAATTGTGGAATGATGTCTGGTATGTAGCCAAGAGATATGTAGCCTCAATTCCCTTATTTGACCTCTTTGGATTCAAGGCATTAAAGGTAAAATTTTATCTGTTTGGGTGCACTCTGGACAGAAACTTCTGCAAACTCTAGTCAATAAAAAGAGAGCGTGAAAATATTAAAAATGAGGAGCTAGATCTAACAGGGCCTTTGCCTGAGGGGATACACACCAAATGCAGAAGATCAATGGGGGAGGCACTAAGTGTGCAGGAAATGTCCTCCTCTTGCTGCCCAAACATCTCATGGAAATAGATGCTGCCGCTCCCTTATTGCGTCAGGATGGAAATGGAGGCCAACTCTCTCCACCCGAACTATATATTTCAAATATAAGGACACACCCAGAAAACCCCAAGACTGTATTATACATCCTACATATTCTATTTAATATTATTTAATAACATGCACTATGGGACATTATAATCATCAACCATATTCCACTAAAATCAGCACCAATTTTTAAAATAAATTGCACTACGCACTCTTCACCAAAGTCATCAGAAATAACGCCGAGCAAGGAAGAGAACGATGAGCCCTTTGAAGCATGACTGTCTTGACGGGTCTAACGCCAGCACGCATATCGCCTCTGCAAGCCACCATCCAGCAAGGCAGGCCTTACACACTGCGTTAGGTCGCCGCGTTCTTGTTTTGTTTGAAACCAAGACAATGAAAAATATCGACTTACCTTTCTGTCCTCTATTTCCGCACAGGTATTGCAGTCTGCTTTGATATCCTGAGAGGAGAAAGAGAGAACAGGAGTCAGACCTATGGCCAGGGAACACTCAGCAGCGTCGTTGAAATGCCCTTTAAAATAATAAAGAGCTCACCCTCCTGGCAGTGCTTCTCGAGCCATTGCTCTTTATAGCGCTTTTCAGAAGTATATGCCTTGGTGTTTGCATTAGAGACATATGGACGTCATAACTAAGCTTTATCACATGCAGATGTGGGTAAAGGCAAAAGCTATGGATCAGAGGCCACAACAAAGGGAAGCTGATGGTTCATATAATATGCTCCCCAGACACCTTTGTTCACATCAGCAGACTGCCCTCAATCAGACATAATGTCTCCCTCCCATTCCAGATTTAGAATAGTCACATCATCCTCCCTTTAGCACAAAACCAACATTGTCTATTTTTTATCTTTCCATCCATCCATCTATGCACCATCTATCCATCCGTCCATCCATCTATCCATCCATCAGCCATCCACCCATTATCCTGCGATCATCCATCATCCACCCATCCATCCATCTATCCACCGTCCACTCATCCATCCATTCATCTATCCACCATCCACTCATCCATCCATTCATCTATCCATCATCCACCCATTCATCCATCTATCCCTTCCTCTGTCCATCCATCCACTCATCCATCCATCATCCATCCCTCCATTATTCATCCATCTATCCATCCATTTTTATTGCACACCTACTTTTCTATGCATTTTTCCTTATTGCTCCTAAATGTAATGGTGAAAAAACAAAACAAAAACAACACATGGTTTCTACCTTCAAGAAACTCACAAGTTAGAAAGAATGGCAGATACACACACACAAGCAACTGTGACATTCCTTTACTCATTCAAAAGATATGCATTCAGTACCTCTGACTTGCCAGGCCTTGCTCTAGGCAGGGAAGACTCGGTAACATTCAAAACACATGAAGAGCCTGCCCTGGTGCTACTTACTTTCTGTTAGACAAGATATACAATAAAAAGAAATATGAATGTAGAATTGCTATTTTAGAAGATGGTGTGTACTATGGAGAAAAATAAAGAGGGAGATGAGGAAGGGAAATGCTGAGAAGAGGAGAATAAAAATTATAATTTTAAAGAGAAGCAGCAACTGAGTAAAGGCTTGAAGAAAGGTGTGGAATGAACATGGAGCCAGTTGGGGAGGAGCATCTTGGGGGAAATGCATTGGACACGGTCAGGTCAGAGGAGGGAGGCCACTGATTGGGGGGAAGCAAGGTAGGGAAGCAGTGGGAGGCAAGATCAGTGAGGAACCACTCAGAATTACTGTTTTTAAAAGGTTAATAAAATACACATAACATTTACTATTTTAACTGTTTTTCGGTGTTCAGTTCAGCAGCATTAAGCATTGTTGTGCAACCATCACCAAAATCCATCTACAAACTTTATATATATACATTTAATTTGCACTCAAAGGATATTTTTTAAATTGATTTTTAGAGAGAAAATGAGGAAGATATAGAGAAAAAGAGAGAAACATTGACGTGAGAGACAAACATTGATTGGTGGCCTCCCCTACGTGCCTGGACTGGGGATCAAACCCACAACCTAGGTGGTGCCCTGACCAGGAATTAAACCTGCAAGCTTTTGGTGCACAGGATGATGCTTCAACCAACTGAGCCCTAACCCCCAGGATGGCTATATTTTGGAGAAGGGCCTCTAAGAAAACAAGTAAGGTTAAATGAGGTGATAATGGTGGGGCCCTAATCTGATATGATTAGTGCCCTTATAAGAAGAGAGGACTCAGAGATTGCTCACTCGCTCTTTTTGCAGGCACACAGGGAGGAACTGCCATGCAGGACACAGACAGAAGGCAGTCATCTGCAAGCCAGGAAGAGGTTCCTCACCGAACCCAGCCCTGCGGGCACCCTGACTCCAACTTCCAGCCTCCAGAACTATAAGAAAATACATTTCTGTTGCTGAAGCTACTCAGTCTGTAGTATGTTGCCATGGCAGCCGGAGTAGATTCAGACAAGGTTCCCATGATCTGCAAGGCACAGTCCTAGGCCACGGTTTTCTCACTCACACTCCTGTGTTCACCACCAAGGTCTCCGACTGACCCTGGACATTGAGTCAGCAAATGCCCCTTACTCTAAGAACCCTCTTTGGAATTCATGCTCTAAGGACCTAAAGAGAAAGCCGAGTTTATCTCGGTATGGGAGTGATGAAAAACATAGATTATGTTTAAACCTAAATGGTGCTCTAAAGAAACAAGGTAAGAAAGAGTAGCTCCCTGCAGCTTTGGTGCGTGTGTTTCCACTCTTTCCTCCAGTGAAAATGTGTTAAAGTTGCAGAGAGAGAGATCCATATCCGATTCTGATTCACCTACACAGAAGTGGCAGGTGTTAACTTCCTAACCAAGGCAGTAACCCAGAGGCAGGTTTTGTTTCTAATCTGCCACTGAGGACCCACAGGCTCAGAAGAAAGCCATCTGGCTGCATCAGCGCTTTTGCCACCTCCCTAAGATTATTTGATTTCTTCTTGTCATGATCAATTTACTAAGCCCAGGCTGGATTTTTTTATTTAGATGATATTGTTGGTTTGTCATCCGCTGCAGATCTATGCAGGAGGTGCCCCGGGGGACGGCACTCGCTTCAGAACAATGTTGGACTCAAATTGGAAAAATGCCTCTTTGGCGGGAACAAATTATTGTTTGAATCACTCCGAGCAGAGCTGGTGTTGCCAGATGGGCTCCGGCCTGACCTTTTCCGAACCGGAGTGGCTGCCTAAGTGCCTTAGTCCCACGGAAGACTTCGCTGGGAGGACAGTGCAGCTATTTATGCGCTAAGTAGGAACATGGAGCCATGCACTTATAGCCAAGCAATCAATTTCCCTACAAGCCAGGGTTCTCCTTTCCACAGCCCGACACCCCAACAGTGACTCAATCACCGGCAACCCATGGGCTTCCCCTCGGGCTTGGGTTCCCATCACAGGGCCCCACCATGCTTGCGGTGAGACGGTGCCTCAGTGTCCCCATCTGTAAAAGGATGATAATAACCATTGCCTCATGTGTCCTCACGTGAGGCAAAGACCTTGGCATATGGCAAGTCACTGACCAATGTTAGCTGCCTCCCTGGCATCCTCCAGGCATCTTTGCGGGACCTGCTTCCCATGGAGTAATGAGACTTAAAAATGTTCTGTTTTTAACCTTTTCTCTCCGGTTCCTGTGTTCTTCTGGTTTCCAGTCATCAAAGTGCTGGCTGTCTGTTCTCTCCCCTGAGAGAGATTTTTCTTCTGCACGTTGAGTGTGGGTTGATTCTAAAAATTTCCGTAGGTCAGGGTTATGTATGCCCACTGTGTAGGGCCACCAACAGCCTGGATCCTGGCTCAGTGGTCCCCGTGAACAGGTGGAGAGAAACCTCTGCTGCTGATATGCGCGAGGCCTCAGAGGATTCAGAAGGTAGGAGGCTGTGGTGGATTAAATAGTAACCACCTCCCTAAGACCCCCCAACACCGGGAAAGGTATGCCCAGGTCCTCTCCCCTGAAACCTGCGCAGGTGACCTCATTTGGAAATAGGTCTTTGCAGATGTGATGACGGATCTTGAGATGAGGTCATCCTGGGCGATCCGAGTGTCCTCTTAAGAGACAGGGAGAAAAGACGGCCATATGATGACAGTCAGGGACTGGAGCGATGTGCCCACAAGCCAAGGAGTCCAGAGCTACCAGGAGCTGGAAGAGGCAGGAAGGACCCTCCTCCCCCAGAGGTTCTGGCAGAAGTACACCTGCTGACACCTTGGTTCCTGGCTTCTGCCTTCTGCCTTGCAGACTGCAAGAGGATAGATCCCTGTTGTTCTGAGCCACTACACTTGTGGCAGGTGTTTCAGACACCATAGGGAACTAACGGAGGCCTCCTGGAGCCTCCAATGCAAATCTCCTTGGTTTGATACTTATCCCTGAGAAAAGGAATGCATAACCCTAGGACCACTCATGTAATCCATGCCCTAGGGCCGTGGTCGACAAACTGTGGCTTGAGAGCCACATGCCGCTTTTTGGACCCTTGAGTGTGGCTCTTCTACAAAATACCACGTGCGGGCGCACGTACAGTGCGATTGAAACTTCGTGGCCCATGTGCAGAAGTCGGTTTTCGGCCTGGGCGAGTCTATTTTAGAGAAGTACTGTTGATATTTGGCTCTATTGACTGATGAGTTTGCCGACCACTGCCCTAGGGAGGAGGAAAACACTTTAACAAGAGACCCCAGGGCAGTCTTGGGTTGGGCTCTGGAACTGGTGAATGACTTCAGGGGTCAGTCCTGGTGGGGCAATGGTGCTTGCATCTGAGTGGGAGTTGAGTAAGGATCCTGCATCTTGGCACAGCACTGTTCTCCTGGCCTGGGATGCTCAGAAAGTCCCCGAGTAATTCCTAGGAAACACTTGCAGCTTAAGTCACCTCTGGGGGCCTGGGGAGACACAGCCTAGGGTTCACCTGACAAGGCTGATCAGGCTTATGATCAACTGCCCTTCTGCTGGGGAAGAAACCCGAGCGTTTCCCTCTTCCTTTTCAAAGGGAAATAAACGCTATGGCAAGATGGGTTATAACATTACAACAAAGTACATTTCGACATCACACTCCAAAACTAATGCAGGAGCACATTTCACATTTGGAATCAAAGTTATGGAGAAGAGGAAAACTAATTTTGCCTATACCCTTCTAGGTTCTTGGCTGAAGGCCCCTCCCATAATAAAAGACAGGTTAACAGGAGAACAACAAACAGAACTTTACTGACATGTATACCTCCTGTATGCAAGGAGAGACCCAGGAAAACTCAGTAACTCCCCACAGGGAATGGCCCAAGCCACCACCTTAATTACCATCCCCAGCTAAAGACAAAAGATGTTGGGGTGTGGGGGGGGGGGTCTGGGAGGTTATCTGTAAAAGCAGAATAATCAAGGGCATGGCTGTTGTGCAGATTTAAGTCATTATCTCCATTGGTGAAAGTTTCTGGACATGTATCATCCTTCTTTCCCTGGGACAGAGGGAGACACCCTTACAAGTGTGGGTTTCCCTTATAAATATAAAGTTCTCTTAAAAGAGGACAACTTCTACTCTGTTTTCAGAGCTCATCCTGAGTCTGCTGTTCCTTAAAAATAATCACCCCCAAACAATCCTTATGCCAAGTATGCGTATTTGGGGTGGCAAATTCTGCTCCCCTTCCATTGTAATTGGTTTCCTTTTCAAAGTTAGTTTCCATGATAGTTTGGACTTAAGTTTCCTATTGTTCTAAGGAAAACAATTACTTCTAATGTAGAAGAACCCAACCAATATCAGTTTAAATTCTTGGACTTGGAACACAGTGATTTACTGCAACCTGAATTCTTTTTTTTTTTCACCTTAATAAATGTGCTGCACTCAGCACGGCCAGGGGTGAACCTGAGGGGGACGGTGAAGGATTAAAGCAGACAGACAAGAGAATAAAGCTGGGGCTAGGTGGGACACTGCTTTTGGATGGAGAGAAAGTGCCACAGCCTGCACGCCAAGTCTTTATTTTATAGCCAGATTCCAGGAGGCAAAGTAAGGGCATAGTCAAGATGTTTACAATGTTCTTGAGGGTTTCGAATCTACTCAATTACATGCACCTGAACTCTATCAAGCTTTGTTTTGGCAGCACTTGCTGCACCTCCAGCAGCCTATATCACTCAGCCACCTGGGACCACAGGTTGGGACCATAGGTCAAGCTTACAACTACAGCCTTTGGGTATAATTGTGCTGGGAGGGCTTTGCCCTCCAAGCTGGGAACGTGGCTTTGTCACGAGAGGACCGTGCCCTCTCATTAGTCCCAAGGCTTGATCCTGTCCCAATGCTGTAGCCGCGCTCCACAAATAAATACTCAGACTTTAAAAAAGTAAACATAAGCCATAATGATTATTTGGCCCAATGCTTCCATTTTGTAGATGAGGGAACTGAGAGTCAGAGAGGCTAGGGAATTGGCCTGGGCAGCTAAAGGCATGTGAGGGATTGGAATCCATCTGGTCTACCTGCTACGTATGTTATGTTTCCCTACACACCACATATTATCCTTGAATCTGAACATTTAAATCATTGCTCTAAATTTAAATGCCTTAATTAAGGATAATGATTTTGACTCAAAAACAAAACACTGAATCACTGTATTGACTTGTAACCATCATTTTTCCAAATTTGAAGTCATGTATGTCGTTTGGATGAATTCTTCAGCCCGTTCCCTCAACTAAAAACACCAAGGTTCCACTAAGGCCGCTTGAATATATGAAGAATAGTCTAAATCGTGTGCACTGACTTACTTTACCCGCTGCATAACAGGTCTCCATTCACAGTTGCTCGGTTCCTGCAAGACCACAAATGGCCAGCAGATGGAAGCAAATAACTTCTCAAAACATCAAAAGCTCCAGGCGATAGACCAGAACATCCAATTCCCTGGGTCTGTAAACTTCGTGAAATACCACAGTCTTTCTGCTCCTTCAGAATTTAAGTCTCAAATGACGATGTGTTTTAATTAATAAGCCTTAATTACTTACCAGGAATGTGATAATTCGAGGAGGCATTTTATTAGTATGTGTTAAAGAAGGTTCATTCTGATAGAGATCCCTGTTTCAAGGCATAGGGTATTATTCTGGAAACAGTGAGGTTTCCATGAAAACATGAAGAAGACCAAGAATTTAAGCCTAGTTCACCTAAAATCATACAAATGGCCAAAAAAACGTAAGTAAACTACAATCTCAACAAAAATCCATTCAACCAAGAGAGCCAGATCTGGCTTAACTGGCTAGGTCAGAATGCAAAGTTGCTGACTTTCTAAGTATTCGGAGGGGCTTTAAGGAGGAATAGGAGTATTTCATTTGGGAGGAGGTAGCAGGAGATGTTTGTGCAGCCAGAAAGAGCACAAAACAATTCCCACATCCAGCTTCTGTGCACATACAGAGAGCAGGGCATTCATCTAAGAAGTCAGCCTTCTTTCTCTGAGGATAACACCACCCCAGGAATTATTTTGTTGTCTTCATCCTAAGTTTTTTGTCTATGGGTTATGCTTATATGTTCTTTGGCTAATGCCTTCACCTTCTTTCATTCTTTTTTTTTTTTTTTTCAGCTTGGTTCTCAGGGGATGAGAGCGAGCTGGCAGGAGCCCAGGCAACCCAGGGCTGCTGGCTCGCACAGCTTAATGTGATGTGGAGGAAGGCGGTGCCCCTCAGGTAGGAGCCCGGTGTCAGGAGGTGAACTCAAACCAAGGGTCTGTTTGCAAATAAGAGCTATGCATAGGCATCACAGCGGGAGTGTAATGAGAGCGCTTTTAATTAACTGTAAAAGTAATTACCCATATTAGATGTAAATCGCACTTGTTTTTACATGAGGTGAGTAATTTCAGTGCAGCTTTTAAGAATAATGCTGGTGGAGGAGCTGTCAGCTGCAAACCCTCCCTACAAGCCATGGTGCTAAACGCAGTGTGGGGATAAACACCACAGCTAGCCCGGCTTGGCCCCTGCTGCTCCCCTTTTCATTTAGCTCGCCCCCGCATCTGCACTCCCCTCCACGCTGTACCCCCGCATCCGCACACCCCTCCATGCTGTACCTCAGCATCTGCACACCCCTCCACGCTGTACCCCCACATCCGCACACCCCTCCACGCTGTACCCCCGCATCCGCACACCCCAGAACGCTATACCCCCGCATCCGCACACCCCTCCATGCTGTACCCCCACATGCACACCCCTCCACTCTACCCCCGCATCCGCACACCCTCTCCATGCTGTACCCCTGCATCCGCACACCCCTCCACGCTATACCCCCGCATCTGCACACCCCTCCATGCTGTACCCTGCATCCGCACACCCTCTCCACGCTGTACCTCAGCATCTGCACACCCTCGCCACACTGTACCCCCACATCCGCACACCCTCTCCACACTGTACCCCGCATCCATACACCCCTCCACTCTGTACCTCAGCATCCGCACACCCTCTCCATGCTGTACTCTGAGAGGCACCCACAAAGAGGCTCCTGAACCTTAGGTTGGTTGGTTGGTTGGTTTTTGGCTTCTGGCTTTTACCTCCCAGATGATCCCAGCACTTCCTTTGATGGGCTCTTGAGAATATTGAAAGAATAGGAATCAGGTGAAGAAAGAAGCCTAACAGGCCAGTGCTGTGTGCCCCATGAGCTAAAGTAAATACAATAACAAGCAAATAGCTTATGGAGGAGGCAGGTGTGGGAGAAAGCAAGCCAGCCTCACACGATCCCTGTGCCCTTCACAGAGGCTGGCGTTGGACCTGAAGTTCCTGGGGCAGAACTTCTGATGAGGATAGATGTCTGCATCGCCTGCCCCCAAGCAAAAAGGCAGCGCTCCCTTGAATTTATAAATAGCAGGAGGAGAGGACAGAGGTCCCGTGCTGGGAGGCAGGGATGGCAAACCCGGACTCCCTGGGTGGGGAACTGAATTAAGATACCTGCCTCTGGGCTCTGAAATTTCCCTGACTGAGGCAAGGTTGAGGTGGGCCCCCGAACCTCCCATTTGAACCAAGATGAAGCATAAACAGTCAGGAAGGAGTTTGCAAATATGAAATTACTGGGTAATTATTTATACTTTGATAGGCACCTTCATTAAGGGATTTGAGGATGCAATTATCAAATTGAAGTTCAGCACACTCCAGTTAAGCAACTGAAGATCATGAGAGAGGGCTCAGGAAGGCGGTGCACCCACCAGTCAGCAGTAACTTAGTGGCCAATCAGGGCCCTTCTGAAAGGAAACTGGCCTCCTATTTGAACAGCATTGCCACCAATGGGATTCTATTCCTGCCTTTGGCCTCCTTTGGGTTTCTGCTTGCTGTTGTGTTGTTATTAATGCCTCTTTGCCTTAAAAGGACCCCAAGAGGGAGCTAAAGCAGGGAATGGACTGGTTTGATATGAAACCCAGAGAACTTAATCTGGTTCAAGGTCAACTGAGAGCCAAGTCACACCTGGAATTTGTATCTCCTATTTTTGTTCCTTTCTACAGGGCCACATATGTTCCCCCAGGTCTCCTATAGCTGATATACCCTAAATGTATCTGCCTCCACACTGTCTGTATACAGCTGTGACTTTCAACCAGTGTGCCCCAAGATTTGTTAAAACGTGCAATACCTGACTATTGAGTTAGAGGCAGTGGTCTCTTTCCCCTTAGATCAGTGATGGCAAATCTATGACATGCGTGTCAGAAGTGACACGCGAACTCATTTTTTTGGTTGATTTTTCTTTGTTAAATGGCATTTAAATATATAAAATAAATATCAAAAATATAAGTCTTTGTTTTACTATGGTTGCAAATATCAAAAAATTTCTATATGTGACACGGCACCAGAGTTAAGTTAGGGTTTTTCAAAATGCTGACACGCCGAGCTCAAAAGGTTTGCCATCACTGCCTTAGATTATCAAGTAAAAAAACTGACAGCAGTCAACACAATGGCTATCCAATGTGAATGAATCAGAATTATACCTTTTTTTGGTCAGATCCATTAAAAGTATAATATGTGAGAAACCTCAGGAATGGGTCTCCCTGGTTTCAAATCCTGGCTCTGCCACCTAACGCTGCCTGGCTTTCCAAGGTGACTTCTCTGTGCCTCAGCTTCGGTCTTTGAGAAAACGGGCTAATTGCCCCCTGATGCCATCAGGCTGGTCTCAGATCCATGAGACCCGGTACAGAAAGTGCGGTCACATGATCAGGGGTCAGAATGCTGCTATTACAGTTGCAATTTTTAAATTTTATTATATTTATAAATATATGGATTATATATTCTTCTGTGCACTGTATGGTTTTATTGTGGCTGTTCTTCTTCCCTCTCAATGTATTATGCCTCCAAACACTGCTGTGTTCCTCCAGTTCACAGCCATTGCAGTCCATTCGGTGATCCCCTGGAGGCAGCCAAATATGCAATTTCTAAAAGGACTGGTCTCCTGGGAACTGATGCTGATCGAGGGTCTGTCTCAGCACCCACCACTCCTGCAAGGACCCTCACACAAGGGCTAAGCAAAACCACTCCACTGAATGTTTAATTTCCTCTTAGGAAGGAGATAGTCCAAAGGCATCCAGTGGTCAAGGCAAGATGTATGTCAACTAGAGAAGGCACAGCACAGCAGACCTTCAACAGAGCCCAGAAAACTGTGAAAAACCCCCACACAGCATTCTTACGTGACCTGTTGCACTTACAGAGAGAAGCTGCCAGTTTCCAAGAAAGGGCTCTAAGATATTGACGAAGCTTTTGCTGACTGTTGGGTGGGAAATGATATTTGCAGTTCCCTGTGGCTGGTGGCCATCTCATCAACCACAGTTTCTTGGAAAGCAAGATTTTCTGTCCCTGAGATCTTGGTTTGGCATTTTGCTTTCTATGAGAAAATGGATAGTAGCCCTTTGCACAGGATTAAGTAATCACCTCTTTGTTTCAGGAATACACATCTATTATCTACAGCCTTAAGTAATCTGCCTGGCCAGAATGGTTGCCCCAACTCCCACCTTTGCTCAAACGAAATCATCATGGACTTGCGATAGTCATGGATGTCTCCTTGTTTCCGTCGACTTTCGACACTGGAATGGGTATAGGAAGAGGACGATGCTATGGGTAGAATATCTGCTATCGAAGAGCTAAATGTTACACAAACTCCTATTAAAGGAAAACTACTGTAATTCAGTCTTTGTGTCAATCTCTTCATTCAGCAAAGAACATATAATCATTTTCTTGATTTACCTTCTAGTGCATATTTCTAAGTTTGACAACATAGGACCAAGAGTTAATACATAAGGAGTAAATGTTTATTTTCTATTATAACAAGCATTTAAAACTAAATGCTTGAACCCTGAACATCTGATACGCAACAGTGCACTAAATAATCATCAGATAAATAACCAGTTAGGCTTTTTTAGAAAAGTAAAATAGGAAGGGAAAATGAATGATGTTCTTTCCATGCCCTATAATTTAGTAGTAGCCCTTTCTGTGAAATGCTCGTATCAATCAATCCTTCGGATGATGACATGGTTCTGCTCTTCTCTCTCTTTCCCAAAGGCCATGTTTACTTGCAGAACCTGCCATTTCTTTTTGTTTGTTTTGTTTTGTTTTTTGTAATATGTTTTCATTGATTTTTTTTTTACAGAGAGAGAAAGGGAGAGGGAGAGAAACGTTGATGTGAGAGGTGAGAGTGTAACATGGATACGCTGCCTCCTGCACAATCTCTACTGGGGATTGGACCACAACCCCGGGATAAGCCCTGACAGGGAATCAAACCAGTGACCTCTTGGTGCATGAGATGATACTGAACCAATTGAACCACAATGACCAGGGCTGTCATTTGGTTTTGATCCACAATGCTGATAGGGGAAAGGCATGTAATAAGAATAGAACTGTAGTTATTGAATGATTATTCACCTTAATAACTATAGATACGAGGTTTTCTTATAGACCCTGGGAAACTTGAGGATGAAACAGCGGCATAAGATAAGAGGCCTTGGAGCCTAGATGGGTCCATTACTCAGAAGAGAAAATACATTTTGAGAAAGCACCAAGGACAGGACACACTTTGATTTGGTGGCTGCGCCTGGGCCCCGACCCCCACGCTCCTCCCCGGGAGTTTGCCTCAGGAATCCTGACCATTCTCCAGTCCCAGGAACAGGCTGAGCTATTTGTAACATCATAGAAGGTGAGCCATCCTGTTATGGGACTTAAAACTCCCAGAGGCCAGACTGCAGACCCGCCCCAACCCTTTCCCTGGTGCACTCCCAGCTACACATGGCTTTCTTCCCTCTCCCCTAGTAATCAGCCAGCTGGGAGAAAAAAGGCAGGGCAGAATTTTCAGGATGACCTGCTGCCCTTCCATACTGCTGGGTTTATTGGAATAAATGCTCATATATGATTCAACCCAGTCTCAGCTTAATTTCCCTAAAGTAGTGACAGGCAGCCTTGAACCCATTGAATATCCAGTATCAATATGAAAATTAAGAATATCCCCTTGATTGTCTAACCACTAAGATGTATATCCAAAACCAATATATCATAATAAAACATTGACTCTTAAAAAAATAACAAAAAAACAAACAAACTAATGAACACACACATACACACACACACACACACACACACAGGGAGGATATCCCCTTTAAAGATTTGGTTATTATATCTTTCCCATTGGAAGGCCTTTTGGTCTATAGGCCAGTTACATTGTGTTGAGAAAGAGCTCCAGAAACATAGGCTACCCCTCAGGATGTTTTAAATATCTCAATTATCCATATTGTTCGGGATTCAAGGAAGAAAGTAACTGTTGACTATTACAAATTATGAAGGCTGATCCCTTTAAATACAGAAAATTTGTCATTTTAACCATTCTGGGTGAAATCTCTGTGAAATGTATTTCACTGTCTTCACTTGCTAAAACATGAAAGGTTGAATTTGGTATTGCAACTCAGTGCAAGACCACCTCCTGGCTTCTGACACTCTTGGAGTGCCCCCCCCCCCCTCCTGCGAACCACTGCAGATTGGCATGTGCTCCAAGAGATGCAGGGGTGATTTCAAGGCTCTCCTAGCGCCCGCCTTCACAGTCAGCTCTACTTTCTGCTGTCTTTCATTCCATTCGGTTCTTGATTAACTACCAGCTACCTGGGACTGCTTTAGCGGTTTGGTCTCTTAAACATAAATGTTGTGTGTGTGTGTGTGTGTGTGTGTGTGTGTGTGTGTGTGTGTGTGTTTTATGACTTCAATATCTGTGAGTTTCAGATGATCAAATATAACAGAAATCTGTCTGATTCCTGGAATATTAATTAAAGATTAGTAACTTTTTATGTCTATATATTTTTTAAAAAATATGTTTTTTATTGATTTCAGAGAGGAATGAAGAGGAAGAAAGATAGAAACATCAGTGATGAGAGAGAATCATTGATTGGCAGCCTCAGGGATGCCCCACACTGGGGATCGAATCCACAACCCTGGCATGAGCTCTGACTAGGAATTGAACCTTGACCTCCTGGTTCATAGGTCGATGTCCAACCACTGAGCAACACTGACAGGCAAGGATTAGTCACTTTGTAAAATTTTGTCATTTTCTGTTCAAATGAAGTAGATATTGGCCTAAATGTATGCTTGATTTGTCACGTGCATTAAAATAGTTTATGCTGGGTAAGATATGTAAATACTTAAAGTGAAAATAAACCTCCTTTTTGGTACCATCGTTACGTGGAAATAATTTTGAATTGATAAACTCGTGAGATGACTTGGATTTATTTAAATTACAGTGACCAATCCTCTTACTTTCCGGGACTCATAGTCTGCGACATTCCTCCCCAGACCCTGTACTCCCTCTGAACCCATTGGTTCATAAACATTTTTTATGTCCAGGAGCTTGGCTCCCTGTGTTCCTTCAACCTTAATCACCCTTCTCTGCTCACCAAATCACCTGCCTCCCAAAGCTCACCGTCCTTCCTCCTTGATCCATCCATTGCAACTGACTGCTCTTCCAGGGACCATGCTCCCCGTCCCGCATCTGGTTTCTTAGGACCTGTAGTCCCGGTGCATGTTCTGTGTCCCTGTCTCTTCCATGAGCTTCTCAGCTCCTCGAAGGACAGGGTAGTAACAATAGCTAACATTCTCCTAAAAAGCCATTATTAGTGATTATACATATTATATATAATCTTATGCATGCTATTACATTATGTGTATTATCACATATAATATAACCCTAATATGTAAAGAGTCAGGTGCCATCATGACCGAACAGATGACTGGTCACCATGAAGTGCATGGAGCACCTCTTGGTCTGGTCCCCTCCTCCCCCTGGCCCCCCAGCCACACGCCATGGGAGGGGGAGGGTGGCGGGCGGGACTGGGGACTGTTGAGCAGCGGTGGGGGGCTGCTTCATGGGGTGGCAGCAAGCTTAGGGGAGCAGTCACCAGGCAGCAGCAAGTTTCGCGAAGCAGTCACGGGGTGGGGGAGCCTCATGGAACAGTGGATGGGCGGGGGGAGTTTCGCAGAGCATCCAGCAGTGAGCTTGAGGGGCAGCAGCGAGCTCTGCAGAGCAGTCAAGGGGCATGGGGGATCCCCGTGGAGCAGTCCTGGGGCAGGGGGAGTTTCACAGAGCAGTCGCGGGGCGGAGGGAATTTTCCAGAGCATGGCAGGTCGGGAGGAGCCTTGCAGAGCAGTTGGGGGGTGGGGGGGAGCCTCATGGAACAGTTGAGGGGCTGCAAGTATCGCGGAGCATCCCAGGGCGGGGAGCTTCACGTAGTGTCGCAGGGCGGCAGAGGCCAGCGACGGAGGCCAGGCTAGGCCTAGGGACCCTAACCGCACACAATTTTGTGCACGCTGGGCCTCTAGCCTATATAATAAAAGCCCATGCGACCCTTACCGCAGGAAGACCAGAACGACCAGTCGCTATGATGTGCACTGATCACGGGCAAGGGGGCCAGGTCGTTCTGCCAGAAGCTGGGCTCACAGCTGGTGAGCGCAGTGGTGCTGGCAGCAGCCTCTCCTGCTTCTGTGGCAGCGCTAAGGAATAGCTAGCTGAATAGTAAGGAGCATCGAGCAGGTGGGCAGTAAGAAGCGAGGGGTCCCGGGCTGAGAGAGGGCACAGGATGGGCTGAGGGATGCCCCCCACCCCACTCAGTGTATGAATTGCATGCACCAGGCCTCTAGTCTATATATAAAAGCCTAAGTGACTGTACAACTATTCGACCAGTAGCTATGAAGTGCACTGACCACCAGGAGGCAGACACTCAATGCAACAGGCATGGAAACAGAGCAAACTGATGAATCTCAGAGGGAAGGGGAAAGTGGGTAGGGTGGGAAGAGATTAACCAAAGATCTTATATGCATATTAGAGGCCTGGTGCACAGATTTGTGTACTGGTGGGGTCACTCAGCCTGGCCTGTGGGGATCCAGCGGAAACTGCACCAGGCCTCCGACATCCCGAGGGGTCCTCAATTGCGAGAGGGTGCAGGCCAGGGTGAGGGACCCTAGTATATAATAACATATCATGTATATTATATATAATGCATGTAATATTATATTATGCATAAGTACTTATTATATTAAATATATATAGAACTTTACTTAATTCCACTTAATTCCATGAGACAGGCACAATAATTACCCCCATTTTCAGAAACACTTGGAGAGTTCGGGCCATCTGCCCAAGATCAGAACTGACACATGCTGGCTCTGGCACTTGAACCCAGAATGTTCTACTCAGAAGCTGGTGATGATCCTAACTACTTGGTAAGTCTGCTTCCTGCTGTACTTATCATTATCTTCTTACAATACCAACACAGTCCAGGCAGGGGGTGTAGGGGGGCTTAATGGAGGAGTAAACAAACACAAAACAGAAGGCAGTTTTGCCATTTATTACCTTTTTAGACCTCCATCCATTGCTCAGTATAACGGTGTGTGTGTGTGTGTGTGTGTGTGTGTGTGTGTGTGTGTACATACACATGCAATCTGTGACTATGAAAAATGCATACAAAGAGTTTAACAAAGAGCCTGGGTGTTGAAGTCATTAATGCACAGGGCCAATAACAGTCACTACTAATTGCCTTGAAACCAGGTAACTACTTATCTTCCTTGAGCCCAGCTAAAGGGACTATGGGCTCAAAATCTCAGGAGCACTTCCTGCCTACCTATGGAAGATCTGTTCATCTCCAGCTTTGGTCTGAATGGGGAACACACACCTCAGGAAAACACACCAGGAATGTATTTTCTCTCTCTCTCTCTCTCTCTCTCTCTCTCTCTCTCTCTCTCTCTCTCTCTCTCTCTCTCTCTCTCTCTCTCTCTCTCTCTCTCTCTCTCTCTCTTTCTCTCTCTCTCTCTCTCTCTCTTCTCTCTCTCTCTCTCTCTCTCTCTCTCTCTCTCTCTCTCTCTCTCTCTCTCTCTCTTCTCTCTCTCTTCTCTCTTTCTCTTTCTCTTTCTCTTTCTCTTTCTCTTTCTCTTTCTCTTTCTCCTTCTTCCCTCCCACCCCTCTCCAGGACCCCAAACAACAGGAAACTCTCAGCCTATCTTGGAGGCTTGCAATTTCCCATCAGATTCTTGTCTGAGCGCCCCAATGCTTCCATCCCCTAGTATAAGGTTAACTGGTTTTAAGAAGGGAGATCAGACCTGGTAATAGCAAATCTAATAAAAAAGAAGAGCCACCACTGATAAAGTTGGCCTAAGTCACTCTCTGAGGTCTCAGGCCTTCAGGCCGCATATGCTTTATCAGTGAATTCCAGGGTGGGTAAGCCTGGTTGGCACTTTAGGCAAGAGGAGCTTTACCAGGTGCCATGCAGGCACAGGATCATCAAAGGAGTAGCTCAGGCCAACACCCATGCCAGGCAGCCTTCTCATAAGCATCATTTTTGCTCCGCTGAAATCTACTAATAGTTGCGAGATGCCTTATGTCTCTATCCCTCCCCCCACAGATGGACTTCCAGCACGTGGATCAGCCACAGACACTCGGACATGGAAATGCAGTAACACCATCCTAATAACCATTCATCTGTGGTCTCGGTGAGATAACTGATAAAAACAGATCTGTGGCTTGACCTGCATGACTCAGTGGTTGAGCATCGACCTATGAACCAGGAGGTCAGGGTTCCATTCCCAGTCAAGGGAACATGCCCGGGCTGCAGGCTTGATCCCCAGTGTGGGGCTTGCAGGAAGCAGCCAATCAATGATTCTCTCATCATTGATGTTTCTATCTCTCTCCCTCTCCCTTCCTTTCTAAAATCAATAGAAATATACTTAAACACAAACAGGTATGTCATCTCCATACTGTTTATGAAGTCTCTTTATTTCTCCACAGAGTTCAACTCTTCTATTTTTCAGATAGCTTTACAGAAAATGGTCCGAGTCCCTCCAAACCTTTTGTTGTTGTTGTTGTTGTTGTTTTAATGTTTAGCTAGCCTGAAATTCTCACTGACTCTTGCCAGGCACATGCCCAAGGAGTTCACAGCGCCCACCCCTTCTGAAGCACCTGCAGGCAGTGGGTTTTATTACCATCTCTAGGTCAGGGAGGAGGAAGCTGAATTCAGAGAGGTGAAGTAATTCTATTTGGGACATGCAGTTAACAAGTAGTAGAAACAGAAATCAAACCTGCGTGTATCCTCATGAAACATTCATTAAACTATGGAATTTCTCTATTTGAAACTCTCTTGGATGAACAAGTGGGTCTTAGAGCAATTAAGCCAGAAACATTGCTAGAGGCAAAAAGGACAAAACCGAAGCTGTCCTACTTCCAGCATATCATGGAAAGGCAGGGCTCTTGGGAAAAGGCAATAATGGTGCAAAAAATAGAAGGCAGCAGGAAAAGAGGAAGACCAAATCTTAGAGAGACCGACTCCATGAAAGAAGCTGTAGGCCTGAGTCCACTGGAGCTGAGCAGGGCTGTTGGTGACAGGACACTGTGACCATCACTCATTCACAGGGTCGCCAGGAGTCACAGCTGACTCACGGGCCTGTAACACACATAATGGCTTCCTATCCTATTGAGGATGAAACCCATTCCTGAATGCTGTCCCTACCTACTCTTGCTCACAGTGTGGCTCTCCCTTTGGCCACACTGACGTTCTTACAGCTTCTCACACACAGTGGGCTATGCCCACCTTGGGTGTTGCTTACACGGTGTAGGCTCCCCCTGCATAGCTCCTGCTCCCCCAAGGCTGGCTCTGGAGTCAGTTCACACACCAGCTCACCAGGGAGCTGTGCCCTCTAACCCTGGTAATGCTCTACCACTTTTCTCTGTTTTGTGTTCTTCATTGTAGTTCCCATTATTTGCACTTATAACAGTGACGTTGTTTATTTTTCTGTCTCAACATCCCTAGACCCTTAGCCATGTGAAGGCAAGGTCTTTCCCTTGCGTTTTCCATGTTGGATCCTCCCCTAGGATTGGTACCTGGCACTTAGTCCATTCAGTAACTGGAGTAAGTTATAGTCCATGATGTTGCTGCTGCTTTTTACCTGCCTCCCTATACAACAAGCCCTTTTATTTGGGTCTTTAAAAACGTGTCTTAATAAAGTGGCTTAAAAATTATTTCCACTTCTTGATAAGATTCTTCCTTTTCTTAAAGATGCATTCTTTTCCTCTCTCCTTCTCTCTCTCTCTCTTTCCCTTTCTCTCTCTCTCTCTCTCTCTCTCTCTCTCTCTCTCTCTCTCTCTCTCTCTCTCTCTCTTACAGGCACATAGCTTTTTTGGTTTTATTCTATTTGTCTCTTTCCTTTTCCTTATCTTCCTATTTACCTACCCCTTAACCTCTAATTCTTTCTCAGATCCACAATTTCCAAAGTCTATTTCAATTACTATGGCTTTGACCTTCTAAATTTCTATCTGCCTTTTCATGTTAGTGTTTCTTTCTCTTCTCTTGGGCATGCACCCTCCCTCCAATATCCCATATCCCCTTTTCTCCTTTCATCCATATTAAATGTCCTCTCTGGTTTATTTTCAGCCAGGTTGACAACCAGCTAGTTAAGTCCAAGTGCATCCCCCTAACTCCCCACCAAAGTCCTATATATTCAACAGGGTACATGTAAATTTTTTTAATGAAACTTAATGCACACAGCTAATGGGTTATATATCATAGCTGTTTAGTCAAATGTCCCTGGGAAGGGGACCACTGCCCCAGAAAAAATAAATGTTCACTGTCATTCACAGATCAAGAGATGTAGGTAACCTTCTATTTGGACCTCCTCCTCATGAAACTTTCATCGTACATTTCAGAAATATAAACTTGACTACAAACACATAGATATCTAACAGAGATACTTTGGGTACCATGAGTGTTAAGAATCAGGTAGTTATGGATTCAAATGAAGCTTTTGACGCCTACTAGCTATGATATTTGAATAAATTAATTAACTCAATTAAATCTTAGCTTGCTTTCTGTGAAGTGGGGATATTACTAGTGCTTCTCGCCTAGGGCTGATATGCATATTAAATAAGACCTTGTAGGAAAGACACCTAAAACCATGCCTTACATTCAGTGATGTCACCATTACCCTCAAGAAATAAGATCTTATCATCACCATGTCAGCTTCATCTTAGTTGAGTGCAGTCCCATTCAAACAAAACAATGGGCTCAAGAAAAGGGTGGATTGATTAAGCAAACAATATCCTCACGTGTGCTCTCTGATCCTCTCTCTCCCCTTCCTTGGGGGTGAGCAGGACAAAGCAGGCAGGAAGCAGTGGCAGGAGGGCAGAGTGAAGCAGCATCCCCATCTCTCTCTGTCACGGGCAGGGGAATCAAAACTGAATAATACATTCAATGAGTTACTTAATTAACGGGGTGAAGGTGAAGTCGGAGCAGCTGAGTTAAATAATGAGATGTCAGGCTCAGAAGCTCCAAGCAAGGAGGGGTTTGGAAACCCTCTTCCTGTCAGAAGAAGCCACCGGATTTTGCAGGCAGATGACACTAAGGGGTTTAATCTTCCCATTTTTGTCCCTCTTAAAGCAATGGTCTTCCAAAAACAAACACACACACACACAAATGACTGAAATAAGGCAAGACATAGAATTAGCATTTACGTAGCAGAGGTCATTAACATGAGTTAGCCCAGGCCTTTTATAACATTAGGCCAGGACTAAAATGAGAAGACTAAAAAAATAAAAAATGAAAGGTCCGGTTAAAAGGACCTTAAATGAAAAGGCTGTTGCTAATAGCAAGGCTATCTCAGAAGGACTAATTAAGCAAGAAATGAATGTGGTTCAAAGGGAAAGGCTACCGTGTGATCCCCTTAAATGTCAGCTGGCTGACCACAAGACTCACCTGCTGTTAATTAAAACCCAGTTGTCATCACTAGTTAAGGAGCTCCGAGCCTCTCTCTCCCTTCTCTGAGAACACTGCAGCCAGACACCGCCCTCCACACCCGCATCCATCCTGCCAATTAATGTTGATTTTCATCTTTGTGTTTTTGGGGTCAAAGGATGAAAGCATAACCTACTTTTTTTGAGTCAAGGCAGCTGATCCCAACTTAAATATTTGTGACATTAATGAGTACTTAAAAAATAAAACCAAACAAAGGCTGACTTTGAAAAATGGTAGCTGTTGCTACTCTCAGAGCAAAAAAAAGTCATTAAACATCCTCCATTAGATAACTAACTCTGTGTTTCCTGCCAATCCTCTTGGACATTACATCAATACAACCTTGCACGTTTTATGTGCTCACCTTCTTTCTGAAGTCAAGGCCAATAGGATTGAGTGGTCTCTTCCCTAAGTCTGTACTTGCCAAACACAGGCAGACTGATAGCACACTTGGACATCTGCATACTACCTGTCCTATGTATCCAATATGAATTATGCCCATACACATATGTATACATACCAACATAGACATGCATATTCACTTTTTAATGTAAGCTAGCCATGTAATCATAGGTTTAGTATGCAAAGTCTTTTTCAAATGCACATGCAAATTGTACCAAAAGTTAGGGGAGTGATGGCTCTATAGCTTCAAGACATTCATTCATGTTATACAAGACCACACAGTTGTCAAACCTCATCAAATGGTGTACCTTAGATTTGTAAATTTCAATATAAATATATTTTACGTAAAAAGAAAATCATGAATGAATAGTGCACTCTGTTAAAAGATCTGCATCCTGAAGTGTTCAAGGGTGAAGAGTTCTGTTTTTCTTTAACTCACCATGAAATGCATAAAAGATGCATTGACAGCTGGATAGATATGTGATAAAACACATACAATACAAATGGTAGTAACTTGGTGGCGGGTATGTGGGTATTCGCTACTGTTGTGTGTTTTTATTTCTATATTTGAAAAAAACACACAACATATTTTAAAACACCTAAAATTCAACAAAATGCTTATGCACACACTCTGAAAAGGAAAACATATCCCACCATTGGAACATACTCCAGTGGTTTGCAATCTATAAACCCTTCATGGGAGCATTGCCAAATGTTGAACAAAATGCAAAATTTATTTCCATGATAATTAGGTAGACATCCTTAGCAGTATCCCCCAAAGAGCAAGGTGAGCTGAACAGGAGGCATGAGCTGTACCAGGACGAATGTAACAGGCAACTGATAGCCAGAACTATGCCTCCTCTACAGCAAATGGGGAACGCTGCCTCGGGAACCGTTCAGGGAG
This sequence comes from Myotis daubentonii, assembly GCF_963259705.1. Classification (NCBI taxonomy): domain Eukaryota; kingdom Metazoa; phylum Chordata; class Mammalia; order Chiroptera; family Vespertilionidae; genus Myotis; species Myotis daubentonii. The sequence goes on along the minus strand of NC_081843.1, from coordinate 18,490,312 downwards.
CCTGGTGAAGCGCCTGCACATCGACGTTCACACAGTGACCCACAGATGCCCTGTGGACACAAGGGGACGCTACACTGCAGCCACAATTATGTTTTTATTGCTGTTGTCAAGTTTAATGATGCTCAGTGTGGGCCTTGAACAGAAAAAGGTTGAGAATGACTACTTCAGAGAGTGATCTTTTAAAGGCCTCTGTCTCATAGAATGTCTAAATGGCTCTCAAAAGGTCTCCTTTATTCTCAGACACTCTATTTATTCAAACATTACCCCTGCTGGTGGGACTCACCTGTCCATTCACAGTGTAGCTCTACCTTCATCTCCCACCAAACCCCCATCCTCCACCCAGCCTCATTGAAAGAACGGTTGGCCCTTCCCACTGCCAAGCCTTTGTTTTATTTAGAAAGTACTGCTCATTTGTCTGGAAATTTACTTCATTTGGCACATGTCGTAGATTCTTAAGACTCAGTCTAGGAGTTAACAATTCCCAACTTCTCTTTCCTCCGTGCATTTTCCCATGACCACAAATGAGGGACTTCCTCTCATCTCCACTGTGTTATGAATATTGGGGGAAGCAATAGCCAATCTCCACCCTCACCCAATCTACCCCATGGGGGCTAGAAGGACTTCTTTTCTGATGGGTTCTCTCTCTCTCTCCCTTTCTCTCTCTCTCTTTGGTCCTCGCCCTGGCCCTCTCCCTCCCTTTCTCTGCTTGCAAGCTCTAAACAATACATGTTTTTCTATTGACCTCTGTTTCCTAAGCTCCTCTAAGACAGGTAAGTACACATGGGACTGGGTCCAGGGCCCCACCTTCTAGAAGCCAGCTTCCTGCTCCCCCTTTCTGGACCTGATTCCCCTACAGTGAGAAGTGGATCGATGGCCTCCACACTTCCCAGCCACTTCCGCGTTCTAGATGTAGTGGCCGGGATAAAGGGTTGGTAGTGCCCGACAGCCAATTTCCTCTCGGGGAAAAGCAACAGGGCATCATGTCTAGAAGCATGGCCTCTGCAGCCAGACCACCTGGACTGGAATCCTTTCACATGTCAACAGGTTGGCCTCAGGCAACGTAATTCAGCTTTCTGTGCCTCAGTGTCTTCATCTGTAAACTGGGGTAATAATAGCCAGTTTTTAGGTTCTTAGGATGTGGGGCGTGGCTACAGTGTTTGGACAGGTTCAAGCCTTGGACTAATGGGAGGGCACAGTCCTCTCGTGGCCACGCGCAAGTTCCAGCTTGGAGGGCAGAACCCTCCCAGCACAATTATCGCCAACAGCTATAGTTGTAAGCTTGAACCTATGGTCCAAACACGTGGCCCCACGTGCCTGAGTAATAGAGTTCAGGTGCATGTAATTGAGTAGGGTTGAAACCCAGGAGAATGTTGTAAACATCTTGACCACGCCTTCACTTTGCCTCATGGCATCTGCTATAAAATAAAGACACTGCTTGTGGGCACGGGCGCTGTCCATCAGAGGAGCAGCGTCCCACCGAGACCCAGCTTTCATTCTCTTTCTAAGCCTTTCATCGCCCCCACTCAGCGTCACTGAACCAGGCTGAGCTGGCATGAGTATGCCATGGCCTTGCCGGCTCCCCACATTAGAACAATTAAAGTTTTTGTCTATAAAGTTCTTTAAATTGTTTGTGGCACACAATATATGAAATGCATGTCTGCCAAACAAATAGAAAAGCACCATTGCCAAGGCAGCCTCATTGGGTGATAAAGTGGGTTCTGTGCTTCAGTTCCCATGAGAGTGTGCACTCATTTCTGAGTCGGTTGAGGAAGAGGGGTGAAAGGCTCCCTCTAAGCCCAGGACGCAACTGTTGAGCACCTGCCGTTTCCACAGATCTTCCCTCCTATTCTGAGGAGCCACTAGACCCAGTGCTGTGCCCAACGCAAGGGACATCAGACCACATCTTCTGAAGGGGACACAAAACTCAAGGGGTATAAATGTCCAATCTGATCGCTATCAGAAGATCAGGACCCACTCTACAAGTTGAAAGTGAAAAAAAAAAAAGGTGAGCACATTACAGAGTTTTAGACTGTGGTGAAGTGTTGGTACAGAACTCAGATGCACACAGAGGTGGGAGCAGGCAACAGTCTCATCAGCAGCTAAATTAGGTGAAGCTGTTTCTTTATTCCTGTAATTTGATTGCACATAAATCAACTTTGATGGGATTCAAAAATTACTGAACATGCACCTCCATGAGCTGTCGAGTTTTATCTGATAACGTCAACTTTACACGGGATCAGTGCCGCTCTCTACCTGGAGCCAGTGTAAGCATCCCCAACAACAATGGCAGACATCATTAAATGCTGCGAAGGTAGACGTCTAATTAAATTAGCTGATAATCATCATTCTCCTTCTACGGAGGCTTTCATTTCATGCACTCGCAAATGTAATGAGGCTCGCTGCATTGAAAAATATGATGGTAATAACAGAAACAAGATTACATTAATTGGAAGGGATACTGATAAGGCAGATCGCTCTCCCCCCAAAATAAAATATTTTTTATTTTTTTGAAAACTACATAGTTCTCAAAATGTCAATGAGACTGGCTGCCACCATAGTTGGAAGGAACTCAGGGAACATTAGTGTGAGAAGGATAAAATAAGAGAGAATTATTTCCTCAAGTTCTAACAAAGTGAGTTAATTCCATCAGAAATACCTGAAAAGGGAAAGGAGCCTCAATTTTATATCCCACTTTATTAATGTCAACTTGGCGGCAGGGATAGTTGTATGGGACATGTCTTCACACCATCCATGTATTCATTCACTCACTGTCATTCATTTACATTATTTTTTTTCTTGGCAAGCATCTCCTATGTCATGTCTCAAACTCCGGAATTTCAGGGGTGAAGGAGAAAAGCTGTGTCTTGGGGTCTTCCTAATTTAAATAGATTTGGCCCTCGGTACCTCTCACTTTAGCACTTAACCCAACAACAATGAAATCACTGACTGAGGGATTGTTTTGGGAACGTGCCTGGCTCTCATTACCCACCAGAATGCAATTTATTAGAAGACGAGGGCTAGTCCCTGGAGTCATTCCTGGTGGTTTACACATCGTATGTGCTCACTGGGTGTTTGATGAATAAATAGAAGAATGAATTTTGAAATTAAACTCATGGGCTTATGATTACAACAGTGAGATGGGAAGCCAGCTTTCTTCTACTCTCGTAGTTCTACTACAACCTCTAGGAGTTTCCAGGGACTTCAAGGAATCCACAGAGCTCACCAAACAGAACAATTCCCTTCACTCACATTTCAAACACAGCTGCCCTGGGCTGCTTTTGGAATAAGAGATGGTCTTGGGAAAATAAGTCAGAGCAAAGATGTCCTAACCCCCAAGGGGAAGAAGGTCCCTGTGGTCGGAACACGGTGGCTGGGAGGGGAGATGTTTGGTTCCGTAGAATGTGTTGTGGGAGATTAGCTGGTCCCTGGCTTCCTCACCATCATCATCATCACTCACATCTGGGCCTCCTGACAGATATAATGAAGGATACAGCCCTGCACAAAAAAAAACAGATCTCTCTGAAAACAGGAAACAGCCAAGAATCTCAAACAGGCAAGGGACAGGTTTTTCTCCTTCCTTAAGGACTCAGGATGGGCTACACATGCACAGACTTGTGAAGGAAGGAAGGAGGCATTCCACTGGCCCAGCTTCTCCCCATGGCTTGTGCCATAGAAAAGGGAGTGACCATGTCAGCCATGCATACTGCGTCATTCCTTCACATACTAATTTTTTTTTTCATTCCCCCCCTTATCTTCCTTTTCTGTGGTATGTCATTGTGAGGTAGACCACAGACAGAACTTCCACGTAGCAATACGTAGCATGGGCTCACTGTCAGTGGTGGCATAAAACTGGTAACAACCAGATACCTTCCTTCCATATCATTTTGGTGTAGTCTCTGCTCCCCACTTCCATCACAGCAGCCAGCAAACACCAGCCTTCACAATTCAGGTTAGTCTTCTTCCTACACAAAGCTCCCCGCTCCCTCCCACCTCCCAACCCCTGAGATCTCATATTTATTAGCTTAATTTTTTTGTGTGCATTTTTTTCAAAAATATATTTTTGTTGATTTCAGAGAGGAAGGGAGAGGAAGAGAGAGAAACATTTATGATGAGAGGATCATTGACTGGCTGCCTCCTGCCTGCCCCCCACTGGGGATCGAGCCTGAAACCCAAGCATGTGCACTGACCAGGAATTGAACAGTGACCTCCTGGTTCACAGGTTGATGTTCAACCACTGAACCACACTGGACAGTTGTTTGCATCCACCTTTTGATCTCTTCCTCGTAGAATGTAAGGTGATGGGAGGAAAAAGGGAAAGAGCCTTTGCTAACTCACCAACATGTTCCCAGTTCCCGTAACACTTCCTGGGAGACCATAGACACTTAATAAATACATGTAAATGACAGACTGACAGAAACCATTACATAATTCATTTAGTAAAAGGAGCTTTGCTAAATATGTGGCATATCCATTTAAATAGCTTTTTGTTTAATTGTTTAAGGGTGTGGACAAATCCAAAGAAAGAGGTCCAACAATGAATGAAATGCATTAACTAGTATTGACTGAGGGTCCACTGTGCTGTCCCTCTTTGTAGAATAGCAGCATGGGCAAAAGCAAGGAAGACGGAATTCTGCATTTGCTCTGTGCCTGGAACTCCGCTACTAGCTTTAAACATGTTAATGTCACCGGTGATTAAAATTTTAATATAGGCCCTGATCGGTGTGCTCAGTGAATAGAGCATCAGCCCACACACTGAAGGGACATGGGTGTGATTACCGGTCAAGGGCACAAGTACCTGGGTTGCAGATTTGCTCCCAGTCCCCTGCTTGGAGCATGAGGGAGGCAATCAATCAATGTGTCTCTCTCATATTGATGTTACTTTCTCTCCCCCCTCCTCCTTCCACTCTCTCTGAACAACAATGGAAAAAATATCCTCACATGGGGATTACATTTTTTTGTATGCTATAATAGCAAAATCCCAAGCACAATTTAGGGAAACTCAGGAGGAGAGGGACAACGACCCATTCACTTATTCATTCAACTTTTTTATTATTTTATAGGTATGCATTGACTTAATTTTATTCACTTTCATTTAATAAATTCCTTAAAGGGTGTCTACAATGTGTCAATAACTCAGGAAAAGATTCCAATATTCCACAAATGTCCATTTGCCACACAAATACCCACTCAAGCCAATCTATCATTCTTGGATCTTCTCATGGTCTGAAAATGATGCAAGTGCCTTTGGTTAATATGAACTGTACAAGTACATGGACCTTTATGTGACTTCTTCCAAGTTCACTTCCTCTCCAATCTTTTTCCAATCAATTCATTCACATGGAGTGCACCTCTTCTGTATTGGGTCCCTCGCAATGTTGTGTGTAATCTGTCCTTTCTTCAAACTGATAAGATCATTACTGAGAGTCAGCACATGGCCTGGGCGAGTTCTGAGTCCTTCTAGCTGCAGCAGTGAGCATGGGTGTGGATGCGGTCCATAAGCCAGGCCATCTGAGCTAATGGGCACCAGCTGGGGCTTCTGAGGTTTGTTCTGTTTGTCCTGGGGTTGATACATTGGCTGTGTAGTGGGTTGACTTGTGCCACCTCAAAGATATGCCCAAGTCCTAAACCCTGGTCACTGTGAATGTGGGCTTCTTTGAAAAAGGGACTTTGCACATGCAATTAAGTTAGGGGTCTTGAGATAAGATTGTCCTGAATTTAGGGTCAGCCCTAAATCCAATGACTAGTATTCTTATAAGAGAAAGGCAATGGAAATTTGAGGCACAGAGACACACAGGGAAGAAAGGCAGAATTGGAGTGACGCCGATACATGCCAAGGAAAGCCAAGGGTAGTTGCTGCCACCCAAAGTTAGGAGAGTGGCCCGGTCAGATGCTCCTTAAAAAGCCTCCAGAAGAACCAACCCGGCAGACACCTTGATTTCCTACTTCTGGCTTCTAGAATTGTGGGACTTTTCTGTTGTTTTTATGCCACTGGTTTGAGGTAATCTGTCCCAGCTGCCCCAGCAAACACGTACAGTGGGGTGTGAGTCTGGAGTCACCAGTGAGCATATATAAATAACCGTGAGAATAAAACCAACCACGCTGAGGGCAGTTGTGAGAAGTGGAGAAACAGAGCTTCGCCTGAGGCCTAGGCATGCTGAGATGCCAGTCCTGCCCTCAGACTGTTGGGTTTCATGCACGTGAATACATCCTTTGACTTTTCCTTGGTTTTGCTTCAGCCAAATTTAGTTAGAGTTTGGTCTATTGCAACCTAAAGGGTCCTAACTGAGCAGAAAGCCATACAGTTAATGAGGAAAGAGGTCACTGGAGAGCTGGCTGAGCTGTCACTGATGTAGTTGCACAAATTGGTTGCTGAAGAGGGTACCTCACCAAGCCCACCCCTTTCTATGAGATGCTTGGCATGGTCACTATTGAAAGAGTCAACCAGACTGAGCCTTTTCTCTTGTGTCAAGATGTGCTCGCCAGAGTGATGAGGCCAACAACTCATCGCCACGGAACTGAAATTACTAGAGTGGCATTGCAACCAGTGCTGGACAGGGCGTCCCAGCTTAAGGGGACAGAGGTGCCGGCCATCAGAACTTGTTTTTCCTTCCCGGGCAGAACATGTCACTGTAGCCCAGTGCCGTGTGTGCTAAGTGTCGGGAAGTCATTTTAATTGGTTTGCAACCCTGACCCTTTGGGAGCTCTTTATTGCCACTGTCCACCGTTCTTCCCGGATTCCTGGGAGGTGATTAAACCTCGCAAGCACCGTCTTTTCAGCCTGGGCCTCTGCACTATAAATAGCCCCTGCATCGGCTGCATGGTGTTCTCACCTACAACTCTGCCTTTGTGGATGGCCCTGCTCATTCCTCATCTAACGAAGGACAACAGCGCGAGTAAACACCGTGTTCCAGGCGGTGAATTCTTCAGCAGGAGAAGCAAGACGCAGCCGTGCCCAGGACACACGTCGTCTCCAAGGACACAGCCTTCTGTGGATGGTGCTGAATGTTTACCTTGAGCTTCACAATAGGCTGGTGAGGGCTTTAATTTTCCCTTTCAGATGCCAACACACCATATTCAAGTGAGGGGTGAAGGCAAGGATTCTGGAACCAAGTGCCCATGAATGTGAACCCCAACTCTGCATGTGATCCCGAGTAAGTTACAAAACAGTTCTACAGAAATGAGTATCATAGCGCTACTTGCTCCAGATGGTTGTGTGAGGATTAAATACAACAACCCACATTGAATAATTATTGGTGATTCTGTTGTGATTGACTAGTTATTAATAATAGGAAAGGGGCAAAGGGAAGGCCAGGCATTATAGGCATGTCACTTGGGCAGCTCTGCCAGGAAGCTACAACTTTACACTCCCCGGGGTCCAACAAAGGGGAGATAAACACATGCCCAGTAATGCTGGGGTGACACAGGGAAGGTGCTTGCTGTCAGTCACACCTGAAAACAAAGGTCACTGGCAGGAATGGGCGTGGCCACTGCATTCCACACAATTTGGGATACTTAACCCCCTGAGCAAAGGAGTTCATGCTCTTGGTTTGTCTTGTGCTCTCCCTGCTCCTGGGACTCTTGGGACTTGTGTGACTCTGGGCTTGAGGGGCTCCCCTGCATTCACCCACTTGGCCAATTGTGAGAAGGTGTTTGCCAGGGGGATGGATAGGAACACAGGGCAGGCCTTCCCTGCCCGTGGGAGACACACCAGGCACCAGCGCACAGAAAGGGGAGCCAACGCGGAGGGTGCGGGAAAGGTGCAAGGAGGGGCCCTGCAGAATCACCTGGATGTTTATGTTGGAGACGCTTCCCTTTGCCTGTCCAAGCTGCCCACACACTCTCCAGGGCTCCGTGTTACTTTCTATCCTTCTCCGGATTCAGGTCACCTCTGGGGAGCCACTCCCTGGCCTTCCTGAACAACAGAGGCCCCATCACCCACTACACAAGGCCTTGCCTATGTCCTCCACTGAGACTCTATAAAATATCCACCTTGTGCCTATTTACTCATTGTCCTTTTCCTGCCACCAGACTGGAGGTTCCCTGAGAGTGAAAGTCTTGTTTGTGACGTGCAGGGTCCCGGCCTTTTCACCTGGAACCCCTGCAAAGCGCTCAGGGAATGTTTGTGAGGGGTGAGTGCAAGGATGCTGTGGCTCCTCGCTGGAGGTTCATGCATTCAAAAAGGCCCACATCTTCCAGGTAAAGGGGAATTTCTGAGGCTGTCACGGCCTCTAGGGAGGAAGATCAGGATCTGTCTATGGACATAAATGGTTTCATGTAATCAATACCAAATTCGAATCTTCCCAGTGGAAGTTTACACAGAACCCTAAGGGCATGTGAGGTGAGGTGGAGCTGCCTCTGTAGAAGGGTTACAAGGACCCATCCTCCCACCAGTCACACCCCCCAAAGCCCTCATGGTGGCCCGAAGCATCTCTAGGTCCTTGTGTGGCCCATTTGAAAGCCAGGGATGTGGACCAGTGAACAGCAAATCTTCCCAGTGAAGGAGATGCAAATACCTTCAAAGTCAGGCCACACAGTCTCTGTTGCAAAACTAAGTTCTGCTTTTGAAGCATGAAAGCAGCCATAGACTATATATAAAAAAGTGAGCATGCCTGTGATCCAATAAAACTTTATTAACACATGCAGACACAAGCCAGCTGCAGCCCATGGGTGGTAGTTTCCCTCCCCTGGTGTTAAGTCATTCCAAACTTAATTGGAATCATGACCTTGGCTACAATGGTTTCTTACTCTTCTTGGGAAAGTTCTGCTTCTTGCCATAAAATAAGAAAGCTTATTAGAGTAATGCTTAGCATTAATCTTTCTGAAGTCACAGGAAGTCCCAACAATCTGCTAGTTGTGATTTGTACATGTGGTTATTATATGATAGGTAACTTGAGATACACTAATTTGAATCAAACATTAGAGAAAATTATGAATCAAATATTAGGTCACATAGAAGGTTTCTAAAAATCCAGTTATAGTAGTCTAGAGGCCCAGTGCCGGAATTTTTGCACTGGCGGGGGGTGGGGGGGTGGGAGGGGCAGGCATTCCTCAGCCCGGCCTGTGCCCTCTCACAGTCCTGTTGGCCTTGGCGGATGTCTGACTGACATCTTAGGCCCACTCACCATGGGAGCTGGACATCCTTAGCACTGCCACGGATGCGGGAGAGGCTCCTGCCACTCCCACTGCACTCGCCAACTGTGAACACGGTGGCCTTTAGCTGAGCTGTGCTACCCTGTGGGAACATACTGACTACCAGGGAGCAGATCCTGCATTGAGTTTGCCCCTGGTGATCAGTGTGCATCATAGCCACCAGTCATTCCACCATTCAGTCAATTTGCATATTACCCTTTTATTATATAGGATTATTATATAGGATTCTATTCACTCATCCCCCAAATTCCTATTTTTTTCTCTTCTCCCAAAGTGCCCAGCTAGATCACATTTCCCAGCATCCCTTCAGAGAGGTTTTCCATGTGACTAGTTCTCAACAATGACATAGCATCAACATGTAATTGGATTCCAGGCTGAGTCTTTTAAATAAACTGATGTATTTTCCAGGCTCCTTTAGTTCCTCCACACTTTTCAAATCCCCTTCCACTTGCCAGGTGCAGATTACAATGCTGATGATGGTGGCGATGATGATGATGGTCATGAGACTCTAGGGCAGTGGTCAGCAAACTGCGGCTCGCGAGCCACATGCAGCTCTTTGGCCCCTTGAGTGTGGCTCTTCTACAAAATACCAACTTCTGCGCATGGGCCATGAAGTTTCAACTGCACTGTACATGCGCGCCCGCACATGGTATTTTGTGGGAGAGCCACACTCAAGGGGCCAAAGAGCCACATGTGGCTCGCGAGCTGCAGTTTGCTGACCACTGCTCTAGGGGAAGGCAGATCCAAAAGATCGACACCTGAGCCACGGCAGGGAAGGAAGCCGCTCTCTCATCAAGCCAGCCCCGCTTGGACTATTAGAAGATGGGAGAAAAAAAAACACTTCTATTGCATCTCAGTCTTTATCCTTTGAGGGAAGAGGGCTCTATAGATGGTAGCATATCATTGACTAATTAAACTAGTTAATACTCACTTTTTAAAACATATATTTTTATTGATCTCAGAGAAGAAGGGAGAGGGAGAGGGAGAGAGGGCGAGAGGGAGAGAGAGAGAGAGAGAGAGAGAGAGAGAGAGAGAGAGAGAGAGAAAGAGAGAGAGAGAGAGAGAGAGACATCAATGTTGAGAAAGAATCATCGATCAGCAGCCTCTTGCACTCCCCTTACTGTGGGTTGAGTCACAACCCGGGCATGTGTACTTGACCAGAAATGAACCCAGGACCTTTCAGTCTGCAGGACAGTGTTCTACCCACTGATCCAAACCAGCTCGGGCAATACACTCACTTTTTTAAAGAATGTGGAACATGAGCACAGATATGCTTTTCTTGTTGACTCATCAGGTGCCCACAGAGCAGAATAAAGGATATGGGAAATGATGAAAAACTGGCTTCTGCCGGAAAGCCTGACGATACCCACAGAAGGCCTCGGGGTTTGAGAATAAGGTCCTGCCTCCAGGGGGACGGCAGCGGACTTCTTGAAAGTGAAACTGGGCAGTGCCCTTGTGTCCCTGTATAGATTCAAGTCCAAACTCAGCACGTCAAGCTGTACTGTCAGGGGATGGGTACAACTGGCTCCGGGGGGCCCCTGCAGCCGAGGGAGGTTATGGGGGTGAGGAGTCTCACCTCACAGGAAGATGTGCCAGCGAGAAAAGGGCATTCCCCGCGCCAAGCAGACAGTGCTGTGAGCAGGGAAGGGTGGCTGAGCCCAACCCATCTGCTGCTAATGGCAGCACTCAGCTCAGCTCTCCAGTACGTACCAGCGGACAGAAGCTAAAAATAGAGGCTTTGAAAGAGGGATATGAGGATGTCTACATTGACAGTCTCTGGGTCAGGAAAGGGGGAGGGAGAGGATATGGCTATTTTATGTAAAAGAAGTTCTTTATTTTGAGGGAAAGATGACTTTTCTTGTCACCATGCTTCCTGGGAAGGAGGACCTCCCTTGTGGATGTTTCGGAATGATTAGCATCGGTGAATGGAATTCCAGTTATATCCACTGGGGAGCTCTCTGTCTAAAAAAGTAGTTCTTCTTTAATGCAGTGGGAAATGCCATTTTTAGAAAGTAAATTAGCCACCCACAACCTGTGTGTTTTGTACATGTAAACTGCATCTCATAGAACTGATGTGTATTCAGCAAAAACACAACTGTGTTCAGGATACAACCCCCATGGCCCTCAGTCAGCAGGGGGTGCTTGTCGGACACCACCATTGTCATTTCCTTCAACAGTCATGTCTAGGTTCCGGCCCCAAATATTTAGAATGAGCAGTTGAGTTCCAGGCATCTAGATCTGTTAAGTGTCTGTTAACAGTCAAAAGGTATGCTGAAGCCCTAACCCCTAGCACCTCAGAATGTGAACTTATTAGGAAATAGATTCACTGCAGATGTAATTGTTAAGATTAAGTCACAGGGGAGTCAGGCGGGTCCATAACCCAAGATGACTGGTGTCATACAAAAATACCCCAGTAAAGGCAGGGACACATGGCAAACACACAGGGAAACAGGCAGAGATCATCGGATTGGCACATCTACAATCCAAGGAACATCAAGAAGCGTGGGAACCAGGAGAAGTTCGGAGAGAGCAGATCTCCCTCAGAGCCTCTGAAAGGAACCAGCCCTAGGATACCTTGACTCTGCACCCCTGACTGCCAGACTGTCCGGGAATACATTCCTGCTGCTTTAAGCACAGCGGTGGCATTCTATTTCAGCAGCCCTAGGGAACTAACAGAATATCCCACCCCTATGGGCTTCACCAGTCCTGGATAAAACAGGCCAGATCTAGCAACCACGTCTGCTTCCATTCTCTACAATAGCCTTGTTCGTCCTGGGAAGGTGCCCACATTCTTCATGGAAATTTCTCCATGATGTTACTCCTTGGCCCTGGCCATGACATTTAAAGAGGGTTAGGAGGCAAAAAGTGCCTCCAACTCAATACTTAGCGATATTCTTTATATCTTCAGTTTTATGTTATTCATCTAAAACACCCTTACTTGTAGCAGATGATTTGAAATGCATCAGAAATGATAATTATTTCATTACATAGGTAGAAGAAACATTCTCTGAACGATACTGTTCTGTAGAGAATGTGATATTACACATGGCATTCAGGTTTTTTTATGAATCCCCAAAATATTACACATTCTTTATAAAATCCTCAAACAATAAAGACCCTGACAATGTAGAAAGTGAAAGTCACTCCTGAACCCACTTCCCAAAGAAGAACTCTGGCTAGTAATTCTTCCAAATGTTTGGAGAATCTGTACCTATGTATCTTCACACGGTGCAATTAGATTTCTATTTCATTACGTTTAATAATCACCTGGTATTTCATAATACAGGGAACATCAGTTCTCAAACTTAATTCTTTCCCGAAGGCTGTTTGAGAAGCGATTAAAAAAAACAAACAAAAAAAGAATCATTTTTTTTTCCATTAGAAATAATGTAAATTGAATTAATCTGCTGTGGACACCCAAATGATTCCCTATTTTAACCCTTCTTATATTCAGGACATGTCTAATATACTGTTTAATCTATAAACAAACATTTCTTTTCTTAAATTGATTGAACCACCCTTACTAGCCTTAAACACATTTTTCATATGCCACTGCCTCCTTAATGCTATCACTGGCTAACTGCTTTTCCTTTTGCCAAATAAAGAAGTTTTTCTACCTCTTCAGTTGTCTTTGATTGTTGTTCTGTGAGCACTTTCACACCCTTATCAACATTAGCACTCTTGACGGCCTCTTTATGTTTTAAAATTGTGCTAATCATCGATTTCACCAGCAACAAAATCATTCTCTCCTTTGTTGCCTGAGATGTTTTTTTATCCTGCTGAGATATCAGCATGAAAGGGTTGTCAGGTAGAGAACTGAAGTTTTGCTCCACAACCAAGACATTTTTTTTCTAAGAACAACTTGGTCGAGAACCGAATTGTTTGAGATGGGAGATGTTCAAGAAAGGAGGTTTGACTGTATTGGATAAACCTGTCATATTGTATCTAGCGACCACTGGGGTTGTGTTACATGGTTGTCACTGAATAAAATCAACTGTCCTTATATGGCAATAATGTCATTGGTCACCTAACTGCTTAAGTTTGGGGGTAGAAGACTTTGTTGGAGCCTCTGGTTTAACTTGCTAACTGCCTTGCTGCATAAAGAAGCTACTCAGCCCTAGCTGGTTTGGCTCAGTGGATAGAGCCTTGGCTTGAGAGCTGAAGCATCCTAGGTTCGATTTCAGTCAAGGGTACATACCTGCATTGCTGGCTTGATCCCCAGTAGGGGTAATGCAGGAGGAAGCCAATCAATGATTCTCTCTCATCATTGATGATTCTATCTCTCTTTCCCTCTCTCTTCCTCTCTGACATCAATAGAAAAATATATGCGTATAAAAAAAGAAGCTACTCTGCCCCTCCGTTGCATGTATTATTACAAGAAATTTTTACCAGTTATGAATTGGCTCCCACTGTGGGCATTCACATGAAATTGCTCCTCATCTTTCCAAAATTTATCCTGTAGCAAATTATTTTCCAAACTGAAAATCTTTTCGCAAAGATGACAACAGAGCATATGACAGGAAGGAGAGAAACTCAGTGGGGGTCGCTGGGGAGTGGATGCTGAAGGTGCTTTGTGGGGGACCAAGCAGCAAGCATGATGCCTCCAGATCAAGGCGCATGCACGATGAGTGCAAAGGATTAATGAGGCCTGACAGTCCGTGTATCATGGTACCTGTCACGTGAATTCAAAACACACAGATGCTGAGCCAGCACCAGCCTCTTCTCTCCGCTCATGTGTGTCCTGGGGCTCCGTGTGTCAAGCTGAGCTTGGTAACCTGGGCCTTTAGTTCTAAGGAAACACTCCTCTGGAACAAACAAATACTTCAACTATCCAGGAAATTAATTGCCGCCCCATGGAAACTCCAACTGTCTTGGAAAAGTAGTTTCCCTGGTATGATAACATACAACTGACATTTACTTAGGCCAATATATTTAATTAGAGATTTGCACACACACAACACACACATGCACACATATGACATGGGCGTTTGTGTAATGCTGTTTAAAGCAGAGGCAGTACTTATTCTATGATGAAATCATACAGTTGTTACTCAATACATACTTGTTAAGTGACCAAATGCCTCGTTTCACCCTTTGATGAATGTGATGAAGAGAGACACCAAAAAGGGGGAATGTCACGTGAAAATTTGGGCCTTCTACAGGAGAAATGTCTGCTTCTAGGGCTGGGACAGGAGAATACAAGGAGCATGAACCACGTGTTACTGCAGAAAGTAAGGAAAGTCTCAAACACAGAGATGGGGGCAGGTCAAAGGGACAAAGGCACCAAGATGAAAGGGCTCCCAGTGACCAAAGCTGGAACCAGGTGAACAACCAATACTGTGAGATTATAACCGGAAGTATAAGATAACAACAGGAGTCCACACTGCTATAAACACAGCATTGAATAAAAAAATAAAAACAAAGGTACAAATATTTTTATCAACATTTCTAAATCATATAGGTATACAGATAACCTCCTCTTTGGGGAACCCAACTGTCCTCACCCTGAGTGTGGGCTACACTCAGTCACTAACATTCAAAAGGTCAAGTGTGGGAAAGGAAAGAAACCGTAACTGCAGAGTGGGGGACACCTGGCAGATGCCACCTGAACCAAGTGTGGATGGCATGTGCGTCCCAACATGATGTGCTGGGAAGGACCTCTACTCTGTGGTGTTCTCCCCCCAAGTCTAGTCATGAGAGAAGCATGGGACAAGCCTAAATCCAGGGACAGGTTATAAAACACCTGACCATTATGTCTTCAACATACCAAAGTCATGCAGAACAAGGAAAGGCAAAAACCGACCCAGCCAAAAGGTTGTTCCTACATGTGATGTGGTACCTAGACTGGGAGTTGAAGCAGAAAATAAGATGGCGCTGGGAGAACCCATGAATTCTGAAGAAAGTCTGGAGTTTAGTCAACAGTATTATACCAATGTCGATTGATTCGTTTATATAGTATATATGCCATGGTGATGCAAAATTATCAACATCAGAGGGAACTTGCTGAGAAGTGGAGAACACTCTAAATCTAAACTTACTGTATGTTTAAAATTATTCCAAAATAAAGGTTTATTAAATTAAAACTTGCATGTATTATTAGGAGTGATTATGCCTAGACCTACAATCTTCTGTACACAAGGGGGAAGTGCTTTTTTAGAAGTAGACTTATCAAGGTGACACAAGAACAGAAACTACTCTAGGCCTTTCATTAAAACCATGAGGTATCACCTCACATCTGTCAGAATGGCTATCATCAATGAATCCGCAAACAACTGCTGGTGAGGAAAGGGAACCCTCCTGTACTATTAGTGGGAATGCAGACTGGTGCAGCCACTGTGGAAAGCAGTATGGAGTTACCTCAAAAAAAAAGTGAAACTGATTTACGACTCAGTGGTTCAACTTCTGGGACTATATCTGAAGAGATCTGAAACACGAATTCACCAGAATATAGGCACCCCGTGTTCTTTGCAGCATTATTCACAATAGCCAAGATCTGGAAATAGCCCAAATGCCCATCAGTAGATGAGTGGAATACAAAAATTCGTGGTACATTTACACAATAGACTACTACTCAGCCTTAAAAAGAAGGAAATCTTACCCTTTGTGACAGCATGGATGGACCTGGAGAGCATTATGCCAAGTGATATCAGCCAGTAAGAGAAAGACAAATACCATATGATTTCACTTATATGTGAAATCTAATGAACACACTAGGAACAGACTCAGAGAGAGAACAGACTGACAGCTATCAGAACGTAGGGGAATTAGGGGGCTGGGGTGAAAAAGGTGAAGGGATTAAGCAAAGAAAAAATAACACACACACAGTATGGTGATTACAGAGGGGAATGGGGTGGGGGAGGTAGAAGAAGGTAAGGGGGATAAACAGTGACAAGGAGACTTGACTTGGGGTGGTGAACACACAGCACAATATGCAGATGATGCATTATAGAACTATACACCTAAAACCTACGTAATTTTATTAACCAATGTCACCCCAATAAATTCAACATATAATGTATATATATATATATATATATATATGTGTGTGTGTGTGTGTGTGTGTGTGTGTATGTATATATTTAATTTAAATTAAAAAATTACAGTAATATGAGCAGCATAGTACAGACTTATCGAGGGCAGCAGTCCAAAGCCATCCTCATGGCCTTAGCATCCCCATCTACTGGGAGCCAACATGTGTTCAAAGACTGAACGTGTGCATCCTCACGTCACAGGACTATCCTGGCAGGCATGTGCCAGGCAGACCTATGATATATAACAATAAAGGAGATTCACATAAGAACATTTTTTAAAAAGTAGGAGTATCATCAAAATCTGTCCTATGAATGCAGACAAGAAAAAATGCCTGGACAGTTGTTGTTGTTTTTTTGTTGTTTTTTAAGATTTTTTTCATTGATTTTTAGAGAGAGAGGGAAGGAAAGAGAGTCAGAGTAAGAGAGAAACATTAACGTGAGAGTGACATTGATAGGCTGCCTCCTGCATGCCCCCTATGGGTTATCAAGCCCACAAGCCTGCATGTGCCCTGACCAGGAATTGAACTGGCAACCTTTCAGTGCATGGGACCACCAACTGAGCCATGCCGGCCGGGGCTGTCCAGACAGTGTTGCTATGGGGTACCCTGGGGTGTTCAGGATAACCATTTTCCTGGAAGCATGAATTCCGGGAGAGAGACAGCTTTCTGACACACTGGTACACAAGGAATCAGAGCTATACTTTACATAATCTCCATCTCAGTCTCTCTTGACCTTTCCAAGTCCACCCATCTCTCTCCCCAACACTTGTATTCCTGTGCTCCTGGAAATATACTTAGTGTTATGAGATGCACAAGCACGAGCAAGCACAGGAATCGACTCCAATGACAAATTCCCTGGATGATTGCATTTGGGCAAAATGCTGTCCCTCTGGTTTCCCTCTTCAGGGCTTATTGAAGATTGTAAATTCAAAGCAGCTAGGAAGCTGATATTGCCACAATGCAAGATCCAGTCCACACTCTGTGCTTGATAACATCATCCATAAATAAAGCAGAAATCCAAATGTATGTACAGCAATGAAAACAATGCCAGAAGGCTAACTGTAAGAGCTAACATCAGTTACGTTAGGAAGATGAAATTGTGGGTGATATTTTCGCTATTTATTTTCCTAATTGCATGCATTTTCTTTTTAAATTCTGATACTATTCATGTATATTTAAAAAGGCATCCATTCATTTCTTTTGCAGTTATATCAATCTTTTTTTAAAGGATATTTTATTGAATTTTTTAGAGAGAGAAGAAGGGAGATGGAGAGAGAGAAACATCAGTGTGAGAGGGAAACATCCATCAGCTGCTGCCTGCATGCCCCCTAACGGGGATCCAGCCTGCAACCTGGGCATATGTCCTGACCAGGAATCAAACCAGCAACCTTTCCGTATAAGAGACGACCCCCAACCAACTGAGCCACAGCTCCCAGGGTGCAGTTACACCAATCTTAAGTACAGATTAATTAATAAGAAAGAAATAACTACAGAATCGTGGGGGTCACATATTCTTATCAACTCTTAGTATAAACGTGTGTATAATAAAATATTTAAACATGCACAAAAGTAGAACACATTTTATCATGAGCTCCTTGTGCCAATTGCCCATATTCAACAGTAATCAAGATTTTGCTACCTTTGTAAAGTTGCTATTTTTCATTCATGTATTTGCTAAGTAAACTCCAGAGTTCATATCATTTCAACTCTACTTCCCAATCACTTTGTGCCACTAAAGATGATGGATATATTCCAATATAACCATAGTACCATCATCACAAGCGACAAAAATCAATGACAAGATTCACAGGGGTTTTAAAGATACCCTGTGGTAGCCTCCTGGTCCACACTATTTGTCTTTTATTTTCTTAGACTTTCTGCAGGGCCTGCTCGGGTTATCACAGTGCCTCCAGAAAGCTGGCATGGGAAGGTGAGAGGAGTGTGTGTGCAAACAGCGAGGAGAGGAAGTAGGAGCAGATGGGACCGGAACAGGAGCTGCAAAGGGCTCAGCAATACCAACAGGGGCTCCCGGCATCTCAAGGACGAGCCTGAGCGTTCACAAGGACAAAGGCAGCTGTGCAAAGCATCAAGTTTGGCTGGAGAAAACCCCCCGGCTGCGAGATGAACAGGAGACAGAGTTAAGAAGCTACAAACAAACTTCAGCGAACCCCCCGCTCCCACCCCACACTTGCTCCAGAGGTCGGATACATCGAGAAGTTTGGGATCAAATCTTCACAGAAGAGACACATGGCAAATGAAGTTCAAAGGATGTCTGTCTGTGTCTATAAAATGCCCACCAAAGGCCAAGAAACAAGACAGGCGGCCAATTATCCAGACGTGAACCCTAAGATTAGGGCCATCTCATTGTGCTGCATCACAGTTCAGATGTTCTTACCGGAGGGAAAGAGGTGGATGGAGTAGGATCCTGGCTGCAGACACTGCCCTCCTGCCCCATGCAGTCACCTGGGGGCATCAGTGAGTCTTCACGCCCTAAACCCACCCTCAGAGGCTCTGATGCATTTGGTCTGGAGTCAGGCTGACTGACCCAGGCCCTTTTTCAAAGCCCTCCCCACGATTCAAACTTGTGTGTTTGGAGAGAAACTGGTCTAACTGCAAAGGCAAAGATCTTCACATCTACAGTTCCTATTCATGGCACACAGAGCTATTTTATTTTGTGCAGGAGACAGCAACATTTATATTGAATTTCAAAAAATTGATTCCTTTAAAAATTTAAGTTTAAAAAATCAAGATATTGCACATGAGAATC
The DNA here is from genome assembly GCF_963259705.1 of Myotis daubentonii. Lineage (NCBI taxonomy): Eukaryota > Metazoa > Chordata > Mammalia > Chiroptera > Vespertilionidae > Myotis > Myotis daubentonii. The sequence goes on along the minus strand of NC_081843.1, from coordinate 18,471,365 downwards.
CAATTTCCAGGTTCTCTGAAAAATCAGAAGCGCTGGCAATTTTGGCTTGGATTCCCACACGGCCACTCAGCCCTCTGAACTGCCCTGTGCAGCCATGACCTTGGCCTTGGGACACCTGTGTTGGTGACCTTTATCACTAAGGAATGCTGTCATGCAAACCTGCCCATAGCCACTCCTCACATCACCTCACATTCAACCATTAATCCACTAAGACAGCAGAGGCAATAATAATTTTCTATTTCCAACTCTTCACTTATGATTATTTTTGTGCCACTAGGATGAAGGCTAGAGGATGAGCAGGCCCAGAAACGAATGGAACAATGAGGCTTCTTTTTCCTGTTGATGATAAAGAGAAGGAAGAAGAGCCCTGACCTGAGTCAGACTCCGGTGTCCGGCTCTGGTCCCATTGTTCATTAGTCACAGGAATCTGGGCAGAGGTCTTCACCATGCCAGGCCTCAGTGATTTCATTTGCATGCGAGGGGGGGTGGAGGGGGGGGCTTTAGTTGCCTTCTTGTTCCGAAATTCGATGGTTTTCTGAGTGCTCAGGGATAGCCAAAAAATGCACAAAAGGGATAAAGCAGTGAGAGGAGCAGGGAGAAGCGCATCTCCAGCCCATCCTCAGCGCAGATGTGGTCCATGGGCGAACAGATGAGCTGTCCATGCCTCAGTGAGCACCCGGCCACCGTGGAGGTGAGCCAGTGGACCCGGGGCAGAGGAGGCTTTCCCAGGAGCCCCAGCTGACCTGCCAGCATCACACACACCCCGGCCGGGCAGGTGGCCTTTCCGCAAGAACAAGAACATCAGGACCCCCTGGGGGCGGCAGCGGGGTACACACTGCTCTCTCCCCTGCTAGCTGGTCGTCTAACCACCAAATCCTGAGATTGAGTTGACCTTCCCTTCTTGTTCTAGAGGGGGCTCCTCAGGTTTGGACAAATACACAGTTTGCTGCTGTTTTTAGAGAGAGTTTAGGACTAAATCCACAGGCAACAAAAAGAAAAAAATAGGCACATTAGACTTCATCAAAATTTAATTCTTTTGTGCATCCAAGGACACTATCAACAGAGTGAGAAGGCAGCCAGCAGATCCTCTCAGCAAGTCAAATACCAGAAAAGGAATCGGTATCCAGAATATAGAAAGAACTCTTGAAACTCATCAACAATCAAACCCAATTTAAAAATGGGCAAAGGACTGGAATAGGGGCTTCTCCAATGAATGTATAGAATTGGCCAATAAAGGGCTTAGGAAATCAACAGCAGAGGGAAATGAAATTCCAGTCCTATCCTCATGCCAAGCCTGCTCTGTCTAGTTCACTTCTTGACCCCCTGCCCCTCCCGCAAGAGAGAATGTTCTAAAGCAGTGGTCGGCAAACTGCGGCTCGCGAGCCACATGCGGCTCTTTGGCCCCTTGAGTGTGGCTCTTCCACAATATACCAACTTCTCTGCATGGGCCATGAAGTTTCAATCGCACTGTACGTGCGTGCCCACATGTGGTGTTTTGTGGAAGAGCCACACTCAAGGGGCCAAAGAGCCGCATGTGGCGCATGAGCCGCAGTTTGCCGACCACTGGTCTAAAGTAATGACTGGACCCTGGTCCCAGCAGACATGGTCACTGCTTTAAAAGGCATGACCCTGGGCTCCAGCCCCGCCTCTTTCACAGGTCCTATAGTCACATGGGTAGAATTGGAAGCCTGAGCAAAGTCCTGTTTGCCTGGCTCAAACCCAGACATGTCTCTTCTGCTTTCTTTCTCTTGTCCACAACAAATACATCTGAGAGGATAAGTCTATAGACGTGATCTCTTCTCATCTCTGTATGTACAAGTTATTGTGCTTGAGGGAGCTGGTCCTAGAGGTCAGATTGGGGATATGAGGGAGGACTAAACAGATCCCCTTATAGCCTTTTACTAGAGCTGACTTCAGGTATGGAATACCTGGGATGCGGCTACTGGAATGTTCCTAAGACTCCTATCCTGGTATTGCCCCTCATGTCCAGAATGCCCCAGGATTCCTACAGGATGAGAGAGACATTGCAAAGACAGATTCATGATATGAACAAAAGCACAAAAACCTCTTACCTTGATCTCCATTAAATCATCCCCAACTGAAGGACCAATGTTCCTGAAAGTCTGTCAGAGATGGCGGCCCTTTAAGAGGCTGAAATGCTAGAACTGGAGCTCTCAAATGCTAACCCAAGTTGGAATCCTATCCTGGCTCAAGGAGTCATTTGGCATAAATGACTCTTCCTTTTCATGATCCCAAATCTATTGGTCTTAAAGTCCACATTTTCCCCTTCTCAAAAAACTGGATATTTGCTCACCTATTTTGTCATCTTGTCATTCTTCATGATATTTTTCAAATATTAGGATTTTATATAACATTAGAGGCCTGGTGCATGAATTTGTGCATAGGTGGGGCAGGGGCTCAGGGCCTATTGGGCCTATTGGGCCAGGTGACTGGTGGGAGGGGCCACAGGCCTTTGGCCAGCCAGCCCCGCCCCCTGGTCAAACTCCTAGTAGAGGGGACACTTTGCATATTAGCCTTTCATTATATAGGATTGGAAAAAAGTTTCATGTCACTACTATGAATATAGTCTTCCTAAATTCTAGAGGCTGAATTGCTCTACCATTATCTGCTAAACTATCTTTGGTTTTATTTCTCTGAGGCTTCTTATAATTTTGCCAGTTCAAAGATCATTAACTTTGGTGGTGACTTCCTTTGTCTAGTTACTATTTTATACAGTCCTACTAGACTCTAGTAGGACTGTATAAAATATTTAAATAAAAAAGAAAAGAAAAAGGCTTTAAATTTCAAGTTCAACATTCACTTGCTAAATAAATGTGTCCCTATTAGTTTGCTTTTTTTTTTTATCCTAAATTGGATATCTCATTCCTTTCTTTTCTTCAATTTAAAGCACAAAGACTTAAAATTGGGCTTAAGGGGTTATTTAAATGCCTAAGCTGCTGCTACTCTATAATTTCTGGTCTGACACCAAAGTTTTAAAACATTTTTTTCTCTCATTCTCCTCTTTCAATGCCCTTTCTTGGGGAGTGACTACAGCTCTGACTATAATCACATTTAAGAGGCTGTATTTTCGTTCATTTTTCTGATTCAGAGCATTAACTGGGGGACATTGTTTAGTCATATTAGAGGCCTTTTCACAGATCTAATTCCCCAGTTAATATCCTCAGGTGTAATTCACAAGGGTCATATTTAAGTTCCTCTTAAGGGATTTTTTTCCCTCCCCTTCTTTCTCAAGCTGCCTATGTCCTTGATCCACATAAAAGGATATAATCTTGCTTGTTACTTATATTGTCTGCCTGGGAGGACGAATGTTTCATAACGGGGCTGTTTCTTAAATGGGAAATCTATAAACTTGTAATTCTATCAGACCAAGATTTTTAGGTGGATTCAGATTCGCCCCGTTTGTTGTTTCGGCTCTGATTTCCCCAGAAGTGATGACAGGTTTGTAAGTAATATTAACTGCCCTTTGTGGTAAATTACATCTTGTAATCACGGCGGCGTTCATCTCTGGCCAGAGCAGTTATCAGCTGAAGCAAATAAAGGGTTTGGAGACTCTGCTATCTGTTTCCTTTCAGAATGCCAGAAGTCCTCTATAAACACGAGTGCACGGAATGAGAGGTCATCTTTTGAAAGCTATAATAAAACATGATTGTAATAGAACATGTGACAGGCTGCTTAGCCGAGCAGCCTCCTGACAGGGCTCAGCTGGGGCAGGATGCCAGGGGGAGGGTTAAGGGTGGGGGAGAAGAACAAAACCACCAGGAGTTCTGGCTGCTGCACGTCGTGCCCACCAACAGCATAATTAATTTTGAGAAACATTGCCTTTGAGAAGACAAAAAAAGAATCAGAGTCTGTGTCCCGCAAACTTGTGTGATGGAGCCTATAAGAGAGATGAGAAAAATGAGACTACGAAACCCATGAATGGACTCCCAGTCTGTCTCCTTCCCTGACTTGTCCCAGCAATGACACCAGGCTCTCTCTGTGGTTACTCCAGCTCTCAGGGGAAGATGATGCTATGGCAACATTCCACATGCACTTCCCACGTGCCCTGGTCTCTGTTCAGTACCATGCTTGCATATCTTACTCGGTGTGACTGCCTGGCACTTCGTAACACTCATTAAACATTTTCTACATGCTAGGTGCTGGCCTAGTTGTCTATGAACATTAACTCATGTAAGGCTTGCAGCCCTCTAAGCTAAGTGCTCTTGTTTCTGCACTGGAAAAATTCAGAAGTGAGAGCTGTACTGTTAAAGCACCTGCTCAATATTACCTAGACCGGAGGTGGGCAGCTGGCATTTGAACCTGTGCAGCCCAGCTCCACAGTTCCAGCCCTGAACCCCCCTGCTGTACTGCCACTGAGCCAGTGAGTGGTGTAAGTTCCCCTGGTAAGGGGTGTTACAGACCGATAAGGGTGTTATGGACTGGTAAGGGGTGTTATGAACTGAATGTGTGCCCTCCCACCCCCAATTTGTATGTTGAAATACTGACCCCAAATGTGATAGTATTAGGAGTGGGGGTGGGGATGGGGCTTTGGGAGATGATGAGGTCATCAGGGCTGAGCTCATCTCAAAGAGATCAGAGAGCGCCTTTGCCCCTCCCACCAGGTGAGGATACAGAAAAGACACATCTATGCACCAGAAGGCTGGCTCCCAGCAGACACCGAATCGGCCAGCACCATGATCTTGGACCTCAGCCTCCTGAACTATGAGAAATACATTTATGTTGTTTTTAAGCTACTCAGTCTATGGTATTTTTGTTATAACAGCCTGAGCAGCCTAAGACAAGAGGATACTATGATTAGCACCATTTACCAAGGAGAAAGCAGTCTCTGCATATAATAAAAGGCAGAAGGCCCCCTGCTGGTTGAGAAGGGAACTTCCTAAGGGTTAGACTCCTGGTGCCTAATCAGTGCCAGAGCCTCTTTAGGAGTGTGTGTGTGTGTGTGTGTGTGTGTGTATACAGCTTTCTTGTTATTCTGAGATAAACAGGACATTTACAGATGGGGTGTGTGTGTTCCCAGAGCACTTTAATTTACAAGTGAGAAACAGTCAAGGGTTGGAAAAAATAGGGTGTCCTCAGAAAAACATTTACACACTTCGGATAATTATTAATTCCATTGGGTTAAATCTGGAAAGAAACATCAATGGAGCTATCAGAAAAACACACACACAAAAATGTGTATACATATTTAGGGACACCCTGCATTAGGGGAGGATTAACTTGAATTCACCGTAACCCACATTCTATCTCCAGAAGAAAATGCTACTGTTACACCTCAGGCCACAATTTCACGTTTACACATAACCATTAGAGAACCCCTGGTTGGTTGCACATTTAAAATGCATTCAACGAATGCATATTTGTTTTACTTAACTTCTGTAAAGCAGCAAGAAAAGCACAGTTCATCAAAACTCATGTTCTGAAGAGTGATTTGGAACGTGCTTTGATGGGAACATTGGGTTGGAAAAGTAAACTTATTCAATACAAGGTCATGGAAAATGTCAAATGTCCATGTCAGATTATCTGAAACAAAATATTTTAAAAATTCTTATAATTCAGTAATCAAATTCAATAATAAAATACCCAGTTTTTTAAAAATATATAAAGGATTCAGGTAGATATTTATCCAAAAAAGATACACAAACGGCCAAAAAAAAAAAAAAACATAAAAAGATGCTCAGTACCACTAGTCATCAGGGAAACGCCGAACAAAACCACAATGAGCTATTTTGCACTCACTAGAATGGATGTAATCAACAATACAATAAATGCTGGCAAAAAGAAATTGAAACCCTCTGATACTGCTGGTGGAATATTGTAAAATGGTGCAGACATTCTGCTTTGTTTTTGTAACAAAAATATTTATTGCATTGTTTATTTCATTTTTTATGGTGCAGCCACCTCTTCAGAACGCTAATATAGAGGTATTATGTGACTTAGAATCCCACCTGTGGGTGTATATCCAAGGGAGATGAACGTATGTCCACAGAAACACTCACACATGAATGTTCCTTGAATCACTGTTCATCATAGCCAAAGAGAGGAAACAACCCAAATTTCCATCAGCTGAGAAATGAATGAACAATTGTAGTATATTCATATACTAGAGTATTATTTGGCCACAAAAGGGGATGGAATTCTGATACCTTCTGGAACATGGAACCTCTAAAACCCTAATCTCAGTGAAAGAAGCCAGACAAAAGACCACATACTGTGTTATTCTATTCACATGAAATATCCACAATGTGCAAATCAATAGAGACCTAAAGTGGAATGGTGGTTGCTTAGAACTGGGGGGTGGAGTGGAATGGGTTGGGGTGGGGAGTGACTAATGAATACAGGTTTCACGCTGCGGTAATGAAAAATTCTAAATTTAGATTGTGTTGATATTTGCCCAACTCTGAGAATATAATAAAAAAACATTGAATTGTACACTTTCAATAGGTAGATTTGTAGCACATGGATAATGCACAGTATGTGATTCTCAAAGATTTAAAAAAATAGTGCCAAGTTTTGTGTGCATGGACCCCTAGAGTTGTCCAGTGTCCAACCTGAACACATTTACTTAGTGGTCCTGGCCTTTTGATGATGGCCCACACAGTTTAAAGAAAGGAATTAATACTGATAATTAGAAAATAGGAACATTTCACGTTAAAAACCTAGATACTTGGCTTTTCTTGGATAATCAGAAGTTCTGGCCCATGGGCCCTTCATCTTTACATGTCAACCATCTGCTGCACCTGAGCAGTCTATTCACCTGGAGCATTTATTGCCCAACTTGCTATGGACCCCACCACGCCCTTTTGTACCCTTACCTAAGATTAAAGTTAAAAGTCAGCTGCCATCAATGATCACACCTGCATAGTTGCTTTTCTCCTCTAAAATTGTGCAGGACAAGTGAACTATTTGATGTGGTTGGCCTCCCAGGGTCTGACTATGGCTGTGTAGATTGTTCTTGTGAATCCTGAGCTGTATGTCTCCTCATTCATTTATCGGGCACTAACATCTTCTGATTTGCTGACTGCACCTTCCTGGGCACTTTATCCTCTCGCCAGACAAAGGCTTTGCCTCTACCTGTTCTTGATAAGGTCCTGTCATTCCTTATGAATTGCTTCTCCACTTCAATAGGATGAGGACACCTTCTGGGGGTACAGATCAACTCAAGTGTCCTCAAATGGTCTTATGTTCCCTGGGTAGTTAATAAAAAAAAAATATTCAGTACAATTTGCAACATTAGGAGGAGGGAAGCTGTAGTCCTCCAATGTGCAAGACGGATCCTAAGGACCAAATTAAACAGAGACAGTGGGGTCCCAGGAAACCGCCAGGCAGTGGGTGACCAACACCTCAACATTTCCCTTAAATTTCCATCATTCATGAACTGCCTTCCCAATGTTGCCAAACCCATGGTCCTCATTTGAAACCTGACATATGCTTGCTTGCTTCACACCACTTGCTTTGTAGGTACCAACCAATTACTTTTACTACGCATTCTAGTACTATTAAATGTCAAGTCTTTGTCAAATAAAGGAAAATGAAACAAAATCTTACTTCTTCCAAACAATTCATTGAAGTAAACACAATTTTAAAACATTAAAAGAGAGCTCTTCTATTACTAGCATAAATTAAAAATATAGGAGTGTGATCTTAAAGAGAGGGTAACTATAAAATGTAAAGCAACCCCAACATAAAACAGTGAGCACCAATGCTAGCTGGATCACATTGCCAGGCGGAGCCCCAAGTCTCCCTTCAGTACTAGGAAGATGGTTAAATTTCATTAAAGGCAAACCATTGCCAAACTGAAAATGTCCTCTTCAGGTGATCAGGAGGCTCGTAAGAAAAATGAAAGGCTGATCAGTTCCTTGCTCTGGGAGTTGAGATTATTTTAATCCTTTCCTTAAGCACCTAAACTCATTGCAATGACCCCTGGTAAACTCACACTGCATGTTGAGCAACATATCCTAGGAAGATGTAGGGACCCAGTGGAGCAAGGAGAGGACGCCTGGGAGGAGACAGCCCATATTTCCTATCCGCAATCCCGTGCTCACTAAACCCACAAGGAGGAAAGCTAGTCATCAAAGCCTCGGTGAGTGGGAGAACTGGAAACGCAACATTAACTTCCAGGGTAAATTTGCCTACAGGACAATAAGCCTGCAGACCTATTTCAGCTGCTGGGAGTGCTCTGTGCACACACACACTCTCTCTCTCTCTCACACACACACACTCACACACTCACACACTCACACACTCACACACACTCACACACTTACACACTCACACACTCACACACATACACACACGCACTCACTCACACACACACACACTCACACACACACACTCACACACACACTCACACACATACTCTCACACACACACACACTCACACATTCACATACACAATATTGCTCAGGAGACTATGAGCTTCATGGCCAGACAATGTGCAGATTCCCTCACTTACTAGGTGAGCTTGTCTCCCTGTATGTAAAGCAGGAAAAAGATAGTCAAAATGGAGGTGATTATAATTAATATGTATTCAACATCCAGCTTGCTTCCCAGCACCACTCAGAAGCCTAATAACTGATAGCTCTTATTCTTCCAATTTTCTTATATGGAAATACTGCAAAGTGAAGCTAAGGAAAGAACAGAAGGAAAGGATGTTGGTGAGATGTATTCCAAATACAGACTGAGTGAGTCTTCCTACTCTGTGACCTGCGGCAGGTGGCTGAACTCTGCATCTCCAATTTCACGTGCATGAACCAGTATAAGAGTGTTCCATTTTATAACTAATAACTCTGCCATTAGATAACATGATGGTTTGAAGTCACCCAGCACATAGTAGGTGCCCAGGGAATGTGAGCTTTCTATCTGCAGTTGAGCCAGTTACAAATATAAAAATGCGAGTTCACAGAGCAAATGCATTCTCTGATCTAATTGTGCAAATGTCTTCAAAAATATTTCTGAGAGTACACGTTGATCAGCTGACCTCACTTTATGTAGTGAGCTCTGTTAGGGCATTTAAGATACAGCCCCCTTTTTATTTAGAATTGTAGACCCTGCCTTCTGGGTTAAACGCAATACCACAAGATAAGGACAGAGGGTAGCAGAGGGAGCAGATGTTACATGTTACCGGAGCAGGTAAAAAAGGACTTCAGTGCTGTGTGTGCTGCCGCAGCTGCTAAAACTGGGACTGAAAGAATACATGGAAGTTTCCGTCATTTTTTGGACAAAAGCAACTGGGGCAGTTCAATATAGAGTCTACCCTCCCTGCCCCACCACCAGAAGCGCAGGCAGGGAGAATCCTGCTACTCTTTATAGAAGGGCCCTGGCATAATATATTGAGCACAGGGTCACTGTGAGTGCGGGGTAATGAGGTCACATATCAATGCCTGTCTTCCTCTCCCTAGAGACTAGTCTCCTCGGAGTTTCTTCAGCCCAGCAACACGACTTGCTTTATAGCCAGGTGCAAACATTTTGCACTTTAACCAAATGTCTGTGAAGTATTTTTCCACGCATCTCATTTGATCCTCACAGAAATCCTGAAGTAAGTAGATAGGAGATTCGGTAGAATCCTATTTTCTTTTCGTTAGCCGGAAAACTGAGATTTAGAAAGTTTAGAAACTTGGCCCAACTGAACAAAAGTAAGAAATGATGGACCTTGAAAATGACTTCAGGTTTTCCTACTGCACAAAATATAGTCAAACACTGCTACAGTTAAATATTTTACCCTTTGTTCTCCCTGCATGATCTACAATAATAGTCTGCTTTGTGTTGATATTTACTGCTATGTTGTTGACAATTACCTAAAAGAGAAGTCGGGGTGCTTCACTGGGCTGGAAAAAGTTTAGCTAAATCAGAAGCAGGTCAGAAAGCAATACATATAAAGCTCTAGCTGGCGCCAATCACACGGGTGTGTCTTAATCTGTCATTGTTGATTGTGAATTTGGTTGACACTTCTATTATAGAGAAAGGGTGAATAGCGATATTAAAATATTTCTTCTAATTAATTTATTTTCTATGTGCACATATCCGTGCACTGGGTCACTAGTTTGGTAGAAGGGTGTCGACTCTCTGTTTAAGGGGGCCTTCGGCTTTCCTCCTTGTATGAAATGATGATGATGCCTTTTGGTTCCCTTCCACATTTTAATTTTTTTTAATTTTATGGACCAGTGAAATCCCAAAGTCTGAGGACCACTGTCACATACTGTATACTTTCTTCTGTAAAGCCCAGAGTTGCAGAAATGCTACTCAAAGGGACACAAGAAAGACTGATAAATCATTTGAGGATATTGAACTTGCTCATACCCTTCTCTTTAGGAAGATAGGTATACCTTATTCTACAAAGTGGGTATATCCTCAAAACTGTGGCTCTAAAGTGTTTTGGATTTTGTCTGAGATCATGTGTGTTTGAGTGTAGTGCAAATCTAGTTATATTTAAAAGCAAGAGATAAGATGCTATGCCAACAAAATGTTATCTATTTATTTGCACATTCACTCATGAACACTTTTTATTGAGTATCTACTATATGCCAGGAGATGTACCAGGTTTTGGGAATCAATGGTAAACCAAAAGAAAGTTATTTCATGGAAGTTAAAATCTCACAAAGAAGATAAAAATCTATAAATCAATCTCACAAGTATATGCCACACTGAAACTGCCATAAATAGCAGAAAAAGAGGCATGTAAGCCATGAGACAGGACATCTCACAGTAGGGCTTCATTTGGCCTGTCTGGAACGTAGAGATGACTTCCCTCAGGGAAGGATGCCTTAGCAAAAATCCAGAGGGTAGAGGGAGCCAATGAGGCAATGCAGAGGAGACCAAAAGTTGTATGCAAATACAATAATCCTTATGTGCATGGAGACATTCTGAAGATGGAGATGGTGGCTCCATTTTTTTTTTTAAGTGGAGCTATTCATGCCGAAAGAGGCAAGAGGAGAGAGCCCTGAACTACAAGCCTGGAAGCCGGGTCCTCTTCTCAATGTTTTAGTATAAAGATGACTCAGTCTCTCTGGTCTTGGTTTCCTCAATTCTGGTGTGTTGGAGGGGGGCTCCACAGATTCTAAACTCTACTGTCCTCAAAATCCCAATACTTCTCAATCATCGCTTTCAGGAAGAGATAGAAGAAACTGCTACAAAGCATGGTAGCAACCAGTAGCAACGACTGGTGTACTTCATTGTACGCTTACTCTGTGGCCAGACACTGCTAAATGTTTTTCATCAATTTTCTCATTTAAACCTCATAACCACCTATGATGTACCACTGAGTGGCAGCAATTGATATGGGTCACTGATTACTGTGAGCTCCCACGCCCTGGGCACAAGGTAGGATCGAAATTCCTGACCCCTTGAGGTTTGGCAGCACACCGTGTTCTACGCCAGCCAATGAGCTGTGAGCAGGACTGGTGTGTGTCATACCTCAGCTGAGCATTGCTTTGGGCACTATACACTCCAGAAGACATTTTTCCTCTGCTAAGATGACCGGTGATCATTTAGGTGTAGCTTCTCCCTAAGTCCAGGTCCCAGAGTGCATCTGATATGCATACTAGCCCATGGAGCTGATGAAATCTACATCTGTGATATCTGAAGCTACTGAACTATGAGGCTGATTGTGACTGGAGCGTATCCTAGCAGACCCTGCCTAGCACAGAGTTATATTTATGTGCTTCTTACAGAGGCCAGAGTCAGGTTCAGAGAGGATGTGCAACTTCCCAGGGTGAAGACAACGATTCAGTGATAGAAGCAGCATTTGGACTCATGCGGCCTGGCCTTGGGTTCTTTTACACTCAGCCAGGCATGCAAACGCAGGACTCAGGGTGCCACTGGTCATTCCTTAGAGTTCCGAAATTCCCGCCTTAAAAATGCACCCACCAATACGGCATTCATATCCCAGAATCATTCATCGAATGCTCTCACTGGATGTAATCACAACCATCCCAGGACCCTTTGGGAATAGTAAGAGGAAGTTGTGGAAATGTACACAGGCGGCGCATACTCCCTTTCCCAGTTTTCTAGAGATTCCTAGTATGTATGTAAATACCTTCAGAATTCAGAGATGAAGAGGCCTCCAGCTAGGCACAATAAAACCAATTTAGCTTCTTAAGTGGAGCACTGCTTTGCAAAATAATCCTGCAGAACTCTCCACCAAATGAGTCACAACTAGTTGCATGGGGCTTTCTTTGAATTTCCTATGAAAGCTGCAAAGGACAATTGTCTCTGAACCAGGTACATCAAATACAGGCCTGCTACTGTGTAAAAGCTTGGAATTCTACACCACCCACACACAAAGAAAATTAGTGTGTGATTGAAAAGAAGCACTATTGAACAACCCCAGGGGAGGAAAGAGAAACAACACAAATGAATGACACCTACAGGCAAATCTAAGGGTTGAGGCCATTTGGCTAAGGACTTTCTTAGTCTGAAAGGAAGAGAAAAGTACTGTTTCTGAGGACCGTGAAAGATAATCGAACCAAATCAAAGGAAAAGTAGTCACTCTTGAAATTCTAAACAAAGAGAGTTTAAATATGCCACGTGGACATAAAATAAAAGTTTTCCGTACTCCATCCTGAGTATTTAATGTTGGGGGAAATGGCAGCTTGCACTCTAAGCTTTCATTCTTCTTTTGATTGTCATTATTCCACTTGTTTCTTTCCTCTTTTCATTTACTTTAAGATTCTAAACAAGACTTAGAGCTACTTCTGAGTCTTTCAAACGCTGTTAGAAGAAATAGAGTGAGTTGTAATCTTGGTCATTACTGATGTTTTCCTCAGGGTCATGATGTAGCTACAAGTGGAGTTCTATCATTTTTGCCAAAGTCTATTGACGTGGGTTTTCTTTCCTGGCAGTGATATTGCAACTGGGTGCTATGGTTCTGCTGAAGAGGTACAGCCAATATTTGTTTTCTTTAACATAAATAAAGCGATAGAATTAGAAACACAGCATTTTATTATTCTCAGTGTAGTAACCAATTGGGATAGGTAAAAGGTTGATGAAGAAGATAGCTACGTAGTCTCAAAGTATGGGCCCTCAGATTACGTTCTAAGCACTAGATTGGTTTATACATTCTAATAAATGCTGATTTTTAAATATTCTATGAGGAAATTGTCCAGGACTATTTAAAAAATATCAATTATTTTAGAAGATTTAAAAAACGGTTGTGGAACTTTTCTGGATCAAAGGGGGGGGGGATAAATGGTATAAATGTAACGCATATTCCTTAGCTATATTCTGGATTAAAATAGCAATTGTATTGTGGGTATGTGAGAAAATAACATGTTTTCAAGAGATGCCTGGTGAGGTCTTCAGGTATGAGTGCTCATGGTGTCTCCAATTCTCAAATAGGGCAAACTAGGTAGGGGAGAGAGTAGAAAGGGATTTTCAATGTTACAAAATATTGACAATTGGTGAATCTAAGTGATAGATACATGGGTCTTCACTATTCTTTAAATTTTTCTACAGGTTTGCATTACAGGAGTTTAGAAAGAAGAGCCATTCTTTCCTAAAATATCACTCTTTTTTTTTACATTAAAAACCTGTCCCTTTAGTAGGCTTCTATTTTTTCATGTCCACCATGCCTCTAGCTTTTTCTAAGGGCTCCTTGAAGAAACCCTTCCCCCCTTTCCTACAATCAGTTCATATGGCTATGGTGGCACTGAGCCCAAACCTTGCTTCTTGGGATGTGTGAGCAACTGATGTGTGGCCAGTACTTATCCTGCACCACTGACACAGGGTCTCATTTCACCAGGCTGCTGAGCTGGTAGGATGTTCATTTGCACCTGGTGGCAGCCATCCTGCCATTTCCAGGGAGCAGGTTGAGAATCCAACCAATGCAGAGGGATGTGTAACCGTGGAAGGAGGTATTCCTGGCAACATCATTTGAGCATCTTGATTCAGACTTGCTCCAAACCTGCTATATATCTAGATGTTTCATTCACAAGAGCCAACATTTCTTTGTTCATAAGCCAATTCAAGGTGAGCATGTGTGATAACTAAGAAGATCTCTGATTAACAGAACCAGAGAAAGCCACAGATGTGTGATACACAAAGTTATGATGCCGGGGTGATCTACTACGTTAGCTTGTGCTATTAGTTTAACCTGTTTTGTGGGATTTAAGGAATCAGGCTTCTTCGGCTATAGCTGCATCATAAAGAAATACCCTGAGCATGAAAGGTGGGCTGTTAAAGGAAATCTGGCTTCTCACATCCGCCTTTCTGAGTGAATTGGAATTTTCTTGATACTGTAGGTGGAATACACATACAGCTGCCTACAGCTGCATCCATTCCACCTGACTTTAAGTGTCTAAATTTATCGTAACAGACTCATGGTTTTTATCCATGGATGTATAAGCAAATGTTACACATTCCAAGTTAAATATAAATGTTTACTATTAAATAATATTAAATGTTTACTGATGCCAGTTTGAACATATTGCACTATATAATTTCACTTGTTGGGGAGAATATATCCCACTGTTTTAAAAGTGAAGACCCATGGTTTAAAGCTATCTGTAGACACTTTAATTAGAAGAGAGTTACACACAGCCTCTACCACATAAGTCTGCAGCACTCACAAGTACTTATTTTACAGAACTTCTCCAAAATCCTCAATGTTCGTGCACAGACTTCTACCCAAATTGTCTGCGAATCAGAGAAAAACCATCTAAGGCGGTTTTGCAGTGATGGCCAGCGAGGGGGCATCCATCTGTGCTCCCTTCGAACAGCTGCAAAGAGAGGCCGGATGCCAGCAGCATAGAGTTAGCATTCTGGGTCTTCGCCATTGTTTACCGCATTATTCTCCAATGGAAACCTGTGTGTCTTTGCTCCACCCAGCACCCCCGCATAGCAGCATCAAAGGGATGGAAGGCCCGGCGCAGCCCATCCCAGTGAATTAGACGGAGCTCAAAGTCAGAATGGCAAGTGCCTTCCAAAACATGTCAAGATGAAAAATGGGACCCGAAACATTTATTTTGAGTGTGACATGGGGGATCTATGATTCTATTCAAAAGGGACAGGGAAGACAAGTCAACCTTAGAATGTAAATTGAAATGAAGTCAGAGTAAATGCCAAGCAAGGCGGAGGAGTTGCCAATGTTTTCGGGAGTGTGAAGGCGCGCCTCACAGGCAGCAGGTGGAATGAAAGTGGGGAAGGATGGCTCTGCTAAGGTGTCTCCCATTCACTCACTCACACACACACACACACACACACACACACACACACACACACACATACGAAGACAAAGGGTTCCTCTTCTCTAAGACAAGGCTGATGATAACTCTCTATTAAGGTGATGCGCACGAAAAGCACCCTGGAGGACGCTAGGATTCCTGGCTCCGCCATAGAATGAGTTTTCCTTTGTTAGCAATGACCGGGATTAAGCTTCTAAGCTTTGTGTATGTTTAAGGCACATGGAGAAGCAGTGCCTCTCTAAAAGTGTGAGAAGGAGAGGTGACACCCACAGCCCTCACCAGGTGTCTCTCTGCTTGGGAAATCCGTTTGCTTGTTTTTCGGTTTGAGCATAAGGACTGGACTCCCTTTATCACTGGAGAAAGGGGAGTTGTCATCGATATTCAACACCATGCACAGTCTTTGCCTCAAGAAGGAAGAAAATGACCAAACGTTCCTACGGGTTGCTGAATCTATAGCCGAGCATGGAGGATGTGCTGGGGGATACAGGGAAAAAGCATTCTGTCTTGTCCCCCATCACAGTGGCCCTGCCACCATGGATGGTCAGTCACCTTCCAGCTGAGGGTGGAGGACTGGGAGTAACTGGGGGAGTTGGGGGGAGGTGTTGCATTTTCAAAGGAAACACAGCATCAGAAGCCTTCCTGCTGCCCTCACATTCCCATCTCATTGAGGTCAAAATAGTGAGTGTGTGGTCTGATCACACACAGGACACCACCTCTGTGGGACCGACGGCTCCATCTCACAGACTGCCGTTACGGTCTACTGAGAAAATCAATGCGATCCCACCGGGCCCATGCCTGTCGCACCACAGGAACACACAATGCGCCAGGGGATGCTCACTTAGTTTGGTTTCCTTCGAAATGGTCTTCATATGTGTGATTCATTTCTTTATTTTTAAAACAGACCTAGCCTCAGGAATCTCATCAATTTTTTCATTGTTTTATTCTATTTTTAAAATTTTTTCGTAGCTTTCTTATCAACCAACCTGGATTGACAATGATACAATCGCCTTTCTTTACAAACAAGTGCAGCCAAACTCATTAGCCTTTAGCATTTTCCAATCCTATTATTTGTAGATTCTCTTACTTTTCAATGAGTAAATAAAACAAGCTGGGGATGAAACATTTATTTTGGCATCACACCAACCTAATTAAACTGCAGTTTCATTAGGCTGCAGCAGGCGGCTGAAAAATAATGTAATTGACCTATTAAAAGTTACTGCTTTGGTTCAGTTTTCTGAGCTAGGAGAAATTACAATGTGATTTAAAATGCCTAGTTACCTTGACAAAACCAGCCGAGAGAGCAAAGAACCAAGAGTTACAGAGAACAGAGAGAGTCCAATTAGAAAGGAGACAGGTAACAAGACACTCTCCCCAATTGCTGGAGGAGAGCAATAAAATGTAAAATGGAAGTTAACGGTCTAGTTATTTCTTCCATTGACTAAATGTTGTTCATACAAGGGGGCTTGCGTGAGACACTGTCCCCAAATTTAGCAGCATGGTGGTTTAACGAGCAGACATTTGTTCTTTGCCCAGTATCTCTTCACTTCTTTGGTATTTGCAGGCCAAATGCTATAGGAATCCACCCTTTCCTCAGCCTCAGACCAGAAGTCCAGGTGAAGGTAATGCCATGTCCTAAGGTTGTGTCTTGTGTTCCAAGCTGACTGATGGGAGCATTGCATACCCCTGACCACAATGATTGAGTCATTCTAGGACCAATCAGAACTGCTTCTGGGCCTTCTGCTGAAGTGAGAGGAGAGACAACCTCTGTTGTCCAGTTGGCATTCAGAGTGGAGAATGCCTGTCTCTGTTAGTAGCTCTCTGCCATCCTGTAGAGAGAACCCACCTGAGAATGAAGTTGATGCCAAAGGGAGAGGCCCAGTGAGAATGAGAGGGAGAGAGAAAAAGCGAGAACAATAGTCCTTCCCATGCCATGTTTAACCAATACTCCCCATGGGCTTGGGACCTCTGTTCTAGGTCTAGGCCACCTAGGAATTACTGGATGAGTTCCTTAAGCTTCCTTCACCAGATGGCCTTCCAAAGAACACTCAAGTCACCTCATTCATTTGCTTATTCATGCACTCATTCATTCAACATGCTTCACTTTCCTAGTGAATAAGGCCCTTTGCTAAGCATGGAGGATCTAGTGGAAAGCTACCCACAACGTTCTATAATGTTACACAGCTTAGAGCTGACTGGTTATTAGTTAAATACTCCCATCATAAATACAGAATTGCATGGTGTTATAGGGAGATTTGAGAGGAGATCTAATTTAACACAGGACTGGCTGAATCAGGGATGGTCTCTCTGAAGAGGTGATGTTGATGTGGGAATATAAAGAATGAGATATAACCTGGCCGGCATGGTTCAGTGGTTGAGCATTGACCTATGAACCAGGAGGTCATGGTTTAATTCCATCCAGGTCAGGGCACAGGCCCGGGTTGCAGGCTCAATCCCCAGTAGGGGGCATGCAGGAGGCAGCTGTTCAATGATTCTCTCTCACCATCTATCTTTCTACCTCTCTCCCTTCTTCTCTCTGAAATCAATAAGATATATTAAACAACAACAAAAAGAATGGGACAGAGCCAAATACTGGATAGGGGTGGAGAGAAAAGTGGCCCTGGCAGAGGGCAGACAACTTGTTGGTGATTGTGGGGTGGAGTGACATGAGGTGAGGCTGGAGAGCAATGGTGGATCAGACAGATTCTGGCAGAAAAGGAGATGACCATATTGTAAGTGCAAAGAGAAGAAGTTAGAAATTCTCACCCTACCATCCAAAGAGCCCTCTCTGGTGATGGCAGCTGGCAGGCTGGTCTGCTAGCAAGTGTATGGTAATTCTTTTTTTTTAAATATATTTTATTGATTTTTCACAGAGAGGAAGGGAGAAGGATAGAGAGTTAGGAACATCAATGAGAGAGAAACATCGATCAGCTGCCTCCTGCACACTGCCCACTAGGGATGTGCCCGCAACCAAGGTACATGCCCTTGACCGGAATCGAACCTGGGACCTTTCAGTCTGCAGGCCGACGCTCTATTCACTGAGCCAAACTGGTTAGGGCTATGGTAATTCTTTAAGGACATCTTAAAGCAACCTGTGGTGTTTTGAGGGGCGATTATGTCTGACAATTGGGCAAATGTTGGTTTTTGATGTCATCAGTTAGGTATTACAAGAGACTAGGGGCCCGGTGCACGAAATTCATGGGGTGTGTGTGTGTGGGGGTAGTGTCCCTCAGCCCAGCCTGCCCCCTCTCACATACTGGGAGCCCTCAGGCGTTGACCCCCAGACCCCTCCGATTGCTGGCTGTGCCCCTTGCCCAGGCCTGATGCCTCGGCCAGAAGCGTAGACCCCCATCACCCTCTGATCGCCTGATCGGCCCCTTGCCCAGGCCTGACGCCTCCGCCAGAGGTGTCAGGCTTGGGCAGAGGACCCCCATCTCCCCCCGATCACTGGCTCTGAGCCGCACCGAGGCCTGAGGCCTCTGGCCCAGGAATCATGCCTGGGCAGGGGACCCCCATCTCCCTCTAATCGCTTGCTCCATCCCCCGCCCAAGCCTGACACCTCTGACCCAGGCTTCAGGCCTGGGCAAGGGGACTATCATATCCCCCCAATCCCCGGCTCCGCCCCCCACCCAGGCCTGATGCCTCAGCCAGAGGAGTTGACCCTCATCACCCTCCGATCACCAATCACTGGATCGGCCCCTTGACCAGGCATGAGGCCTCTGGCAGAGGTGTCAGGCCTGGGCAGGGGACCCCCAGCTCCCCGCGGTTGCAGGCTCCGCCCCTGCCCAGGCCTAACGCCTCTGGCCGAGGCATCTGGCCCGGGCAATGGGGACACACAGCTGCAGCGGCCCCGCGATCGTGGGCTCTGCTTTAGGCCCAGGCAAGGGACCCCTAGCTCCCGGGACTGCCAGCTTGGACCGTGCCCACCTCCCATCGCTGGCTCCACCCCTACTTCCTGCTATCACTGGCCAGGGTGGCAAAGGCGCCTGATTCTCCAATCATGGCTGGGGGGCAGGGCAAAGGCGGCCCCAGGGCCACCTTTGCCCTGCCCCCCAGCTCTTAGCTCCCCCCTGGGTTTCTGATCACTGTCAGTGGCAGGGGTCTTCTTCCTGCTTTCCCTTTCACCTCCCTGCATTGTGCCTACATATGCAAATTAACCGCCATCTTATTGGCAGTTAATTTGCATATAGCCCTGATTAGCCAATGAAAAGGGTAGCGTCATATGCCAATTACCATTTTTCTCTTTTATTAGTGTAGATTTTGTAATCCATGGTAGGGGAGCCTCAATGGGTTTAAGGATATTTTGTTTTAAAATATATTTTATTGATTTTTTACAGAGAGGAAGGGAGAGGGAGAGGGATACAGAGTTAGAAACATCGATGAGAAACATTGATTCAGCTGCCTCTTGCACGCCCCCTACTGGGGATGTGCCCACAACCCAGGTACATGCCCTTGACCATTAGAACCTGGGACCCTTCTGTCCACAGGCGGACGCTCTATCCCCTGAGCCAAACAGGTCAGGGCGGTTTAAGGATGTTTTATCCACCTGACTCTGAAGGCAGGATGAGGGCCTATGAGTTCCAAGGGCATCTGGTAATATTTGGAAATTGAAAAATAAAATGTATTAGTTCAAACTTCTTAAGCAGCAAAGTCAAAATTAATGACTGCTTAATTATATTTCGCCAAAATGCAATATTATGTCAGCATCATTAATTGTTAAATTCAGAATTCATAAATATTTTATGATGGTGGCAGGCAAGTTGTAAGCTATTTTTCCCCCTCTTACAATTATTTCCAAGTTTATGCGATGATTGCTGAGGAATAGTGGCAACTCATAAATCTGGTGAGTTATTAAGAGTTAATTCACTTCAACAGCCAGCTTATAAAAATTCCTTCGAGCCCAGAGTGAAGTAACATTTATTTTATATAAAATTGGGGGGCGTTTTAAGACAGCCCATATCAGGCTTTCTCAACCTCAACACTGCTGACATTTGGGGAAGATAATTCTTCCTTTAGGGGCTCTCCTGTGCCTTGTACGGTGTGTGGCAGCATCCCTGGCTTCTGACTAATAGATACCAGCGGACACTCTTCCCTCGACTGTGACAAGCACAAATATCTCTAGACAAACATCCCCTAGGCAGGAACACGGGAGCAAAGGTGCTCGTTGAGAACTACTGGCTGGCTTATATGAGTGCCTGGGGCAAAAGAAA
Organism: Myotis daubentonii; assembly: GCF_963259705.1. Taxonomy (NCBI): domain Eukaryota; kingdom Metazoa; phylum Chordata; class Mammalia; order Chiroptera; family Vespertilionidae; genus Myotis; species Myotis daubentonii. Next base: position 18,450,961 of record NC_081843.1, on the reverse strand, counting down.
CTCTAGAAGTGGCTCTGATTGTATTAGATATATGATCAATGACTGCCTCCTGCAGAGAATTAACAACAATGCTCAGAATCTGGGACACATACCCAATTTTCACCAAGTTCAAGAGCGTCCCGGAAAGCCTACCTCTGGTTCCAGATGACCTCCATCGACAAAGCAGAGAGCCCCCACTAACGAGCTGAGCAGGACACAGGAGGGAGGCCCCGCGCAGCTGCGGGTCCAATGGGTCACCTGCTTATGAGACGGCGCGGCAGTATTTTCATGGAGAGGCAACATGAGCAGAATGGGAAGATCGATACCTGCCTTCTGCAAGGGAAGGGCGGTCCCTGACCAGCACTTGCCTGTTGTTTGTTTCACCTCAGCTGGGCCAGAAGGCCCACAGCAGAGCCGGGGGTGGGAGTGGGCTGTGGGGAGCCTTCTTTCCCACAGCAGCAGTCAACATGATGACAGTGGGAGCCCTGAGCCAGCGGCCAGGAACAAAAGCCCTGAGAGCAGCCATATAAAGAGCCCGCCAGGACTCCTTAAGAAACCACCTGCCCTTAACAGTTGTCAGGAAAGCAAAGAGCAGGAAATCAAGACTAAAGCACAGCCAGACTTTGCAGCCCACCAAAGGGGCCGCATCCCTAGGTCGGGAGACCTCAGTGGAGGAGGCTGGCAGGGCACACGCCCCACTGGACTCCGGCTCGCTCGCCTGGTCCCTTCCTTCCTACACACAGGTTTGCCATGGAAGACAGGGGTTAGGAGGGGAGGAAAAGGAAATGAGGCTGGGGAAACCTTTAGGACATCCTTCTCAAATCATATTATTTTGACACTTTTCATCAAGAGCAAAAGTTATTCTTTAAAAGAGTTCAGAGGGACACCTTTGCCATGATTACTCTAGAGGAAGAAGAGCAAAAAGCCCAAATGAGATGCCCAGAGGCTGTGGCTCTGCTCACTCACTTTAATCTCGTTCTCTAAGAATCCCATGGCACTGGGGCATCAGTTAAGCCTGGACATGCGTGTAAGGGCACACGCTTTGGACAACCAAATGTGGGTTTGAACCTCAGCTCTAGTCCTGGATTGGCTGTGTGGGTCTGGGGAATGTACTGAACTTCTCTGAGCCTCACTGCTTTCACTGCTAGAATGGTTAGGTGAATACTACCACCTTTCCGGTGGATATTTGGGTTTGCTTTATATATTCCACAAAATGCCTTAACAAAAGTGGTCCCTCCATATTGTCCTTATTCTTCACCCCTCTTGTGAAGTTTCTGGTTTGGTAGTATTGAGAAAACATGTATTTATGTCTTTTTCCCTACTTGTGTGTTTACAAATGGGATCATAAGGGATTATATCTTAGGGGGCTTTTAATATTGTGTGTTATTATTGCGGCTTTTCACATCTGTGTGGCTTAATGATCAACTAGACATTGCCCACAAAATCAGAAAGAAGCATTCCTCTCCAGATAATTGGTAGATCTATACTAGGACACAGAATTACCTGGAAATAGTTATCAACAGCTGAGGCAAAGCAAGGTTATGATGGAAAAGAGAGTATGTGTTTTAAAAGCGACTGAAAGGAAAGAGTTTGGCATAAGTATGTCAAGATATGGAGGTAAAAGCAAAGTAGGAGGAAAGACCATTTCAGTAGCTTCATTTTTTTTTGAGCCAAGATTTCTTTTAGTTATTAGAAAACACTTTAAAACTATTTTATATTGAATAAGTGTATTTTTGTCATCTATTTGGTTCTGATCTTAATGAAAGCTGGGAGAAAGGGCATGGAATAAGAAAATCCTGTCCCCTCTCTATTCAGCACATGGTGTGAGGTTCAGGACAGAATGCTTGTGTTGAATAAGATGCAAAACATAGCTCCATTTTTACCATGGACCTTGATGTATTTCTCCAAAACACCCTCAGAGGCACATCATTGCTCCATCAACGATCTAGCCAAGGACAGAGAAGAGAACAGCATCCATCCATAAGCTGATGAGTCAAGAAACCCTTTCTCCCCACCGGTTATTCCAGAGACACCGCTGTGCTAGCTTCCCCCTAACCCGCTCTCAGACTCTGACACCATGGTCCTTTTCTCGTGTCCCCAAGACAAAGCATTTTGTACTGACTTGCAACAGCTTCCTGAGACCTTCACATCACTACGTAAAGACTTGCTGTGTTGTTAAATGTCTACAGCTGGTCAGAATGCAGTTCTTGTTTGTCTCCTGCACAAAACTGTGAGACTCCTGAGGGCAAGGACATCATCTCATACTTGGCTCTAACACCGAGAAGGGATTCACCAATGGCTCATAAAGGAAATGCTCACCACTGCCTGACAGCCTTCATGACACAACCTGCTCTTTACTAGTAGGGTAACCTGGTCTAAATTAGTTAAGCTCTCTAAGCTCCAGCTGTATCACCTGTAATATGACCTACTTTCCCTTTTCTTCTGAGCACAGGGGAGGGTAATAAGATGGCAGAGCAGGCCAGGTGACTTGTTCTGCCCACCTGGACCTAGTGGAAATGAAACGAGTCACTTCCTGGCAAAAGCACATCACGGCCCGTGTATGCCTTCTGGGCCAACATGCATCACCAGGGAGGTTCCTTGAAAATGAAGCCACTGGCCATGCTTAGCTACTACATGGTAGAGAGCTTCCCTGGAGAGTGGCTCATACACTCAATGGTCTTCCACATCAGGAATTGACCTGTGTTGAGCTATGCCATTGAGATTTCAGGGTTGTTTGTTTCCACAGCATCATGGAGCTTTCCTGGCAGATGCGAACTAGAGGGCTGGAAGGAATATGCACATCACATGCAAAGGGCTTGGCATTGGGACTTGTACTTAGATTTTATAAGCTATTATTGCCAGATACTTGGGCCATTAGTCCAAAATCTAAACTTTTGCTTTTAGTAAGAATGCAAAACCACACCAGAGGAAATTATGCAGTGACCCATCAGTATTATGTAAGGCATCACTTAGCTAATAGGACAGAGGCCCCTCCTCCACACATTAGTAGACTAGAGGCCCAGTGCATGAAATTAATGCACAGGTAGGGTCCCTAGCAGCTGCTGGCTGCCGGCAGGGGCCTCCCTTCCCCAGCTGCCAGCTGCCAGCTGCCAGCTGGGGCCTTCCTTCCAAGCCATCCCCTGATGGTCAGCACACATCATAGTGAGTGATCAAACTCCCAGTTGGTTGAGCTCCTGAGGGTTCACTTTGCATATTAGGCTTTTATATATCTAGATAGCACAGGATAGGAAAAGGTGGGCATGGCCTTGAACCATACAGTCATTCAGGGACCCAGGAAATCCACCATTTTCAACAAATGGCTTATCTCCTTGTGGAAGCTGTGGACCCCAGCACATGTCTCAAAGTGACCACATATGGGATTCCTGCTGCTGGCTATTAAAATAACATGTGGACAGGAAACATTGCCAACCAAGATCCACCCCTGGAGAATAAACACCTTTATCCCACATCGTGGTGCTCTTTCTTCTGGTCTGAAACTTCCATTTTAACTCTTCTGTATTTTTGGTATGTTTTTATTTATTGATTTTAGAGAGAGGGATAGAGAGGTAGAAACAATGATGAGAGAGAATCATTGATCGGCTACCTCCTGCATGCCCCCTACTGGAGATGGAGCCTGCAACCAGGGCATGTGCCAGGACCAGGAATGGAACCAATGACCTCCTGGTTTATGGGTCTACTCCTCAGCCACTGAGCTATACCGGCCAGGCTGCCAGTGAAACTTTTTTTTAAATTTATTTTATTGATTTTTTACAGAGAGGAAGGAAGAGAGATAGAGAGTTAGAAACATCGATGAGAGAGAAACATTGATCAGCTGCCTCCTGCACATCTCCCACTGAGGATGTGCCTGCAACCCAGGTACATGCCCTTGACCGGAATCGAACCTGGGACCTTTCAGTCCGCAGGCCGACGCTCTATCCACAGAATAAAACCGGTTTCGGCTGCCAGTGAAACTTTTGACAGTTACTCTTGGGAAAGAGAATGGCATAAAAGTAGAGAGGGTCCTTCATGCTCACCTGGGCCAACCTCAGCACACCTGGGCAGAGATACAGTAAGGAGCACAGCTGAAGTGAGCATTTATGCTACAGGTGCGAAGGGTAACCCCATTTACAGATGAGAAAACTGGCCGTAGAGAAGTTAAGTGACTTGCCATGATCCCACAGATAATAAGTGGCAGGGCCAAAATGGAAACCAAATATTCCTGAGTGTGTAGCTCACACATCAGTCTCCTCCCCCCGCCCCGGCCCCCGCTTTCATCTGCCTGCTGAAGAGCTAAAATCCTCCAGAGGGAAAGGACATTCACAGGCATGAGAGCGGAACTGGCCGCTTGACAATTATGCCGGCCGTCTGGACACGGATGGGAGGTGTGTTTTAGAAAGAAGCTGACAGAGTAAGGGAGAGCACACCCTGGCGGGGGCTAAGTGTGCCTTGGGTGCATTCACTGGCTGTCCTTCAGCACCCCTTCCCCTGTCCATACTGGTGAAAGCAGGAGCAGGACAGCAGAGGATGGTCCCTGCGATGCCAGCGGGTGTCACTGCATCCCCACAGTGCTCAGAAGGGAGCGTGCAGGGAACAGCAGCCTGTGACATGCCAGGATCCCAGCTCTCACGCGGCTGAGCATGAGCTCCACACACCTTGCCGTCTCCACGAGCTGCCCCTGAGGGGTCTCACCCCTGTGCCCGTCACGGAGCAGGCACCCACCCGGGATCGCCACCAGCAGCGCTATCCAGGCCTCTCCAGCTCTCCTAACACGCTGCTTCCTTCCAAAGGTCCTGCTGCTCCTGGAGTGTTACCTGCACAAATGGCTGGCTTCCCCCAGGCCTGTTACTGAAGAGAACAACCAGGGGAAGGGCAAGATCTTTAAACAACCTCCTTAGAGCAGAAAGAACTCCAGTCAGGGGCAGGGCGGAGCCTTGGCCTGTCACTTACTTTCCCGGGAGGGTCTGGTGTCTGCAGCAGCACTTAGCCAGGGATGTTTGGGATGGACACAGTCACTCCACTGCACTCCACGTCTGCTGGCCACTTTAATAGCATCTACTCAATGGGCAATGCCCACATGACAGAGGTAATGGGCCTCTCTCTCCAGTGTCAGAGGTCTAGGGGGATAGAGGCACACTGAAAGGCTGCCCTATCTGTCTGTAAAAGGTTGACCTGCTCTCTCTTTTTTCTTTTTTAAATGTTTTTATTGATTTTTTTTTTTTAGAGAGAGCGGAAGGAAAAGGGATAGAGAAATAGAAACATATGAGCGAGAAACATCGACTGGCTGCCCCCTGCATATCCCCTACTAGGGATGGAGTCCCCTACCTGGGCATGTGCCCTAACCTGGAATGGAACTGCAGACTTCTTGGTTAATGGGTCAAGGCTCAACCACTGACCCACACCGGCTGGGCTTGATCTGCTCTCTTGACAGAGAGACCCCACCTAGACTGGATTACCAGGTACCTGAGGAGGGTATTTAGTTTGTTCACTGCCAAGTCCTCAGCATACAGAAGAGTGCTGGGAACACAGTAGGCACTTCATAAATATTAACTGAGTCACCATCCACAGAAGCAAAAGCAGGAAGATATGAAAATGTAGCTACGTGTCTGAAAAGACCTAGCAAACATGTCCAGTTATGGTTCATGCTAAATAATGCAATTACTTAGAAGAGTTAAAATATAGTATATGCATATCTTGTATGTATGTGTGTGTGTGTATATATATATATATATATATCTGTTTTACTTTTAAGGACTCAGTTCACTTTGAACTACCCTCCTTGGTGGTGCCTGGGTCTGGGGTGGGATGAGAGAAGGAATGGCATATATCTATATACTTAGGACAGAGTTTATAAGATAAGTGTTCAATAAAAACTAGACATCCCTATTATTTTCATGTGTACAGCTTTGATTTTGTAAATAGATTAAAAAAATTGTAATCCATTGACATTTTCAAAGTTGCACATACTCATTAAAGAAAAAGTACAAAATACATAATTAGATATTCGACAACTTGGGGTGTCATGAGCTTATTCTGTATCCCTTACAGAGTTTGATACAGAAGAGCTGCTTTAAAATATTCATTATGAAATCTGATATTGCTATAAATTGCTTAAATAAATGATGTTAAGCCCCTACTATGGGAGGTGATGTAACATTTTGAAATAATATTTTGCGAGACCTTCAAGGACTAATACATAAAGGACCCAGGACACTTGCTAAGTATGTGTTTGAAGAAAAATACACATTATGTCATTTCATCTATATTTGAGTTGACATATATACTGACACACTGTAAAGCTATAAAGAATGTGAAAGACTATCACCAAATGGTTAACGGGATGGGGAGTGGCATTGTTAGCACTATATAAAACAATGATCGTACTCATAATCAAGGTAATTCATCAAAAATCACCAAGAGTTGTGAAAACTGGAAAAAGAAAAATCATCTCCCATCAGACCACCCATGGAAATGACTAGTGTTTTCACACACCTTGTTTTATGAATGTATTCAAGAAATATTCACCGAATGACTGCAATGGGCCCTGCACTCCGTGGGAGCTTTCCTCTTCCTCTGCATAATAAATATTTTCTGAGAAACACCTTCCCCTTATGTGATCAGTTTAATGAGGCGTGCCTACGGGAGGCTCCTGAGAGCCCCAAGATTCTCCATGAGGAGCTGGCTAGCTGTGAGGAGTCCTGGAGAACTGGAGAGCAATTGGTCCTGGATTTTCCCTCTGAAAACCACCCCTCCCTTCTCCACCACCCCAACACACACAGCCTTGTTTCATCAAAGCAGAATGACTCAAGTCAGGCAAGAAGGTGCATCTGAAATATCCACAATGTAGTCCCAGGTTCTATTCTGCTCAAGGCACGCACCTTGGTTGCAGGCTTGATCCTTGGCCATCATCAGGGCTTGTGCAGGAGGCAAACAATTGATGTGTCTCTCTCACATCAATGTTTCTCTCTCTGTCTCTTCCCCTTCACTCTCTCTATAAATCAATGGAATAAATATCCTCAGGTGAGGATTACCAAAACAAAAAGAATCATACACAATGCAAAAATCACACAGGGCACTGGGTCCCTGCCATAGATCACGGTCACCTGATAGCGATGGCTGATAGGATGGGCCACTCTCTGGGGACACCGCCCACAGCACCACTTGCCGAGTCATCCCCACTCCGCCCCCACCACCTGGGTCTGGCTCTCCAGCCCTGCCGGGGTCCCCAGGCTGGCAGAGCCTAGCCTAACCACAGTTCACACTGTTAAGGGGAAGAGCCTCTGACAATTTCCACAGAGGCCTTGAGGGACTAGACCCCCTTTGTTTGTAGTTATCAAAACAAATTATGTGCTGCATGCCTGAGATGCTGCCGACTCCATGAGGTCCTCCCAGGGGTCCTGCAAACTCTCAATGTGAATTCCAGCCTTTTGTAGCGGAAAGGCCCACGGAACCAGCACACTGATCTGAATGGAGCTGGCTCCTGAACGGTTCTGGGGGAGTCTGTATTTAGAGTATAGTAACGTGGTTCTGAAAATGGAGTGCTCAGGGCCCCGATGAATGAGCTAGAACTGTCACTTAATCCAAGGCCCTGGAGGACTAGCATCTGTCTGCTCAACACCCCTTCCTTCTCCCATCCCACCCCAGACCCAGGCACCACCAAGGAGGGTAGTTCAAAGTGAACTGAGTCCTTAAAAGTAAAACAGCTATAACAATCGAGGAAAAAATATTGGTTCTTGCCACACTTAAACAAACGCCACATGGCACATCCATCCCGCCATCTGCTAGAAGTTTTCCTCTGTGGGAAGTTGGCAGATATTGCATAATCATCTACAGATGACTGATAATTTTTAGCCAAGTCTAAATCAAAAAATGCTGGGTCTCCATGTGTCATTTTATAAAGCTAGAGATATATACGCTCAACCATAAAACAGGCTATTTTTCTCACTATACATACATCTATAAATTATATTTCATATAGATTTATGTGTATATATATATATATATATATATATATATATATATATATTCCACAGTGAACTCGTTACACTTTTTGAGCCTCATTAGAGGCTCAATAAAAAAAAAAATTGTACATTTGGATCTTGTGTATAGAAAACACTTCATTTTATCTGTTTTGCTTGCTCCAGGAGAGGCCTGGGGTCCAAGGCTCCGCCTCCGCTGGGTGCTCAGAGAGGTAAAGCAGTAAAAACACTCATTTTCAGGAGGAAAGCAGGTTGTGCAGTGAGAGGGGTGCAATGCACAGTGGGGATAATTTGTACAAACTGAAAAGAATGGCTTCATGGTCAATGAAACGGTGTCCTTGCAGAACACTCGAGGCTCCCTAATATATGGCGGAATTAGTGTAGTCGGATTTCACCGAGGCACTTGGCCCGCGTGCTCCATTATTTAAGCAGCGCTGTCAGTCATGAAAGAATACTTCACGGGCATGACAACAAAATGCTATCAATACTGAAGGTCGTCCTCTGAATCGGAGCGGAATGCTAGGGTTTCCTAACGACTTCTTCTCAAACAAATTACCGGCAGGCCGGGCCGAAATGAATTTTATTATCGAGGACAAGTGAACTGTACAGTACTTATAGCAAACACATTAGAGGATTAAAATTGATTGAAGGAGATTGGATTTGAAAAGGTATAAGTAGCGGAGACATGAAAAATCTGCTCCAAGAGAGCTTGTCAGAAGTGCTGTGGAACTCGCCCAGGACCACCCCCTGGAAGGCCGGCTTCAGTTTCTCCAGAGGGAAGTGGAAGAGTGGGTTCTGAAGGGTGGCCCAGCAGTGACACTGCGGATGTGCTGTGGCTACAGGCGGGGCACATCGGGTGGAAGGACTCCCTGTGACCACAATTACACTCGCTCTGTGCTATCTGACCTACATGTAAATTACCAAGCAATCATTACATGAACATCTCCCCAGAAGTCTGTCTAGGATGTTTCAGTCCATCCAAGGGTAGCTGAGGAAAGCTCAGGTCCCTCCTGCACAGATGAGCCATGGACAATCCAAAGAAGAAAGGACAACACATCTTAACTGTGTTCCACGTGGCCAGCACTCTCCACAGGCTTCCCGTGAAGGACTGAATGAATCCTCACACCTCGGCGGGCACTGCCAGTGTCCCCATTTTACAGGACAGAACACTGAGGTCAGAGAAGCCAAGAAAATGCCCCATTCACATGGCTCTCAAGAGGCAGACACAGCGTTCCAAGTCAGGCTGCTGGCAATAGAAGTTGTGCTCTCAATTGCAGCACTCTCAGGGGGTTATAAGCACACCAGAAAGCAAACTTGCACCCATGTGGCTCCTGGGATGAAACAGGAAATTGAGAGATGACTTCTGATATATGGAGATATGTGTTCAATCCTTGGCTTCATGTGGAGGATCTGGATGAGATATTTGGCACCACCTCCAAGTTGGCCCCCATGACCACCTTGTACTGATTCCTCCCACATTGTATCTGGGATGTTGGTCTATGTGGCAGAACATGGCAGAAGTGATGGTATGTCACTCTAATATTAGGTTATAAAAGGCTGTGGCTCCCATCTTAAGATATATATTTACCTTCCTATTCCTCTCCCACTCTCTTGAGAAAAGCCACCCGTCAAGTTGCAAGGACACTCTGGCAGTCCTGTGGAGAGGCCCATGTGGCCATGTGGCAAGGCAGTGAGGCCTGCCAACATCCACAGTCATGAGCTAGGAGGCAGATGCTCCAAACCCCATTCAACTCTTGTCCCCACTGAGGGCTTAACAACAACCTCATGGGGCTCTCTGATCTGAGCCACCCAGTGCCACCCAGCTAAACCACTTTCAGCACCCCAACCCTCAGAAACCATATGGAATAATAAATGCTTTTTGTTTCAAGATACTCATCTTGGGAGTAACTTGTTACTCAGCATTAGCTAACTAATACATGCTTTACCACAAAGCTGAACTCTCTAACACCTTAAACAGTGGGGTTCGTTCATAAAGTCCTTAATGAATACACTAAGATACAATGTAACTAAATGAGGCATCCTAATCTGAATTCAAGAGAGATAGTGTGGTGTGTAAATCTGTATTCCTCAAGTATTTTTCAACATCAACTGGTTGTCAGGCACTATTACAGTGCTGGGATGTGGCACTAAAAAGAAAACAAGGTCCTCTTCCCTGTAATAGATACTGAAAATAAGTAGATAAATGAGAAAAAACAAGGAGATAGTGATGAGTACTATGGAAATAAAAGAAATCAATGAAACAGGGATGATGGTGCTTTTTTGGATGGAATAGTCAAGAAAGGCCCCTCTGAGGAGGGATATTTGAGAAGAGGCCTGAATGATGAGAATGGCTAGCCATGAAGAGATCTGAGAGAAAAAAACATCAAATGAACTTGGCCTAAACTTGAATCACTAGTAATAAATGCCTCCTAACACTTGAGCCTCACGTTCCCCATCTATATGTGTGGGACAATAATAATCTGCCTCCCAGGATAAAGGCAATGACGTACAATTCTAAATATAAAAGAAATGTGTAAATTGAGATAATACAGATCTTTATTTCTCCCACATTCACACACAGCATGATTGCTTTGGTCCAGCTCTGAATCCCCAAGGTTGGGGCAACGCTATCTCCAAGCCGAAGGCAATGCAAGGAATGTGGACAGCCTGCTGATTTAATAGGATATCCATCTCAAGGGGAACTAACTCAGTTATGAAACAGTCTGACCATTAATTTCAATGATTTGACTGTGTAATATAATGTTTCAAACCTAGAACACAATTTAAACCAGGACAGGTAGTCATTACTTAACTTGGAGTCGGCAAATTCATCTCCAACATGTCAATTTTTTTGTAGTCTCTGTTCAAAGACTTGCCAAAAAAAGATATGGGGAAAATATTTCAAAGCCCATGGAATCTAGCATCTCGATATCAAATGGTGCCTCAACCGCTACTGTAGATAAAAATGGTGATAGAATTTTTTATTAAAACAGTAAGCAAAGAGTAAGCTGCCTGTCAAGCTTACTGCAGATCCCGCTTCCCATATAGATGGGAGGAGGGAAGAGCAGAGACCAGGAATGGGCTGGGGTGCGGATGTGCGTAGCCTGTGGTGAAGCGGGCGGCAGGACAGTGAGGAAAGAGTTACCATGAGTACCCATCAGCAATACCTTCTGAAAAGAATGACGAGAAACAAAGAAAACAAATGTTTCAACTCATACTCCAAGAAGTAAGCAGCCCGGAGTCTGAAACTAAAAGTGTACTGCACATGGATGGAGAAAGCCTCCGCTGACGGACAGATCCAACATTTCAATCTAGGGACAAGTGAGAAGAAGAACGAAGGGGAAAAAATCAAATTGGATGGGTGGCAGTGGGTCTAGCCATAAAATTACACCAATGGGATGAAGGGGCTATGGCTTCGCCTCCTAAAAGCATTGCTTCTGGTAGGATCACCTCTGGAATCGAGGTGTGGCCAGGTGAAGCTGTAGGCCTTAGCGACTGTTCCCCAAAACATCTGCTTCTCCTTCAGGGTGAAAGGACAGGCGTTTCCTTGCCTGCCTGAATTTAGAGGCGGCCACATGTCTTGCTCTGGCTAATGACATGTGAACAGAGGTGACACATGTCACTTCAGGGTAGAAGCATTAAGAACCAGTGTGCAATTAACCTTGTTCTTTCCTTGTCCCAGCAACTGTAGAAGAATGAAAGCGGAGCTTGTGACTCTGAGTGAGGGAGAAACCCTGCTGCACTCCCAGCCAGTCTGCAATGGACATAGAGAAGGTGTGAGAAATACATTGGTTCTTTCAAGCCATGGAGGCTGGGTTCTGTTTGTTGCTGCAGCTTAACCTGCTTTATCCTGACTGATGTCCTCACTTAACTACTAATTCTTCTAGCCCCGTTTTGCATAAAGTCAGGCTTATAGCAAAAGTTACAGAGAAAGGTATTTCACATTTTGGTATTTTGCCTTTCCTGTAAGGCAGTTTTCTGCTCTCAAGTTTCTTCACTTTCCCTGCTGCAAATGCTTTTTGACTTTCAAAAGCAGGTTCTTACTTTGCATTTTTCCTCAGCAGCAAGAATGGGGAAAGTACCTCACATATTTTCATTCACAACAAGAGACCGTATTTGTGATGCATATGTTGCTTTGGCAAGGACACGATGGCGTTTTAGTATCATTGCATTCAGTCATTCACAATGAGGGCAAGCAAGTATGTATGGTTCTTACCGTCACCAAGCTCACAGTCTTCTGAGAAAGACAGAAAATTAAAGAGGCCAGCACCTAAGCACTGCGTTCTATGAGAACACACAGAAAGTATTTTGAGCTTAAGGTTGGGGATGAGGTGGGTGGAGTGGCTAGAGATGGCTTCTTGGAAGGGAGCAAAAGCCAAATGGACATGGCAATGAAGAGGGGACAGAATGTTCCAGAAAATGGCACAGATGGCAGAGATGGGAGAATGCAAGGCTTCAAGAATAACTAGACTTTCCTGAGTGTGGCTGAATTGTGGGAGGAATGCCTAGAACAAAATGCGAGACAGCTCCTGAAAGGCTTGAAATCATGTGAAACATGCTAATCTTTTTTTAAAAATCTTTATTGTTGAGCCCTAACTGGTTTGGCTCAGTGGATAGAGCATCAGCCTGAGGACTGAAGGGTCCCAGGTTCGATTCCAGTCAAGGAATATGCCCCTGCTGTGGGCTAGAGCCCCAGTATGGGCTGTGCAGGAGGCAGCCGACCAATGATTCTCTCTCATCATTGATGTTTCTATCTCTCTCTCCCTCTCCCTTCCTCTCTGAAATCAGTAAAAATATATTTAAAATATCTTTATTGTTGAAAGTATTACATATGTCCCCTTTCCCGCCATTAACTTCTTCTAATTCCCCCACTCCCCACACACCCCAGGTCTTCAGCACCCTATTGTCTGTGTTCATGGGTTATGCATATATGCATGCAGGTTCTTTGGTTGATTTCTCCCCACCCAGCCACCCTCCCTGGCTTTCCCTCAGAGACTCCACAGTCTGTTCCATGCTTCTATGTATCAGGACAAGAAGAGTTCATTAGATTCCACATATGAGTGAGATAATGTGATACTTGTCTTTCTCTGACTGGTTTATTTCACTTAGCATAATACTCTCTGGGTCCCTCCATGCTGTCTCAAAGAGTAAAAGATCTTCCTTTTTCACTGCTGCATAGTATTCCATGTGTAAATGTATCACAGCTTTTTTTATCCACTCATCTAGTGATGGGCATTTCTATGTTCATGGCAGTGCAATTTACAATAGCTAAGATCTGGAAACATGTTAAATTTTATTTCAAGGGTAATGCAGAGTTATGAAGGTGGAGTAGCATAGATTTGTGGGTTTGTTTGTTTTCTGTGTGTTTTTTTTTAATATATTTTTTATTGATTTCAGAGAGGGAGAGAGAGATGGAAACATCAGTGATGAGAGAGAATCATTGATAGGCTGTCCCCTGCATGCCCCCTGCTGGAGATCAAGCCTGTAACCCAGGCATATGCCCTTGATCAGAATCAAACCTGGGACCCTTCAGTCCACAAGTCGATGCTCTACCCACTGAGCAAAACAGGCCAGGGAGGTTTGTTTTTTAAAGTGCATTTTAGCTTCAATTTGAAAGGGCTAATATAAAAAAGAGATTGTCAATTACTGGTATATCCCAGCAAAAGTTGATGGTAGCCTGGATGAAAGATAGTGGATACAGAGCTACACAAAGCATAAAAGTAGTAGAAGAACAAGGAATGGAGATATAGTTTGAAGACTGAATTGGAGAAGAGTAACTTAACTTTGGCTCCTGCCTTCAGTGTGGGGTACACATTTGGAGATGGAAATAATTGTAATTTGTCATACTTTGTTAAAGCTATTGCAATGAAGTCCCTTCATATAAATATAGGACCCTAGTCATGTTGAAACATATGATTAGGTTCTTTATTAGGACAATGATTCCATTTAGAATTGTGTTCATTCCCACAAGAATGCATCACTTGCAAGCCCTGCATTTGATCATGTCTTCCAATAAGAAAAGATATCTACAGAAAGTACTATGATGAGACTTTAGAAAAAAAATTGAGGTATCATTGACAAAGAACATTATTTTGTTTTAGGTGTACAATATAATATATATATATATATATACACACACACACACACACACACACACACACACTAGAGGCCCAGTGCACAGATTTGTGCACTGGTGGGGTCCCTTGGCCTGGCCTGCAGGGATCGGGTCGAAACCAGCTCTCCTCATAACTTATTTATTTTATTTTATTTACCTGGAAGTTTGTCCCTTTGGACACCCTTCACCCATTTAGCCCACCCCTCCACCCCAACAGGATGCTAAGACTGTTGTCTAGAAAACCACACAGCACCGTGGACTGTGCAGAATTAATTCAGAGAGCCAGTCACAAAAGGGGAGAATGCACCAGCCTGGAGGTTGTCACTTTTGCATTACGTACCACACTAGGGTCTGGAGAAAGCATCAAGGTATAGTCCATGCCCTTCTGGAGCCTCTGATCCGATTGTGCAAATGACATCAAACCCAGAATCAGAACTGCGTGAGCCTCATGGAAGGTGCATCACGCAGAAGAAGGGACCGAACCAGAGCTTACAGGGGCTCACCCCAGGGTGTTCTGCCCAACGAAACAGCCACAGCCGTGAGCAAAGATTCCAGGCCTGCCGCAGTTTGTGCAGACTCAACCTGCAGTGACATTCTCACTTAGAAAGAGAAAAAAAAGCAACTTGCGCAGAATTTGAGCCTCCAAGGAGTTTCAAAGGGCATTTTCTGAGCGGCTGTTTCACACGGTTCCCAGGAAGGAGTTCCAAACCCACGGTTGCTCTCTCACTTGTCAACTGAAGGTATTTATTAGAGCATGCAGGCTGCTTGGGAACTTGGACAGCCACTTATAACCTATTAGTGAAACATCCAATTACACGCCTGGCCTCTTCATTTGCTTCCAAACAAAACGCTTGAAGCTCTGGGCTGTGCTAGCCTTGCTGCTCCAGCCACTGCTGTATCCTAGATGGAAGGTACAGGTGAACTACGTTGAATCAGAGAGATAATCGCTGATGACATTCATTAAATATTCAGTACGTGTTCTGAAGAATGTTAAATGATTTATGGGTTGCACTAGTACCTGGCAAAGTGGGTACTGCAGTCACACCCATTTGACAGGGAAGGCAATCAAGTCCTAAAGTGGTTAGTTTAATGTACGGATCATCTGGTTCCAGAGCCCCCATCTTTTGACTACGATTTTATACATCCATGAATTACCTTGAACCGTGAGTCCAGCTCTCCATGTCTGTGACCAACAGTTATGATGGAAATTAATAATATCCCACTGCAAACTCAATGCCTCACAGCTATGTCTATAAAAATCATCCCTGCCCAACCTATCTAGACAGCTGATGTAAATATGATTTCCTTTTGCCTGACTTGCCTAGACTGAAGTGATGAATCCTCACCAACCAAGTCTCTCATGGAAGTGTTCACAGAATCCAACTTTCGGATCCTCTACTACCATGGGATGGAACAGGGTTGTCAACACTTGTTCAGAAGTGTGTACACTAATCACTTGTGGAGCCATATCATGTTCCCAGGAATTAAATTATTTAAAAATTTACCCTGGTGTCTATAGCATTCAGTCTTCAGGAACTTTCAAAAAAGGAAAAGGAGGTGGGGGGGGGGGAGAAAACAAAAAAAAAGAAGAGAAAGAAAAAGAAAAGAATAGCAGGAAGAGATTCCACAACTGCATTAAATTTTCCTTCCAAAATTGGTTTTTGCTACATGACAACCCCTCACCCTTGTAAAATCGTACATCTTTTTTTGTCTTTGTTCATAGTCAAAACATCATTAAAATCACACCTATAAGTCAGCCTGATAGACTTCAGACTGGGAAGGTTTCTTGGAAACTGTTCCAGCCTATTGGATAAATACATATTTGGTACACATTCTAATTTTGAAAAACATGTTATTTACTTACTAGACTGTAACAGTTCTGCTGAGCGGTTATAGACTCCCAGGTAAATGTGTGCTTTGGAATGTGCATGCATGCTGATTCTGACAGCGCGGCTCATTTCCCAGGCGCGTGCAGGGCCCCTGGCCGGCCCTGGACAGCCCCTTCCCCGTGAACCGTTACCCTGGAGGACCACAGGGACATTTTCTTGCACCTGAAGCATGGTCTTTTTAAGGAGAGATCTCTTTCAAACTAACATCCAATTTCCTTTTTTTGTTGGAAATATCCAAGTTCATATATTACAAATTAAAACAGAACTAATTAAGAACAGTCCCATATAGCTACAATTTGATAGGTAATTAAACTCAAGCCTTTGGTTGGGGGCGGAGGGTGAGGTTGAAGTCGTCTTTAAATGGATGAATAAAGTAGATCCTGAGCTTGACATTTGCACGTTGGCTATCTACAATGCCTGCCTGTGAGGGATGGGTGCCAACTGGAATCATCTTGATGTGCCCAGTGTTCGTGTTATTCTTTCACATTAAATATTTATCGAAAATGATGTGCCAAGCACTGGACTTGATCCTGGGGATTGAGTGAAAAGCAAAACAGATACTACTGCAGCCTTCTTGGAGCCCATCGTTCATGGCTATCAACTATAGAAAGTGCCCTGGAAATTCTCAGTGCAGAAGCCCTAATTATCCATTTACAATAGAAATCAAGTCCCTACTTTACTTAAGTAAAAACCAAAGTCCAAAGTTACTTAAAAGTCGTACATGATCTTCATCCCCTCTCCACCTCGCTTTTCCTCCTAACTCATTACCTACGACTTTCTCTCCAGTCTCTCTGGCCCCGTTGCTAGTCCTGGAACATGAAGTATATTCACTCACCCCTTTGGTCTCCAGTTTTGACTGTTTGCTGGCTCGGAAGGTTCCTTCCTCTAATATTGCCATGGCTCACTCCTTCACCTTTGTCTATTCTTTGATGAAATGTCACCTTCAGAATGAGATCCACCCTCATTACCCTCATCCTCCATGTATACTTTTACCTTATTCTTCCGCCCTACTCTCCGTTCTTCCTTACCTTTTTTTCTTTTATCATAGCACTGGTTACCTTGTAACACAATCTTCTTATTTCTTACTAGAGGCCCATCGTGCATGCAATCATGTGCAAGTAGCTGATTTCCACTCGCTTCAGCTGGCTGCCTGCCCATCGCTGCTCATAGCTTGCGCCCCACCCTCCACCACTCGTAGCTCTCCACCACTTGCTGGTAGCTGGTAGTTCGCGCTCTGCCCTCCTCGAGAGCCGCTGCTCATTTGGTCGTGACGGCCATGGCCTTTTCTATAAGAGATGTGTATTTTTCATGGTCTTTCTCCCCTACTAGAATGTAGGCTCTATGAGGATTTATCTACCTTTTTCTAAAAATATATATTTTATTGATTTCAGAAAGGAAGAGAGAGAGAGAGAGAGAGAGAGAGAGAGAGAGAGAGAGAGAGAGAGATCAATGATGAGAGAATCATTGACCCATTGTCTCCTGCATGCCCCAGACTGGAGATGGAGCCCACAACCCAGGCATGTGCCCTGACCAGGAATCAAACCGTGACCTCCTGGTTCATAGGTTCACATTCAATCACTGAGCCAAGCTGGTAGGGCTCTACTTTATTTCCCCACTGATGGGTCCCTAATGCCGAGATGTGTGCATGGCACATAGTAGGTGATTAATATATGCACATATGTCCACACACCTATATGCATACATATAAACGCAGACATACACACATATATACATGCACACATATGCACCCATACATACATACATACATATGCATATACACATATACCCTACATATACATGTAAACACACACATGCACACATATATACGCATGCACACACATGCATATGAACATAAATGTATATGTTCACACATACATATATATGCATGCATATGTATATATATATATATATATATACACACACACATACACATATCAATATGCATGAGATATGCACACATATATACATACATATAACTAATGTAAAAGTACAAGTAAATTCTCAAGCAGCCTAGGGAGTTGTGAGTTGGGGGTAGGATTTCCAGGAAAGGCTTTCACAGAAGTAGGATTTTTCTTTAAATTCTAGTTTCTCTGTTATTTTAAAAATATTTTTGTTGATTTCAGAGAAGAAGGGAGAGGGAGAGAAAGATAGAAACATCAATGATGAGAGAGAATCACTGATCGGCTGCCTCCTGCACGCCCCCTACTGGGGATTCCGCACGCAACCTGGGCATGTGCCCTTGACCAGAATCAAACCTGGGACACTTAAGGTTTGCTCTATCCACTGAGCTGAACCAGCTAGGGCAGCAAAGGCATTTTTGAGCTAAAACTGAAATGGGAAGTGAAAGGTAATTTAGCAAAGGGTTGCTGTGGGCAGAGGGAACCAAATGTGGACAGTGCCCCACTCAGCCACTCAGGAAAAGCTTGATGTGTTTGGGGAAATAAAAGACAGTTTGCCATGCAGCTGCAATGGAAGAGCGAGGGGCTTGAGGTGTAACACAGAGGGAGAAAGAGTGTTTTCTACTTGGACACCAGCTCTTCAGCTGTGAGGGGGAGAGAGACAGAGAGGAAGAGAACGAGAATGGGAGAGTGAAGAATGAATGCCTCTGCTTTGGGGTTTTGTTTTGTTTAATTAGCCATTTGGGGTGAAAGGGCACCATTTATTCAGACGCAGACAGGACAGCTGCACGACCCAGGCAAAAGCCAAAAGGCCTGGGTCAGTCTGCAGCCAGACTCTTGAAGGTCGTGACAAAGTTCTCAATGAGGCGGCTGATTTCCCAGTGTCCTTCCAACCTGGCAGGTGCCTCAAGCTACAGAATTCAAGAAGCCTTCCATTTCCTGAACAGGAAATCCATGTTTCTTAGAAAATGCATGGTTCAGGACAAACTCTCCTCTTCCTAAAAGAGAAGATGCCACCAGGATGAACTCAGTGGCTGGGCCAGCAACAGCAGCAAGCTGGTGATTCTCTTTCTCATTCTCAATTTGCAAATGCTGTCTCTGGCTGCATTTGGACAATGGTGGGTGGGGACTAGCCACATCAAGTCATTTCACCCATCACTAACCCAACACATCCGCCCCTTCTCCACCCCTATCACACTCTCCCCAGGCCTCCAGGCAGGAGATAGGTTTTAGAAGACTTGTAAGACACTCATGTGGAGTACATAACACCTTCATATTAATTTAAGGGACTAATATTTAGTGTCCACAATAACGAGAAAAAAAGGCTCCGTTTATAAAAAATACATCTCCGTGTTGCTAGAAAATGTTTCACGGTGACAGCAATGTACCCACGAGCAAAAATAAGGTTGTTGCAAGGAAGGAATTTAATTAAGATGAGTTGGGCTTGCCATGGGCAGTAAGTGGCCGAGGGAGAATTAGTGAGGTACTTACCACACCAAAGTGGAAAACACACAATATCCAAATGCCCCATAAATTAGTCTACAAATGCCTTAGATGTGCATTTCTTCCGCATCACCAAGGAAAGCAGCACCTTGAAATGGAATCATCTGAGATTTTTCACACCAAATCAATTTGTACTGAATGAGGAAAATGTAGCTGTTTTCAATGAAGAGACCATTTCACCCAGCAATGCCTGTGTTAATAGAGTCAACCCTCACATTCTCAATATCTAG
Source organism: Myotis daubentonii (assembly GCF_963259705.1). Lineage (NCBI taxonomy): Eukaryota > Metazoa > Chordata > Mammalia > Chiroptera > Vespertilionidae > Myotis > Myotis daubentonii. The sequence continues at coordinate 18,431,371 of NC_081843.1, read as the reverse complement.
GGCCCCATGCCCTTATGCAGTAACTATTTAATGTGAACCCAATAAGAACTAGGCATTGTGCTGGGCACTTGCATTTTAGGAGTGAGGAAATGTCTGGAATTAGGCAAATCTATTTAGATATCAATGCAACTTCATACAAGTGTCTATGCAACTAAACACACACACACACACACACACACAGAGCAGATGGAGTGATGTCCTTCAAAACATAAAAACCTGGACGTCTGCCTAGCATATAATCAAAGCCAAGTTTCATATTATACCACTACCTTACTATCACTGATGGGTTTTATAACTTCTGACTGCCCAACTGGTAGGAGGGGGGGTGAAAGGAAATTAAGTCAAGAGAAACCCTTTTTGTACTTGGATCTTGGAGATGCAAAGAAGAGAACATTCTCTGGTCCCTAGAAACCTCAGATTTTAAAAGATCATGTATGTTAGCAATGACGGAATTGATCACAATAGATGGGCCTCCTGGGAAGGTAAAAATCATGTCATGTGCTGGCACTCTTGATACTATTTTGAAAAGATAATAAGTTAATGAAAGCTCTTGGAAGCTGTAAAGAGTCAGATAGACATAGAGATTATTCTTAAACTTAGAGCCTGGGTGAGCGGTCATTGGCACAGAGAAGTGCCTGGCATAGGTGAGAGGCAGTGATGACGTTTAGACACAGTGGCCTTCATCCATTGTTTCTTCTACCCTAGAAGTTTGCATCCCGTGACACCTGCCTTAGGTTGAAATATTACACAAACCCAAGTTATATTTTTAATTTGATAACTCTACAGTTTCTGTTCTTGAGGACATTGCTGAACACAAGACTACAAAGTATAGAGGGCGTCACCCACTTATTCCTCACTCCCTATATTTCCATATGAAGGAACTGACTCCTCTAAGGTAATATTCCATCTCTTTCTGCAACTCTAAAAAATAATGGATTATTTGACTGGTTATTTTGGGAAAAGGACTGGGCATGCTCAGTTCATTCCCTTAACCCCTTTTCAAATTCCCCAGCTGATAGAGAGGGTGTACTCTGGTCCTCTTTCTCAGCCAGGAGAGTCAGGAATGTGCAGGCGAGGGGAGAGGAGAGAGAGAATGCCGGAGGGGGCTGAATGTGTCCACACTGCCAGTGACTGATGGATAATTCTGAACAAATCCAGAGTATAAGTAAGCCCACTTGGCCTTTATTTTAATTTGGATTTGTTTCATTAATAATCTGCAACTTTCTAAAAACAAAAAAAAATCATTGAAATATGATTCATACACCAAAAAATTCACCTATTCAAAGGGAACATTTTTAATAGTTTTTAGTATACTTAAGGACTGTGTAATTATCACCACTGTTTAATTTTAGAACATTTCATCACCCCAGAAGGATACCTATGTAGACATGTGCATCACTCCCATCACTTTCTTTCTCACCAGCCCCAGGCAACCACTAATCCACTTTCTGTCTCTATAGATTTGCCTCATCTGGACATTTCAGGTGACTGGGATCAGAACCTTGGGAGCTTTAGGTTAGGAGAAAACATTTACTTCCCTTTGTCTCCTGGCACTGCTTCTATCTCAGTTGGTTCTTGTGCTTCAGGGACATTAGGGGATGATATTTCTTGAACCCCTAGAGCTGGGGTGGGGAATGTCTGGCATTAGGGATGAGTTAATGAAATGTTTGACAAAACATAGTCGGCTAATTTTTAAATTGATAATGCTGTATGCCCCGCAAATGATGTTATACATATCGAAATGGCCCTTGGCATAAAATAGGTTTCCCACCCCTACTCTAGAGAGACCACATACCTAGAATGGTTCCTTGTGCCCTATTTGTCAATATCAAATTACTTCTTTAACACTTCACAATTACATTTTATATACTAGTAGATATTAAACTACTATATGAAGCTCAGCATTCACTTTTCCACTTCATCCCTTTATATTTTCAAAACATACTTACTGATCTCTAATATGTCTCCCAGACACTGAAGGTCATAGATAGATATAGATATAGATATAGATATAGATATAGATATAGATATAGATATAGATATAGATATAGATAAGCCGGTTTTGACCTGATCCCCGCAGGGGATGAATAAAACTTGGTATCTGCTCTCAGGGATTATTGGAAATGACATAGGTACAAGTACGTATAAAATATATAAAACAGACTCACTAGAATATAAGCCCAAAGACTCTTGTTAAGTCTCAAAATCATTGCAGGATTTGACACCATTCACAGTTGCTGCCTCTAAAATTGTCTTTACCTTTTGTAAAACTGTGTTCACCTGGTTCACTTGCCACCTCCCTGGCCATCTTCTCAATGCCATTCTCTCCTCTCTCCTTCCAACCATTGATTCCAGTGGCCCTTCCTTATGGTAAGTCCTCATTTCTTTTCTAAATTCCATTCCCTGGGGACTTCATCCACTCCCACTACTACCAGCTGCCAGCTCTTCGGCACCTTGTGAGTAGCATAAAACTGAGTAACACGTGCTATGAAGGACTTAGTATTGGAGATGAGACTTGACAAGCACTTTGGATGTGGGTGCTGGGTTTAAGGTGTATGTACCTATGGAATGGCCTATATGGCATCAGTTTCTACCAGGTATCTCTGCCTTTCCCTACTTGCCAATATCAGTTAGTTAACTTGTCTCAAAAAGAGTAACAATTCTAACTACCCACACTTGATATATGTTCACACAACAGTCTCATCAACTCCATACATTATCCCCAGCATTGGTGGCCGAGACCTGCACTTTACGATCTTTATTTCAACCAGAAAGCCACTGTCAGTTCTAAACCTGTGGCTTCACGGAAGCTATTGATTTATGGCGATGACCCTTCTCGCCCGTGCACATCTCAAATCCACAGAGCAAGAGGAGCTCTGGAATATTTATTCAGACAGATAAAATTCTCCGTATTTAACAGAACCGACTTCCCTGACCAGCGGGCATGTCTTGTTACCTGGGGACATTTCCACGGGATTACACAGTGAGGCTCTGACTGGCTGCACGTTGCTGCCACTGAATTGTCAAAATAAGTAAGAGTAACAAAGCAGCCCTCAGAGAACCTGGGGGGAGCTGATGCTTGTTCTCTAAATAAACAAATAATTTTTTATTTTCAATGGAATAAGGATTCCAACAGAGACACCAGAAAGATATGTCGTCTAATAGCATACCATGTATTTTGTTATATTATGTATAGCATAGAACAGAATATACTACTAAATGTACTCTATATTTCTACAGTATCTATTACTATGTTAATATATTACATACCTAGATATACTCTGTATTACATATATCATGTATATTACTACATATAATTGTGTAGACATGTATGCATTCTATGTACATTGTAAGTAAGAAAATGTGTACACAATATATGTGTGTGTCTCATGCAACTATAAATTCTGTGCAAAGGGAATATAATAATTCGTTTCTTCATCCCTTTTCTTGGGGTAACAACACTGATAAAGTAACAGAATCACTCATCAAACCTCAAAATTCCTCAAGGCTTCTTGTTTTTCATCATCATCAATGCAAACAACACTGAGAAAATGACTATCATTTAATCAGCAATTACCATATACCAGGCAGGCTTCATCATTTTGCGGTAGTATCGCCTGCAATCCTCCATCAGTTGGCTATTGCTATCCCATTTTGCAGATGGCATTACTAAGTTTCAGAGAACTGGAGAGCCTAGCTCAAGGTCTCAGCAATCTGAACCCAGGTCTGGTCTTTCACCCACTGTTCTGCCTCCCCCTTGCTATTAGCTGTTCTCTCCTTTTACGGGGGAAGGGCTGCCTCTTTCAAAAAATCTCACCGCTATCTTAATCATTGGTCTGATTCAATTTACATTGAGATTTTTTTATAAAGGAACCAACATTTACTGAGTATGTTTTACCTTTTCCAAAGGTTGGCACAATTTGGCCATACACATGAAGACCATGGTCCCAACAAGAACAGTAAGTCATTTAGAAGTGATTCTAACGCACAATCTATGGCACCAAGAAGAGGTGTGGCTCTCCTTCCTTGCCTCTCAGGTTGAATTGATGGGTGTTCTAAGTTGACTGGAGACCAAATGATTGTTAAAGGAAAGGAAAATCCTTTTGAAAATCCAAAAGACCTCCAGCCATTTAAAGGTTAGATAGAACCCTGACAGAAGCTGGAGGCCTCTCTCCTTCAACATGGTATTTTGTTGTACGGTGTCCAATGCTCTGAGAGGGACGGATCGCCTTGGCACAATGTGAGCTCTAATTTGAGTGATAATCACAGCAGCATTGAAATCCAGGTTGGAAAATGACCATCTCCACCACACATAACTGCTTCTTTATTATCAGCCATCACAAACTGATAAATTGTTCATGCTGGCTCTCATCTACGGATGGTCTTATAGGTAGTTAGATTAAATATGCAGTGCCAGGCAAATTTCATATAATTTCACTTCATGAGTGTTTATATCACCAAGCAACTCCTCTTCACATCAATTCTGTTATAATTTACATTTTGAATATGATCATTTGATTAATGTCGATCTCACCAGCCTGCAGGCTTCATGAGCCAATAGCTATAAGTAATAGGTATAGCTTATTGAATGCGTACTGTGTGCTGGGCATTATACAAGCAGTTGCTCCTTTAATCTTCACAATAGCTCTTGAAGTAGCTATCGATCCCCATTTTTCCAATAAGGAAACTTAGGCATAGGATTGTTAAATAACTAGTCGGAGATCCCACAGAGAGTTAGGAGGCAGCCCCAGACTGTACTCCAGGCAAGCAAGCTCCAAAGGTGAGGGCGAGAGCCATGTATATATCTACCATCACATATCCCAGGACATAGTGGGTGCCCCAGAATATTTTAAGAATGAATGAGAAGCTGCTTGTTCTGGATTGATCCAGGTCTATATAGACATGCAAGCAAGACCCTTGCTTTGTTTTCATCTCAGAGAGATGAGCACACTCTCCTATAACCCATAACTCAGAGCAATTATCATATAAAATGGGGCCAGGTGAGGCAAATTCCCACAGGCCTCCAAAAGAAACAAAACCCACTCCTCCAAATAATTACTTAGTGCCACACCCACATGCCCATAAAGAAAACATAGCCAGACCCAAATGATACTTGAGTTACTCAAATATTCACTTCCTGTCTTTGTCCTCTCTGGGGAAAATTCACCAGAATTAAATATCTATGTCAGGGATCCTCAAACTTTTTAAACAGGGGACCAGTTCACTGTCCCTCAGACCGTTGGAGGGCCGGACTATAGTTTAAAAAAAAAAAAAAACTATGAACAAATTCCTATGCCCACTGCACATATCTTATTTTGAAGTAAAAAAACAAATGGGAACAAATACAATATTTGTATTTGCATGTGGCCCGTGGGCCGTAGTTTGAGGACCCCTGATCTATGTAGTGCCAGGCACTGTGCTGTGGATCATGATGTCATTAAAAAAGAACCATAAAACGGCATCCTGTATTCACAGAAAGGCATGGATTCCTAGAAATAATCAAAGGTCCAACATTCTAAGTATTATACAATAACATACACATTTCAATGGAAGCGTAGAAGAGGAAATTAATCTGGGCTCAGGCTAGAAAAAAATCATGACAAAACAAAGAAGGTAAAGAGTAGCCTAAAGAGCATCAGAGGAGGATGGGAGTGGGCTGGGGAAGAGAGGCTCTGAGCAGGAAGAAGGGGAGTGTTGGGTCAAAGACACCTGAGAACAGTGTTTCAGATTCAGTCACCAAGGAGAGAATGGCTTGGACTTCTCAGGTGGACTTGGAACTGTCATCTCTAATAGACAATGTTCAGGAAATGGCAGCAACAAGAGCAGAGCCTTCCAAGGAAAGCAGCTGTAAACTGGCAGGCAAAGCAGACTCAGCTGGGCAGCCATTGGGTAATTGCAAAGGGTGGATGACAGGGTCCCTCTACTCGTCTTTCTCAGTTTTATTGTTTTGTTTTCTCTTCTCCCAAAAATCCCTTACTGGGGGGAACCACCTTTATCCCACCGTACATTTGCCTACATTATTTAGGCGGAGCTGTATGCTTCTCCCCCACCATTTTATTCCATGGGATGAGACTCAAGTCCAGCAAATATGAAAAGCCAGTCCTATAGCACAGGGATTTGCTCAGAAATAGGCACATGACTCAAATTGGCCAATCAGAGCCTTCCCTGAGATTTTTTGAGATATGCCCCAAAGGATGCTAACTTCTCAGAGAACCATATGGTAGGAGCCTATTGAAGCCTGATACCAAGAGAACAAGCATACCCAAAGTCCTGTTGGCATCACTAAACCTTTGGACTCAGCCATGCCCGAAGCCTACCTTTTGGGCTGCCCAGTTCCATGAACCAATCTTCCTTTTTCTTCAGCTTATTTGACTAGTTGTGTGTGTGTGTGTTTTTCTTTTTGTAATTTCTTCTCCCTTGAAGCTGGAGGAATCCTAATGAAATCAGTGCCCAACCATCCTGGAACATTGCATTGTTATTCTGAGCTAGTGGTAGCTTCCCTTCTCAGAACAAAAACTACCATCTTGAAGAGATTCTATGCACTTTCCCAATTTGCTTGATAATATAACCCCCCTGCCTCCCCCCCCCTCCCCGCGCTTTGGAATCCTCATCTCTGCTCTTTTAAGCACCACATTGTTTTTAAATTGCCAAAATGGTTTAAATGATCTCAGATACCCTAGCTTGTTTCAGTTCCTTCCATAAAGCAGACAAACCACCAACACACACACACACACACACACACACACACACACACACACACACACACACCAGTTATGAAACTGAAGGAGATTATAAATAAAGTATTGCAAGACTCAGAGACTAACCATGTTCAAGACATGTCAGTAAAGTGACACTGAACTGGTTTAAATTTCACTATGTAAAATGTGTATATTCTTTACAGACTGTTAATAGTAAGTAGGCCCTTCAAATTTCCACACCAATAAACAGTCTGACTGAGCTTATCAATAAGGTAACAGATGATGAGGCCTGACTCCAGGGTCCACCACAGCCCCACGGACAGAAATAGCGTGGGTTTGATCGGCATGCTGACTGTGAGAAAGCCTGTGCACTGAATACCATCCCTTTCCAGGGTTCAGAAACCTCACATTTTAAGGCCAAGGTTTGGATGCAAATATGAGAGATGTGATCCCGAGGAAAAAAAGCATCAAACATAACCAGAAAGGACCCCTGCTTCCTGCCTAAAGAAATGTGTCCCTGAGTAGATTTTCTCTGATCTCTGCTTGAGAAAGGTGGGTCGTCTTATCTGAAACTGAGAAAAGCTGCCACATTTATTGTATTTCTGGAAGCTCCTGGATGATGAATGTTTCTCCCTTCCCCCTCCTTCAGGAGGATGGGAAGAAAAGGTGTTACTCTGCCTGCCTTCCAGGAAGATTTCATGAGTATCTAAAAAAATAAAATAAATAACCACAATTTGTCTGTTATCAGCAATTAAAGATACTTCATCTAATTACTATGGGAGATGCACCTTCAACAATCATCTCTGACGAGCTGATCATTATCAGTAATTTATGACCAGTTTCTCAGTTAATTGTCCTCAGGAAGGAGAGCGAAAACCATTTGTATAGGAAAATAAGTAGTCATTAACAGCAGTGGAATTTGTTGGGAATGTGATTATAAATCACCAACCAGGGCTGCTAATGATTCCTGGGAAGAGAGTGAAGGCGATACAGACGCCACATCCAACTTTAGAGAACATTCTGAGGGAAGAACACTTCATAATGAACTTTCCCCACCCATTAAAATGAAGAATGGCTTGTCTTCGCTTAAAAGAGTATCAGACACCCTATTCTCAGTGTGGCAGAGGTGGGCAAGAAGGCAGACATGTCTGCCTCTGTGGGCAGAGCTAGTTATAAAACACAGGCTGGACCCCATCAAGTCTGCCTCTCCTTAACCACGCTCACTTTGCATAAAAATCATGGCCCCTATTTCATTTTTTGCAGCGGAAACTGAATCCATCTGACCAAGCATGACCTTGTGAGTACTGATCTATACTTGAACTTGGCATGGCCGATTGCAAGTTGCAAAACCTTGGAGCCATGATGGAGCCTATGGCCCCATTTATGAAAAGGGGATAGGCCCGTTCCTGCTATGGATTGAATTGTGTCCATCCCAAACTATGTTAAACCTACCCGCTGGTACCTGTGGATATGACCTTACTTACAAATAGTCGTGGCAGATGTAATCAAGTTAGAATAGTGGCACTGGGGTGGGCCCTAATTCAATATGATTGCTATCCTCAGAGAAGGGGAAAATATGAACACAGAGGCAGACACACAAAGGGAAGACAACGGGAAGGCAAGCAGGCAGAATGCAAGTGAGGATGGGCGCAGAAATAGGGATTATGCAGCTGTAAGCTGATAAATATTAAAGACTGCTGGCCAATCACTGGAAGCTCAGAAGAGGTGAGGGAAAATGTCCCTACAGGTTTCAAAGGGATTGTGGCCCTGCCACCCTCTTGATCATGGCTTCCTGCCACCAGAATTGTGAGACAATGTCTTGCTATAGATTTAAGCTAGCCTGTGTATGGTACTTTGTTATGGCAGCCCCAGGAACCTAATACAATACCTAAGGGGACCTTGCACAGGTTCTATGAGAGAGGGCAAGGACAGCTTAGCAGGTGATATGCGCACAATGAAAATGCACATTCAACTGCTTCAGATATAGCTCTACTTAGACAAACAATAGTCAACGGGCATGCAGACCATGGCAGTGTCTGGAAGGCAGGGTACGCAAGCTGAAAGAGCCCTGGGTTTGGCATGAGAATTCTGAGATTCAGACCCCATTCTTCCATTTTCGAGCCTTTGTCATATACGCTTCAGACTCCTCATCTATGCATGTGAAATAGTCCAGCTTATGCCTTCCTTACAAAGATGCTGTGAGCCCTACCTGGGATCCTATACATCAAAAGCCCTTTGTAGTTTGAAGCATTGTTCATTTAGCAGCCACTGAGATATGGCTTAGGAATACCGCAGTGAGACGTTTAACAAGAAACCACAACAGTAAATCTGCAATTATAAACTGGAATCAGAATAATACAGAAAAAAACGAGAGAGAGAATGCAGAGAGATCCCTGGGGTGGAGGGCAGCTATTGGGTGAGTTGTAGATTGCCTCACTGAAGAGTTTAAGCTGAAATCTGACACAAGTGGACTTGCTGGGTGATGGTGGCAGGAGGTGCTGCTGGCAGAAGGAAGAGCACAGGTCTCTTAGAATGGGGGCATGGAGGCCAGTGTGGTTCGGGTCCTAGGATGAATGGTTAGAGCAATGATTTTCAACTTATGGGACACATAAACTAATTGCTAAAATTCTGCAGCACACCAAAAAATTAGTATATATTTTGCAGAGCTGACAAAAAAAATACATACAATTTTGATTCATTCACACCAGATGGCTATTGTTGTGCTGGCTGTTGTCAATTTTTTTTTTAATTTCATAATCGGAAAAGAGGTCCGTGCCCCTGACTAAATAGGCATGTATTGCATGTTTTAAAAGTTCTTGCAGCACACCTGTTAAAAATCACTGGGTTAGAGAGAAAGGCAAGAGGCTAGATTATACTGAGACTGCAGGCCAATTTTTCCCTTTTTATGTTATCTTTGGGTTGTAATTCACTGCTAGGAGGGTGTAAAATATGTGGTGAAGTGACCTGATTTGAATATTAAAATGTTTGTTCTGATTATTACACATAAATTAGATCAGCAACCAATCAAATAGGGAGACCAGTTAGGAGGTTGCTGTCCAGATGTGGGCAGCTTGGATCAAATAGCAACAGTGGAGCTAGGAAAAAGTGGACAGGTTTTGAGATATCATTTGGAGGAAAGCCATTATTATTACTTTTATCTCTTAATTTAATTCAACTCAGTCCTATTGGAATACCTTCTGCTACATTCCTGACAGATGGTCAGCCTGTGGAAAAAAAAAAATCATTAGGTTAAATAACTGATGCCCAATCACTCATTTCCACATCTCCAATAAAACATAAACCCTTAACTAATAATAATAAAGCAGATGCGTGCAAACAATGCTAAGAGGCAAAGGTAACTGATCCCAAGTTAGGTGAAGCGCAATAATCACAACATTGGCAATGGGTACCCTTCACTGACTAATTCTACGTACCTAGCATCATTCAGCACATTACATAACTAGAGGCCTGGTGCACGAAATTCATGCACGGGGGTGGAAGGGTGGGCAGGGAGGTCCCTCAGCCCGACCTGCACTCTCTCCAATTCAGGAGCCCTCAGGGGATGAGCTACTGATGGCTGGGGCCCACTCCCTGTGGTTCTCTGCTCTCTGCGGGGCCTGCCTGCTCCACACCATGGGGACAGGCAAGCAGGCCCTGCTGGGTGCTGCCTGCACGCCCCAATTGCCTGCTCCTCGGTTGCCGCTGCCACCACCCAGCAGGCCCTACTGGGTGCTGCCTGGGGCCCCCCTTGCCTGCTGGGCTCACGTTGCCGGGGTGATGCCGCCAGCATCCTGCCCAGCTGCTATGGATGCTGCCTTCTTTGTTGTGGAGTGATGGTTCATTTGAATATTACTCTTTTATTAAATAGTATGTAGATCATTCAATTCTCAGAATAACTTTCAGAAGCTAGTACAACCATGTCTATTTTACAAATGAGGTTTCGAAAGGCGAAGAAACTTGCCCAAAGGCACACCGTTAGTATGGGGTTGACAGGTGGTAAGTGAAATTATAGGTGTGCCCCTGCAATGCACCAAATCTCTTATGGGGAACCATGAAGTTAAAGAAAAGGGCATGTGATACAAGACTGAAGCTAAGAAAAAAACAGCCACTTATACTTGATGATAATGAGATAGAGTTCAAGCTACATGTACAAATGTCTATGAAATGCTATGAAACACTAACTTATAGTACTTCCCACAACATCCATTTCTCTAAACTGCACCATGAAACTAAGAAAAAGTTTAGAACATACATTTGCTAGTTGTTTCTCAGACTAGACGTAGTGAAAATTTATTTTATACCATTAGTAACACTTCTGCTACTGCCTAGACATTCTTGATTTGAATCCATTCAATGCTCTCAGGTTAATTTCTTGTTACGATATAAGCAATGACCCAGAAGTATCTCCCTTCTTCCAAAGTGGAACCCGAGTATGATAAAATGGATGGCACCCTCAAACAGGGCCCATTGCCTTCTGAAAGAGCGGGGTGGCAGTCACTGGTGGCCACGTGTTAACTCGCAGCTGGTGCTGGGGATGCAGAGACAGAGGGGACATCCCCAGGTCTCAGGCAGCTCCTAGTCAAGTAGCACAAGAGAAAAAGCCCAGCAAAGCATCTCGGGTACATGTCTACACCTGACAAAGATAAACAATGAGACACAATGGTTTTCACATTCTCTCCCCTCTATGCCTTTTTAAGCATAAAAGGAAGGTGCCCTGTGTTTTCCTGGCTCCCAAACACCCAGCTGACCTTTGTATCTTGTCTTTCTCTTGCCTGTGGTTTGGTTTGTTTGTTTGTTTCCATGCAGGGGTGTGTCTTGGGGAAGATCCCCCTGTAAAATTTCAGAAAACTCCCCAACAGGGTGTTTAGAAAGAGACTCTAACTCCCTTTCAGATGCTCTACTGTGAAACCCAGGGAAAACTTTTTCACATAACCCTGTAGGGTTCCCCTAACGTGCCTCTCACTAACCAGGCAAGAACCATCCAAGCCAGAGGGTATGTAAGTGGAAAACAAAGAAAAGAAAAGCAGCCAAGGTCTTCCCTGAGTCACAGGGAGGTATAAAAAGTGCAAAGCCAAGATGTGTGTGTGTGTGGTGGGGGGTGGGGGGTGGGGGCGATCTCAGAGAGGGAAGAAGTAAGCTCACTGGCTGAGCCAGAAGTCAAAGTCAAAAAAGAAAATATTTCCCGTGCAGGCCTTGCTCACGCCCATACATGAGGGTGGATATGGTCCAAGGGGTTTCGGACTTTTTCATCTTTTCAAGTCATGTGCAGTAAAGTGTCTTAGTGCCTGGCGGCTGCTGCAATGCCAGGGGTTTCTGAATTCAAGTGCTGTAGGCTGAAGGGAAGAGGGACCGTACTATGAAGTCTTAAACATTAAGCTAAGAGAATGTTTCCCCCGCTAAAGAATTACAGGTTCCACCTAAGGCACAGGGTGCAAATGTGTCACATTTCCAGGATAGCTCTCACCAGCTGCTAAACACCAAGCTCATTTCCATTTGTAATGAACCAGACTATTGATCAAACCTTGGATGTGATCGCTGCCAAAGGATAGACTAGCCCGGGGAAGGAGAGTCCAGGAAGAGGAGTGATAAACAGCAGTGTGTCAGGGAGCAGGGCGATGTCACACTGCGATGACAAACAGCCTTTCAAATTGTGACTCAACATCGTGTGGTCCCCATTAACGTACCACGAGGAAGTCAATGGCAGGTTAATGAAGTCCACAGACAGTCCTACACGAGATGATTGCAGCACCCAGAAGGCAGACCCCATGTCAAGGCGATGGTTTCACACAGGGAAGCTGATCATGCTGTTACCCACCAAAACATGTTCTCTCAGCTCGCAGTTGCTGGCTCAGAGGCCAGCAAGCAGAGGGTGAAGCCCCATAGCGCACCTGCACTGACCCCTGACTACACCACCCTCAATCCAGCCCTGAGTGAGGTGCTATTTGAGAAAGAGAAAATAGATAGATATCTGCTCTCTGGTCAAGTATAGCTTGCACATCTCAAGATTTATTCTACTGATCTCTTACCCTCAACCAAAGGACTTGTATGCATGCATATAAGCATAACCAATGGACATAAGACACTGGGGGGTAGGGGAAGCCAGGGGATTGTCAAGGGCGGGGGAAAAAGGAAACATATGTAATACTCTTTGTCATACTTTAAGCAATAAAACAATTAAAAAGAGAGAGAGAGAGAGAGAGAGAGAGAGAGAGAGAGAGAGAGAGAGAAAAGATTTATTCTAAAAACAGATGTGAACCACTGAGTGGTCTGAGTGCTAGTTGCTTGGCCTGATGCAAACTTTTCTTGCATTAATCTATTCAGATGCACAAGTTGAAAAACTATGGTTTTGAAAAGTCTTTTTTGGCTCACCTCTCCCAGTCAGTCTAGAGATGAGCCCTCTCTTTATGCCAGCATAAGTCCTGTGTCCATGTATGTACTCTGTGCCTCCCCTGCTACCACATTGGTACGGCTACTATCATTGCTCCCCTGACCTACATCCTTAACCTATTCATTGATATCTCCCTGCTTCCCCTGTTACACCCATGACAGTAGATGATCCACATGGCTGTGAAAAGAGGTCAGCTAAATATCAATCTTATTCTGTCCCTCCTCTATGTAAGACTACAGTTTCTCTCCATGGCACTTAGGAAAACCAACATCTTAACTCCTTACTGTCACCTTCTGAGGTGGAACTGCATCAACCTGCGCTACCATCACCCCGTGCTTCACAGGGTCACTGACTCTTCTGTATTGTCTGAGTCCTGCTAGAGCAGCAGTTCCCTGGGAGCAGGGAACTTTCTGTGTTCCTCTCTGCTGTTACCCCTGTTTATGACAGTATTTGGCCCTTAGTAGGTTCTCAACAAATACTTGTTAGATGAAAGAATGCATGTCAGAGTACTCTGTTCATGCAACGAGGAGGGTGAATATCTTGATCACAAAGTTCCTTCCTAGACTATCTTAGGAGAGTCTGCGATATCTCCCTTTTATGCCTAACAGGGGAGGACCTAGAGCCATCACACCATCATACCGTCTATGAGGGTTCCAATCCGAGGTCCACCACCAACTCCCTGGGTACCCTAAGGACATTCTTCATTTCTGAAATATGGCTTTCTGTATTTGGAAACATCTTGGAGCTCTCCTAGCTCTAAAAGTATCATTATCCCATATCCCTCCTCCCAAAAGGACTTGACTTGTTCCTGATTAATGTGATCAATGCTGCTTTCTCATCATGTGAAAGCATCTGGGGAACCTAAGCAGGGATTTTTTCTGCAACCAGCTAATCACTGACCTAAAGTCCAAGAAGTCAGAGAACAGACCCTTTAATTGATTTATGATATCAAGATATTATGAATATAATTTAAAATAAGTGACTTGTATTTTCTCTAATAAAAAAGCCACAACGAAGTTTATTTATGAGATAGAGTGATGGTTAAATTTTCAAATCTGAACATCTTTTCACCGTTGTGTAAAAATTTTGTGTAAAACACAGACATCACAGATTTGTGACGAGCATTCATGAAATTGTGCATTGAGTTTCCATAGCCAGCTTGTGTTATGGCTATCTATGAACAAACAACCTAGAAGGAGATGGTCACAAGATTTAAGGCAAAAAAAAAATGGTTTTTAAGAACACTAACATAGCGAAGTAGCCATTAATGCCATTAATGTGAAAATATACCTCTGCTGGCACAAGCTGATTCCCCAAGCCACACACAAACTCAGATCATTCTTTCAGAGGCACTGGGCCCTTCATGGGAAGCGTAACCTGCGTCTCTATTTCATCAACAGGCAGACACACACAGCCCTGTACAGAGCAGAGACTGTTGGGCTGTGATAGGTTGTTGTATAACCTGAGAGCATTGAACTTCCCTTTCTTTTAAACACTGTAAAATTTTCTCTCTTAGATGGGCTATGAGTGGCGGCAATTTTCTAAAGTTATGTTTAAAGCATCTTTGTCTTATTCAAAATGTCCACAAAGAAGGAAAAGGTCAATTAGCTTATAGGAGGAAAATGATAGAATTATGGAAGTTAGAAAAACAAGTGGTCCTAATGCACAAGTAGACCCAAACCATATAACGAGGTAGAGAGTAGAGCAGGGACAACCACGATAGCAATACTACAATAGCCGACGTTGAGTGGTCTGTGTCAGACATTACCCCTGTATTATCTTATTCGATGCCCAACCACTCCTCTGAGTTATTTGGGGAAGTGAGGCAGAGGAAGCTGAGTGACTTGCCCAAGGTCAAACACCAGGATACGGCAGGGTTACAGTTTACACCTACATATGCCCTCATTGATCTGCCCAATGATTTAAATGGAAATTTCCTGCCAGAACAATGACTAGTCATGGCTTAGGTGCTTTCTGTATCAACAGCCATCACCTGTTCTTTCTGCTAGGGTCTTAGGAGTCAATATTATGGGAAGAGTCATGAGGGAAATTCTTATTTTATCCATGGAGGACAAGCTACATGAGATAGTAACATACCTGGAAAAACAAAGTACCTTCAACCTCCCCACCTGACCCCAGCTAAACACAGACCATGGACCACTGTGATGAGGAAATTGCCCCTTGAGTCTAAGATCTCATGTTTGGCACCTTTTTATAATGACGACTATATTGACATGTGCCAAAGAACAACCAGGACAGAGGCTCTTGAAGTAGTGAGGAAAATTAAGATGTAGTTGAGAAAAGACAAAGAAACTCCATCATCAAAAGTTTGTGAGAATTCTGTTTAACTTTATGAGTACCCCCAAAACATTTTCTGCAGCAGCTGTACCATTTTGCCTTCCCATGAACAATGAATGAGGGTTCCAATTTCTCCACACCCTCAACAACACTTGTTACTTTCCTGTTTTTTTAAATAGCCATCTTAATGGGTATGAAGTGGTGTTTCATTGTGCTTTGATTGTCATTTCCCTAATGACTAATGATGCTGAATATCTTTTCATGTGCTTATTGGAGGTGATGGCTGCACAACATTGTGTTATGTATTAAATGCCACTGAATCATACACTTTAAAAATGATTAATTTCATGCTATGTGAATTTTTCCTGAATAAAAAAAAGTTCAAAAGCTGAAATCTAAACAAAAAGATAAATTAATCTGCAAATCACCTCAGAGTTCCTAGAATATTCTTTGTCTTGTCCCATAACTCATTGTCTCCGTCCAGCCAGTTATTACAGATACTAATTTGATTAAATATGTATATGTTTTCCCCTGTGAGTCATAGTTACCAATGAGTGTTGTTTGCTAGCCTTCAATTGGACCATATCACCTCTGCTTGTCAGTTGCAAAACCTTAAGGCATGGCCTCAGGCACTCAATTTGGCTCACTATTTGTTGAGGGGTATATGATGATAAAGATGGCAAAACTAGATGTTACACTCTAGGCAAGTACAGAGCCTTTGAGGCAATAGCCTATGGGCAGTATATACATTTACATTTGGTCTCTGAAATCAGATTGCCTGAGTTCAAATTCCATCTCCACCATGCACTCTGCACTCTTAGTAGCTATCCAACTCCATCACCTCATTAAATCTCTCTAAGCTGAACTATGGTCCCTCCACTGAATAATGGGGATAAGAACAGTGCCTATCTATACTGTGGTATTAAACAATAAAATCATGAGCCAATTTATAGCAGCTATTAGATAATTATGTCTGCTTTTTTCTCCTCTGGATGCAACTCTATTGCAGAGGCGCCCATGTACACATGTGTTCATTCTTGGTAAAGAGCCTGTAAAATCTTGATCTTCATTGTGTGACAAACCAGTAGCACTGGTGTTGCTTGAAAGCTTGTATGAAATGCAGAATCTTGGGCCTCACCCCAGACCTACTCAACAAGATAGGCATTTTAGGAAGAGTCCCAAGTGACTCTCAAGTTCATAGAGCTTAAGAAGTCTCAGGTTAAGAAAAGACTGCATTGAGCATATTCTCTAGAGCAGGGCTATGAGCTGCTGTACACCCTACAGTAAACAAGAGTGTGCACTGTGCTTCTTCCCTGGGAAAGGCGGTGCATAGAGGGAAATCCCCTCTGATGAACGCACTATTAGAAAAAATAACAGTCACTCCCTACAAATAGATTAGATATGGCATGGCTCATCCTCCAAATTATTCTAATGTTCCGGAAATGTTATTTAACTCCCATGAGAAAAGGAGCCCCAAGAACGCATGACTGAACTTGACCGTGGCAGACCCACATTACTAATCTCCTGCATCATCAATCTTCCTTTAATCTTTCAAAATTCTCTCTCCACTTGAGAGTCACCTCGACTTGTTGGGCCTCAGACACACTATAAAATCTGAAGCTATCCTGGAGATCCGAGGGACCTCACACCATACCAGCTGAAGGCACACTGGCGTTTGCTGCTAACTATAATTAGATTTATCACACTGCAAGAACAGAAGGAAAATATTTTTTAAAAAAACACACAAAACAACAAAAACCTCCTGAGCCCCCCATCGTCCTTTGGTGACAGAGCTCATTTAAAATGTAGTACATCATCACAGCCACATTACTCTGATGACATAGGATTTATGAGAGATGTCCTCTTTCATAGTGTGTATTAACTTGAAGTCAACAGGGGAGGACCATAGGGGACAAAAATTAGAATGTGAAAAACATTTGGAGTCAATTGAATGTACTCAATGGCATGCTGGTAAACATAAATTGCAAAGCGATATCTTTTTTTTTTTTTTTCCTTCCTACAAGATTCGCTGGAGAGAGTGGATGTTTTGAAAGACTTCAACATACTGGTGATTTACCATTAGTCTAAGGAAACAAATACTTTCCTAATCCAAGATTTTTCATTGCATTTATACAAAATGATCTAGGAAATCATCTGGGTATCAATGTCCACTAAGCATTTGCTTATTACTATCTCTGAATTATCTTTGCTATTTACTGGCTGTCCATCCTAGTGGGCTAAATGCAGGGACCAAAGCCTCTGAGTTTCGCAAATGGCCTGGAGAGGAATATATATAAACTCTTTGAGTATCAACAGAAGAGGCCTCTTAAGGGATGAAAGCTTGAGGTTACAGGAAAAGGGAAGAGAAATACAAAAATAAATAATGAATTCTAAAAGTCCATATTGCCACCATCCAAGGAAAAGAGACGGGGGAGGGAGACGGAGAGCCGGTGTAGCATACACAAAATAGGCAGTAAATAATTAAACACCCTTATGCTGGTTGCTATGGCCTCAAATAAATATGGAAGAATCTCCCTGCAAGGGCCTTGCTTTCAGAACCTAGCTCAAGCAGCTGTGGCTTAACGCCTGAAAGATGCGTAAGTGTCAGGATTCTGGTCTTTGAAGGAAGGTTGAAGCAACTGATTAATTCATGGGGCTGTTCATTCAATCATTGAAGCGAAATTTATTAAGCATCGGTGCCAGGCCATTTGCATAGGTGGAAGATACACTGGTGAATAAACTAGACATGGCAATAACCCTCAGGAAGCTTGTAACCAATGGGAATAAAAACACTGAGCCAATGAATCTAAGGATGTTGTTCTTGAACAGGTGTAGTGCATCTGCTCACATTTTTTGCATCCATCTCATCTCGTTCCAGGTTTCGGCTTTGCTATTCCTGTGTTGGTGTTGACAGCTCTAATGTCTTCCATCTAGTACTTGGCCAACCTAGAATGCTCCTGTGTATGCCAAGGGTGTTTTACAGGACAGAACATATGATTCCCCAGAAGTTAGATTAGTCTTCTTAGGACTCTATTTCCAAGAAGCCAGAACTATTTTCTGTATTCACAAGGGATCCTCAGGGGCATCAAGAGACTTTCCTGTGCACAGATAGGGGTTGACAAAGAAATGACTGGTGATGTTGGTGACACCAGCGGACAGAGAGCCAGAGTGTGGTCTCTTATCCACATGGGCAGTCTGGGATTTGTGCTTGTCCGCATTCTCCAGCGTGCACATCCTAGGCCAGTGATAGCGAACCTATGACACGCGTGTCAGAGGTGACACGTGAACTCATTTTTGGGTTGATTTGTCTTTGTTAAATGGCATTTAAATATATAAAGTAAATATCAAAAATATAAGTCTTTGTTTTACTGTGGTTGCAAATATCAAAAAATTTCTATATGTGACACGGCACCAGAGTTAAGTTAGGGTTTTTCAAAATGCTGACACGCCGGGCTCAAAAGGTTCGCCATCACTGGCCTAGGAGCAGAGACAGGTAGCACAGGAGTGAGGAGGGTAATGGCACTAAAAAAGAAAAAAGAAATCAAGGTTCAGACAAATGGGCACTGAGTCCAAAGTAATAAGAGCAGTCTATAAAAGGGACCCAGCACAAGAGTGCACTGTGCAAATGCAGGAGGAAAATTCTAGAGGAAAAAAAAAAGCACTGGCCAGGAAGCACACTGAAGGAATAATATTCAGAAAGGGGATGAAAGAGTGAGGAAGAGGATGTTTATGAGGCACAGAAAAGGTAGCACAGCCCTTATAGAAACAGTGGACACTAAAGACCACCTTAATGTAGAAGACTATAGGTTCTCCATACATCCAAGGAAAGGAAGGTAGCAAACACTGTGTGAAGTGTGGACTGAGGCATCTCTGAACCCTCAAAGCAAGAAGATAGAGATCCTCTGGATGAAGAGGGGTTGATAAGCATTTTTTGGCACAACAATTGATTCTCCTTCCTAATAGTACTCAAGATTTTTAAAGGGGAGTTTGAGCTCCCTCATTTTGTGGTGTTTTGTTGGGATCACAGACAGGCGCCTTGCCTTCCCACTTTGGAAGATGAAGAGCTTGCTGAAGGGACTCTGTCAGATCCTAGCTCTCTCTGCCAGAGTGGATTCAAGAAGAGAGCTTGTGGGTTGGCCAGTGGAATGTGCTCTCCCTGGATCTAGAGCAGATGCACTAAAGGCATACTTGGATTCTTTTTGCCCCAGAGGAGACCTCTCTATTGCTTTGTGACCCCCATGCTGCCAACACTGCCTTTTAGCCTCCTCTCAGAACTGTAAGCTCCCTACAAATCACTAACAAATATCCTTTTGGCTTTAAGGGGAAAATTGGTTTCTGTTGCTTGCAACCAAAGAGCCCTAATTGGTCCACAAATTTTAGACTGTCCCTGTAATTAACTGCAATGTTTAATTTCACTCCTTTGTAAATTGGGTTGATATTCTTACATGAAGGATAATTACTTTGTTCTCATGTAATCCCGTTTGATGTTATAAATCTCCATTAAGAAGCCTTCTTTGGGTCCATGAGAAACTATCTCTACCTCCCAGAAAGACAAGACAAAGGCTATTACACCACAGATGTTCTGAGAATGGATCATTCATTACACAGAAATATGGAAAATTTGGGGCACTTTAACTGAAACACCACTCAGCTCTTTTGATACACCAAATATAGATATTTTCCAAAGGCCACTGGTATGAAAAATAAAAATGATGAAAAGTAAAAAGGAAAATCACCATGTTCCCATATTCATCAAAGTCTGTCTCAAAGATAATTGCTTTAATCGAGGTATAGGTCTCAGAAGAAAGCTAGCAATGAGTATGAGGGCTTTAGAGAATGGATGGATGTCTGAGTGTCCTGGTACCTGCTCCTAGGTTCACTTGAGAAGCCAGGTGTCCATGTTAAGAGAATCCCTTGAAAATACCAGGAATGCTTGCAAGAAAGGGAATTAAAATTCCTTTTGCCAGTTGCATGTCTGCTGAGACATCAAGCAAACTTGATAGGTGTCTGAGAGATGTCCCTAAGCACAGAGCAAATTAGAATTGAGGAAAGATGAGGGCAGAGCATGAGTGAGAGAAACAGGACTTTCAATCCTACCAGGTGGCACTGTAAGCCCCAGTGAGTTTATTGTCATTCATGCAGTTCCTGCAGAAAGAGCTGAACTTGAGCCAGCTTGGTGCATTCTAAGAAGGTCACATGCAAGGTGAGAGGACCATGACCTGGGGTTATATTGTTGGAACAGACACCACTAAGAAAGTGGAATGAAGTTTTGCTGGAGCTAGATTTTCCACATGGAGAAAGTTAGGAGCTAGGAGGCCTCTCATCAAGGCATCTGTGATACTTCAGCACCATGAGAAAGTTAGATCTAGAATATTTGCTACACAGGAGCTAGTAAAATTGCATCAGCAGTCAGAAGAAGACAGTGGAACCTTTGAATTTAAGAACCACAATCCTTTGCCTCTCCTTTCCTGCCCCAAAACTAGATGATCAGAGCTGGAGGGCACCAGAGGAGAGAGAGGAAGTGGCCCAAAGTATACAAAGCCCTCCCTCTCCATTCCAAGACTAAAGGGAGGGGGATGAACAGTCACCTCCCCTTTTCCTCTCAGGCCCTGAGCTGCAAATCTGACTGGTAAGAGAGGAAACCATCTATGAATTATGCTGCCTTTAAAAAGGAAAATGACTAAAGCATAAATTCCAACTGAGACTATGCTAATAACCAAAAGTGACGAGAAATTTGAAAAATCTGTTCAAGATGTTATTAAGAAATGGGGGTGAAATATGCAACCTGACACAGTTAGGGGCAGTGAGTGGAGAAAAAGAAAACCACCTCCTATATATCTCCAACTGCACTGAGACGAGTCAATATACTGGGGACAGTGTTCAATAAAAATAGAAAATACAGAGATTTCAATAAGCCACATCCACGAGTTTCCCATGTTGATGCAACAGGGTCCTTCCTGGAACTTGAAGTCTGTCCTTCCATGCATGCTGCAGAGTCTAGGCCAGTGGTTCTCAACCTGTGGATCGAGACCCCTTTGGCGGGGTCGCCTAAGACCATCCTGCATATCAGATATTTACATTACGATTCATAACAGTAGCAACATTACAGTTATGAAGTAGCAACAAAAATAATTTTATGGTTGGGTCACAACATGAGGAACTGTATTTAAAGGGCCAGAAAGTTGAGAACCACTGGTCTAGGCAGTCATTCAGCAATAATTTGTCAACAGATCCTATTATAATACACTAGAGACCTGGTGCACAGATTTATGCACTGGTGGGATACCTCAGACTGGCCTGCGCCCTTTTGTAATCTGGGATCCATTATGGGGATGTTGGAGTGCAGAAAGCCGCAGTTGGCCAAGGAGGAGCCCAAGATGGGACCGGGCGCTGCTCCCACCAATCCGGGCCCCCCTGCAGCTGTCACTAGCTGCTTGCTCGGTAGTGCTGCCATGGAGGCAGAAGAGGCTCTTGCCACCGCAGCTGTGCTCGTCAGCTGTGAGCCCAGCTTCTGGCTGAGTGGTGCTCCCACTGTGGAGTGCACTGACCACCAGGGGGCAGCTCCTGCATTGAGTGTCTGCCCCCTGGAGGTCAGTAAGTATCATAGCAACCGGTCAACCAGTTGTTTGGACATTTGGTCCCTTAGGCTTTTATATATATAGATGTATATCCCACTTCATGTGAGCACCCTGCTGCAAGGAGAAATTGTTCAATGCCACGTTTAAGGTAATGTGTTTGTAATGCAGGAGTAGCAGGTGCCATCCTTTCAATATACTTTGACTTAGCAAATAGTTTACTGTGCGAAGTACCCCTGTTTGGCGATATGTTTTTTGAGAATGCCAAGTTATATATATTGGTTATTGTGGAAACACAATAACTGACTTCAGGTGGAAACACATTTTTGATACATTTCAGAGTCTATTTTAAGAGGCTGGATATTTGGGGTGGCTTACAGCAAATTTTTACCCACCAATCAGGTACTGAGAAAAATGTTTTCCTCCGAAGCACATGCCTGAGTGGATTAATTGTTCCTCACGTGGAGAAAAAGGAAGCTAATGGAAAATGTTCAAGCTTTGCTCATTTTTACATGTCCACTCAACATCTGTTGAGCTCCTACACCAGTGTATTCCTTCCACCAGGAGACATGTGGCAATGCTGGGAGGCATTAGTAGCTGACACAGCCTGGAGGTGAGGGGTGCCACTGTCATCAAGTGGTTTGAGAGCACAGATGTAACTAAATATCCTCCAATGTACATGACAGCTCCCTGAACAAAAATTTTCTCCGTCCGGTGCTTGCGAAACTCCTCCTCCAATATGCTTAGCCCAGGCGAAGCTAACATGAATAAGTCCCTGCCCTCAAAGCGTTCACAACCAAGATGCAATTTTGAAATCCCATCAATCCTTGTAAAGCTGACACAGAATCATACTGGCTATTTCCACCAGTTCCAAATATAGGATGTGTGAAGGACATCTCCCTCTCCCAGCTGTTCACCATTTTCTCCTGTTGCCTTTGGTGACGATGCTGTAGGAAACAGGCAAATAAAAGGGGGGAAGACAAGGTCATTCTTTATTGGCTCTGCAATGACTGTGCATTGATGGTGGTTTTATCCAAACATTTATAATGTGCTGGAGACCATTCAAACAGTTAGGCTGCTTGTCAATCTCCTAACTAGGGAGGCATCATGCGTTTGGAAGACAGAAGCCTAGTTGCCTCTGAGAGGTGAAGGGCATGCAGCACACATCTCAGGTATTTCCATGGATTCACCGCCAGATGTTTATTGAACAACCTCAATGTGCACCACAATTAGGGGAAGGGGGCGTGCAAAGGTACCTAAGAGATAGACAAGGGAGCGGAGAGACACTGTAATGATAACTGGGGTCCATGTAATAAAGGGAGAAGAAGTGATTCCAGTTGGGTGAATCAGGAAAGGTTTCTGAAGGTGGCAGGACTCTGGCAATCTTTGAGGGTGCAAAGGATTTAAGGTCAAGTGGGAGGGCACTCAAGGAAAAGAAAGTCATGTGGACCAAAGCACAGGGCAAGCCAGGCATGACACATGAAAAGGAAAAACAGCTCAGTGATAGATGGAGAAATGGGTAACCAAGGGAGGGGAAGCTGGATACAGCAGGTCTTGAGTGACAGGTGTGCACCCTCTTCTGCACCATGGATGTCTGCATAGAAGGCACAGATGTGAGTCTATGTTGTATGCACCCCCTTCTAAGGGAACACCTGTGAGCAGCAATCATCACCGCTCCCAAAAGCTTCCCTGTGAGGGACTCCTAGGCTGAGTCAGTGACTCAAGATTGAGGCATTGGGGGATACTCCTCATGTTCCCCTTAAATAGGGAGCTTTCAACCCATCAAGACCAACTCTCAAGGTATAAGATTGCCACAATGTTTCAGCTGCCTATCATGATAGCTGAGAGTCCTAAATAATAAGATAAAAAGGTGTCTCAAGTAGCTCTAACAAGGCAGAGAGGGCAGGCAGAAATGTGTCAATCCATAATCGCACAAATTACATGTTCACCTTCAATATTTACTCATGTGTTTCAACGGCCAGCAATATAAAAGGTAACTGAAAGTACATTAAGGGAAAAGCACCACACAGCATGGGCAGCATGCATTATCACCCCGTGGAAGAAAGGAAAGGGAATTCACATCTGTATCAGTATATACCCTGTAGTATCTCTGGAAGGTCCAAGAGAAACTGACCAAGACTAGTAGCTGCCAGGGATAGAACAGGAGAGGCCAGAGGTCAGGGGTGCAAAGTGTTCTTTTTCTCTAAATAAAACTTACAATTTTTGAATTTAAAAAATAGTTTTACATGTTCAAGAATAAATACACTACTTTAAAAAGAAAGGCTCCCAGTACAAAAGCCTTATGGAAAAATCGACCAAACTGCGTTGGTAGCCCTGGTAAAATAATGTTTAACAGCACAGATTTGAGGTGGTTTTCCAGACTTTAACTGCTCTTCTCCCAGTGGACAGGCACGTGACTTTGGTCAATTCATTTAATCTCTTGGACATTATGTATTTTATGTGCAATGAGGATAGTAGTCACACCTATCCCATAAGGTATGAGATTCAGGCATTCAATGAGATGCTATGTGCAAAGCATCCAGCCCACGCCTAGAACATAAGTATCACTGCAGCCCAGGAAACCACATTCTAAAATAATGAAGAGTGCATATACTGGTAGAATCTCCTGGCTGGTGATTCAACTCAGATCAATTTCAACAGAGCTTTTCACAACATTAGCGGGTGCCCTTGGTATTAATGCCCATCCCATGAAGCAGAAGATAAATGGGCCCACCTGTCCCATTCATAAGGACACCATAGGAAACGCAGTGCAAATTACCCGATGCTGGCAGAAACATGGCAGGGAAGGGCTCCCCCCCACACACACACTTTTTAAAACATGGGGATTGATTCATTGATCACTCTGAAATTGGAACCTGCATTGAACCTTTCTTCATTTCTGTGAGGAGGCTTCTAAGCAATCCTTGGTAGGAATTATCTGAGCTGCTATGAGAAAAAGAGTGTGTGTGTCCAAAGAAAGCCCAGGTCTACATTTCCATGCAAAAGGCCCATGAAATTTTCAGTTAAAAAGAAAGAGTCTAGAGATAAACAGAGAGAGAAAAGGAAGAGCTGTGAGTAGTCTGAGATGCAGAAGGGGTGTATTGAGGTGTGGTGGGCATTCACTGACCTTCATTCCAAGTACAATTGTGTGCCCACTTTACCCTCTTGCTCCGTTGCACTCCCAAGGGATGTACACTGGCTACTTTAGTGATGAAAATGGCACCTCTAATTGTTTAGTTTCATGTTTTTCAACCTCAACCCCAGAGGTCTTGAAGTCATCTTTACCTGATTTTCAGGTTATGCATTCAGCCATTCCTAATTTTAATTTCACAAATATATTCTCTCTCTCTCTCTCTCTCTCTCTCTCTCTCTCTCTCTCTCTCTCTCTCTCTCCCTCCCTCCCTCCCTCCCTCCCTCCCTGCTCCCTAATTCCTTCCTTCCTTCTTTTTTTCTTCCTTCATCAGGTATTTACTCAGTGCCTGGCTTTTACAGATGCTCCTCTACAGGCTGGGGAGAGCGGGAGATGAATAAGAACAGTCACTCACGTGCTTATGTTCTAGTTGGCATAGATAGGTAATGAGTAATTAAACCAGGGGTGAGGAATGTCCCGCCCGCGGGCCGTATGTGGCCCCCAAAATCATTTGGTCTGGCTCTACCAAGGCATTAGGGGCAAGTTAATTAAATGGTTGACCAAATATAGCAGGCTAATTTGTAAGTTGATAATTTGGTATGGCTCTTGAATGAAGTCATAAATATTCAAATGGCCCTTGGCATAAAAGAGGTTCCCCACCCCTGAAGTAAACAAATAAATGAGCTGATCTTAAAGAGCTGTCCATACAGATGAATCAAGGTGATGCCTGGGGAGGAGGGCCCTGCATTGGGATGGACAGGGAGGGCTGCTTTGACACCCGGATAAGAAGGACCCAGCACTTCAAAGAACCGGAAGGCAATGCCCTAGACAAAGTCAGAACAAAACAAAGACCCTGCGTCTGGAATGAACTCAGGTGGGTTCAGGGAAGAGAAGGGAAGACAGTGAGCCTGGACCTGGAGTGGGACCTGAGGAGCAGGAAGGGGCCGGTCCCCCACAGTCTACACGTTAAGGCCGGGGTTTGGGTCCCATTCTAAAGGCAGACAGAAGGCATAAAAAGGTGTCGCTATGATCTCCTTGTACAAAATATCCCTTCTTCGGTGCACCTTTTCTTAAGTACTTTAGAGGCAGCCTGGTTACTTCACCTTAGTTAAATACTAACCTGGTTATTACTATCACCTTATGTAATCCCAATGCAAGTTATGCTTCCTGAATAAGTAATATTTAACTTTATATGTTACTCCCACAACCTCCATCAGCAAAATTAATAGAAACAGCTTCATCCAGAATCACTCTCCTTAGGCAAAACTGAGGCATATTTTGTAGTCTTTTAACTGGCTTACTTCATTGACCGAAGTTGATGTTTTTTATAAACAACCCTTTGAAACAATCCTCCAAAGAAGATGGAATTATGCATCTCTGGGTGAATGGCCAGCTTGTGTCAAAATTCATCCAAGATGGGAGGGAGGCAGAGTGCCAATTCTTTACCGAATATCACCTCAGGAAATACGGCATTCCCTCCCAGCACTGCTGGACCCTAACACTTTGCTTTACGGTCCCTTCATGGGAGCGGGGCAGAGGTGCATCGCCTGAGAGACACATAAAACCAGCATCCTCGGTTTTCAGATGCACATGCTGTAGGTCCCCAGAGCTCCATTAAAATGGCTGCATAATCTTTGGAAATTGATTAAAAAAACAAAAAACAAAACAAAACAGATGCCAGTTTTTCCAGATGCAAGGACATTTGTACTCTGCTGAATCTCCTTTCACTTTCATTAGAAAACAAGCTCTTGGTTGTGTAGAAGCTGGTGGCTAACCTTGGTGAGAGAGTGAGAGCTAAACTTTTCATTTCTGTGCTTGGATGTCCAAGAGTCCTGGGAGAGGACCATGCATTCCCCTTCCAGCAGCTCTAATTCAAGACGCAAACGCAGAATGAAAATGGCATGGTGATAAAGATTGCATTTCCTAGTTCTGACCCTAAGCCCCCAGTTTCAGACAACCTGAGAACCCCTCACTGTTTCATTTTAAGAATCCTAATTTATTAGGAGGTAAAGATGATGAAATGTTAAGGCAGTATATCTAAAGTCAAATCCTAGAAATCAGGGTGGGTGGGGACCCAGGCAAGGCTGTAATGAAGCAGAAAGTGCCTAGGTTAGCCCACAAGTCCCTCTTTGAAACAACATGGCCTTAACATGCGTGATTGCTGGTGTTTTAAGTAAAGAAGATAAGAAAGGGAGGAAGGAAGAAAAGATGGAAGGAAAGAGGCAGAAAGGAATGGAGGGAGAAAGGGAAAGAGAGAGAGAAGGATGAAGGGAGGGAGGGAAGGATAAAGGAAGAAGGAAACAAGAAAAAGGTCAACCAAAATTAAATGAGCAAAGAAAGGCAATTAACAGTGGAATGTCTGAAAGGTGTCTTGGGCTTTAGAATGAACACATCCATTCTTTAAAAATATACGTTGTTCTTGACCTATGAGTGACACGAACTCAGTCTTTAAGTTTCCCTGCTATATTTCTATCTGCAATAATTTAACCAACACTACATTGTTAGGTATTATTTTTTTGTCCACCTGTATTCACTATTATAGAAAAACAACATATTGAACTCATAGACTTATATCTCCCACCTTCCTGATTGTTGCCTTAAAATAAGTTTCTATTCCTGGAAGTGGAATCACTAGATTAAAAGATGTAAACATTATATAATGGTTGTGATACACATTGACAAATTATCCTTCTGAAAATGTATAACAATTTACACCTCTCTAGTAATTTTGGGATTACTTTCTCCCCTACACTGTTATTTTATTTATTTTTTCTGAGCAATATATGCCTACTTTCTATTGATAATAGCATCTTAACTTCCTTCCAGGGAATTCCCTCCAGCCCCCCGGGTTGGGGGCGGGAGGGGTGGGGGCGGGCGGATCTTAATCAGATGCCTTGGTTTTCTCAAATCAAAAGGTAGACCTAGACCCAAACTAGCCACACAGAGGCTGAAAACTGATGCGGTTCCCTCTTCCCTGTGATGATGTCAGGATAGAAACCAGCAGGGCCCGAGGCCCCGGGACCTGCCCTGGTTCTTGCCCTTTCTAACCAACTAACGGTCCTTCCCCTCAGGCCACCGCAGTCCAAACATCCTTTTCACTTGAGTTACCCAGAGCCAGCTTTTCTTGCTTATAACCAAATAGCCCCACTGACCCACAGCTGAGTAATTTCATTTTAGAACCTTCACCACGTGTGCCTAGACTGCGTGGCAAATGAAGCTCTGACAAAATGAAGCAGATCGAGCAGATCATTTTCAATTAGAACTTGACATCCTACAACGTGTTTCTTAACACAGGGTCTCCTTCCAAACCTCTCGGGACAAATGTGAGTTCCTCACAAGGATTCGGTAGTTAAACAACAAGAAGTTACCTAAATTTGCAGTTTCACATCCTGCAAAGAACACTATTAAAACCCTTGGATGAAAGTCACTTTAGAATATGTATGCATCCTCACTTTAAGGTGCATGCTCCCCCAACTTGGGAAGCTTTTAATTTAGGAAAGTTATTGACACACTCCAGTTGCAACGGGCAGCCACTGAGTCCCCTACAAATGAAGTCGACCATGGGACACGCTGGCCATTGATCACAGAAACCTTAGTGAGTGAATGGCGGACACGCCCAGTGGGTTCTTGGCATTTATTTTTGTTCCTCTCACATTAGAGAAGCAAGGCCAGGAGCTCCCTATCCTTCCTATGAACCCGAGGCAGGTCCTCCATCCTTGCAGCGGGGCGTTAAAGGATAGGTTCAAATCCACAGCTCGAGCATGCGGTAGCTGTCTAAATGTGGGCAAATCCCTTAATCCATCTACGCCTCAGACTTTTCAAAATGCTAATCACAGGCCCCTGTAGGGAGTCAGTGAGGATGTATACTGAGTGTCTAATGCAGAGTCAGGCACAGAATGGATTGTGGCTACTGCATAATCCTCATCAGAAAAGAAAATTTGGGCCAGGCCAGTGTGGCTCACTGGTTGAGCATCAACCTATGAACCAGGAGGTCACATTTGATTCCCAGTCAGAGCACATGCCCAGGTTGCAGGCTCAATCCCCAGTAGGGGCATGCAGGAGTCAGCTGGTAGGTGATTCTCTCTCCTCATTGATGTTTCTCTCTCTTCCTCCCCCTCTCCCTTCCTCTCTGAAATCAATAAATATAGAGCCTGGTTCATTGTAGGGAAGGTTGGGCTACATGGACCCCAATGTACAGAATTTCCTCGAAAAGAAAGTCCGTTATAACTATTATGATAATGAGATGCAATTAACACCACAGTCTAATCTCATTGTCCCTTTCCAGGGCACTAAGAGCCACCACATGTTGCCATTTGATCTTCACTGAACCCAGGGTGCCAGGCAGGGCAGGTATCGTCAATCCACCCTAGAAATAAATTACACAGCAGCTCCCCTCCACCCCCATCTTGATGGCAGTGGTGGCCGCAGGTTTGACAAATCAAGTTTCCACTTTACCCCTGCACAGAGGGTGCGGCAGCTTCTCCCCATTCAGATACAGCATCCATCTTCTCCCAGTTCTCAGGAGCCCATGGGGAAGAGAGTTTCCCTGCATGTCCCTGCCCTTCTGGAAGGTAAGCGAGGAGATAAAATATGTGTAAGCTTGAACTCCCGCCAAAGGTCACCCCTGCTTCTGCTGGTTTCGGGGAAGAATGGGCACTCTTGCTACTTCTGCCAATTGTGTAGGCATAGATTACATGTACACAGAGACAACTATACATATACATGCAGGGCATACAGTCCCTAAAGAGCAGGGGCTCTGGGAAACCCTTGAGGTAAGACTGGGGCAACACGCTGGCTGGTTTGTTCAGTGGTTAGGGTGTAAGCCCTCAGACTGAAGGGTCACAGGTTTGATTCCAATCAAGGGCATGTACATGGGTTGCAGGCTCAATTCTGGACCCCATCAGGACTCGTGTGGGGAGCAATCAGCTGATGTGTCACTCTCACATTATTCTCTCTCTCTCTCTCTCTCTCTCTCTCTCTCTCTCTCTCTCTCTCTCTCTCTCTCTCTCTCCACTCTCTCTGAAAATCAATGAAGAAAACAGGTCCTCAGGTGAGGATTAACAAAACAAACAAAAAAAGACCAGGCAACATCAAGAATATGGAGAGTTGGGGGCAATGGGAGTGGGTGGAATTCCATCTCCCCAATGCCTTAACATTTTTTGAGAAGCAGCAAAGTAGCAGATAGAGCGTGGTTTTGAACTTGGATCAGATCTCTCCCACCCTGGGACAAACGCATGAAATCATGGAGCGTCTGGGTCCCCACCTATAAAATACAAAATTCATTTAAACACATACTAATTACCTGCTCCATGACTAGTTCTTTTTCTTGCCCAGTAACTCCCGTGTGAACACCTGCTGGGAGCATGAGATTAACAGTGAGTCTGTGAGTTTCCCTTTCCCTAGACATATTCTCCTACAGTGGATTTTTTTTGTCCTCCTAAGTGAGATAGAGACCTTTCTTAACTACCATTTCCTTCTTATACTGCCCATGGCATCTGGACCAGACAACTCTCACTTTAATCAAGACACTTATCAAGTAACAACCAGATGGCAGGCCATCAATCCCATTTACTCAGACATTATAAGGGACACATCCATATTTTCATCCATTGTGGGAACAGCAACACTCGGGGTGTGAAGGATGAAGAAAGGCTATAGAAAAATCTACAACTTGAGCTGGTTCAGCAAACACAACTCTGAACTGCTCAGTCAATGAGGCATCAAGAACATCATTTCAACCCAGAGGGTCCACTTTCTCCTAAATGCAAAGTGGTCCTCATCACCATTATCATCAACAGCATGGTCAATAGTAGGGCCCCAAATCCTATAGGAAATGTATTTCTCATATAATTTGCGGTCGTGTACTTTTAAGAATTGGAAAGTAAAGCAGGAACTAATGAAGAAAAGCCAACATGCTACTACTTGAAAAACAAAATCCTGGGCAAAAAGGGATGTGCGAGAAGATGGGGAGGGTAATTTTAAAATGGAGTCCATTATATGGGCAAAGGCAGGTGTTGTGATCAAGAATGGGGAAGAAGAAAGTGGCCCATTTATTGTATCAACAGAACACTGTCTGGGGAATCTTAAGGGTCACAGGTGTTAACGCCCAGGCAAAGCTCTCTCTGTAGTACAAAGCACATCTAATTCTCCTTGGATATAAATCCTCAAATCCCCTCCCACTTCTGCAGTGGAAGCAGAAGCATAATACTGGCACAATTCAGGCAGTTGGGCGATGGGAGATGCTGGCATCGGACACGAGAACTCAACTTGCCATGTCTCCGTCCAGCTGGGAAGGAGAAAATGAGGCTGCGGGGAGTAATTAACTGTCACACAGAAGATTAATTGACGACCCTCCAATTTTGCCCTAAACACAGATGTATTGGGAGCAGGACACAACCTTGAATACTAGAGGTGAAGGGAGAACAGTTATTTCTGGATCAGAGCAAACTGAATATGCAGAATTGTGGGCGATGTCAAGACGCACTCCGCGGAGCTGGGGAAAGCCATACATCATCGCGCCCTTCCACTGAGTGGCTTGTCAGAGCCTAGCCAAGGACTTCAATTAGGATCCAGTTTTTGCTGGGACTCTTCTTTGTAATAACTGGTCCACATGGGTCCCTAGTCTCGTTACAGAGGTTTGGAAACACTCCTGCTACGTTCCCATTTCTCTATTTGCATAAAGAGGCGAACAGGGAAATTTATAATGTTCTTATCTGTGACAGTAGCAGATTATGCTCACAGATGCAGAGCCTGCCTGGTACTCTGCCCCTGACTTCAGACTGTGTTTTGTGGGGCAAAGAGGGTAGTTTTCCCTCTAAGACCTCAGTGTGCAGACATTGGGGCTCTTTCCCAAGCATAACGGCTCGATCCTAAGCCATTGTTTGCCTGTCCTCCATGGCTGGGCGGCTCTCAGCTACTGTAAACTTCTCTACTACATATGGAAAGAATGATTGGTTCACACATGCATTTTTTTATCTAAATGATCTAAATCCAGGGGATAAGACTAAAAACAAAATAAGATTGTTTATTTTACTCCCAAATGATTGGTGGTGCGTTATCAGAATCCTTACAATAAACAGATTGTCTTCCAGTGTCTTTTTCAGGGGAAAAAAAATGTCTTTTTCAATTCCATGAACGTGTTGGGTTTTGTTTATGAACTAGTTACTGTGCAAAGTGTTAGGGTTATAAAAATGAAAAAGCTTCATACCCAAGGAGCTCTTACTCTGAAACTATAGACACTTTTAAACATATGTATAAAAATATACATATACATATAAAATAGTCATGATAAAAACAAAGCAGCAGCTGCCTTTGTTGAGCACCATTAAGTGTTAAGATCACCATGATTATCCTCACAACCACATGAGGTGAGTCTGCGGCTCATGTCTGTTTCACAGATAACGAAACTAAGGTTATTGTAGCTTATCTGAAATCAACATTAAGTACCAGGCAGACCTGAAGTTTGAAGCCAGGATGTTTAAATACAGGGCTCAGAAATTTCTGTAGAGGTATTTCTATAGAAGTATGCAAAGGATACTGATTATCTGGGAAAAATCCAAGAACATTTTGCAAAGCTGACATTTGAGCTAGGTATGAAAGGACAGAGCAGAATTTGCCCAGGTAGATTAGAATGGTTGGGGCCCTCAGGTGGATGGAGGAGGTACTTCAGTTGAAGAAAACAGTAAACAGTAGATGCAAGTATGTTTAAGACTAATGCTAGCTCAGTATGGTGGAGGCATGGAGAAGGGTGAAGAGAAAGCAGAGTGTACTCATGGAAATGGAATTAGAGAAGGTGGGCAGATGAAAGAAATAAGTATTCTAATTATGTTGGCCTGGAGAAAAATGGACAGATTATTATCAGTGAAAGGCTCTGTTGGGAGAATATTATCCTTTCTTAGCAGAGGTCCATAAATGGCTGGCCTCAAGGGGTGGCTTGGGTATGAACAGAAGAAGGTTGACAATCATCTTGGTCTCAGTCTTAGACTCTAATGAAAGAAAGCCCAGGATCAAGATGGGAGGATTCTAAACCTCAGACTCATGTGTTTGGATTTGATGTTGTACTCATCTGGGAATTTCTGAAGATGGTTTGAAGAGTGACTCTGTACTGTGCCGAGAAAGACAGCCAGACAGCTGAGAGCACTCAGATCAGTCAGGGGAGAAAGAGCCAAGTAAATTAAGCTCTCCATGCCTCTGCATCCTTATCTATGAGATGAGGATAAGCAAATCATTCATCTCATACAGTCCTAGTGAGGAAGATAGAAGAAAACAAATATAAAGTTTGGGCTATGGTGCTTGTCACATAGCAAACCATTAATATAGGCTCACTTCTTCCTTCCTTCCTTCCTTCGCTCTTCTCTTTTCTCCTTTCCTCCCTCCCTATTCCTCCTTTCCTCCCTCCCTACCCCCTTCCCTTCCTTCTTTCCTTCCTTCCTTCCTTCCTTCCTTCCTTCCTTCCTTCCTTCCCTCCCTCCCTCCCTCCCTCCCTCCCTCCCTCCCTCCCTCCTTCCTTCCTTCCTTCCTTCCCTCCTTCCTTCACAAATTATTGATGCCTGAGCCAAACTTGTTCTCCTGGTACTAATACTACCAATTCTTTTTGCTTTCCTTTTCTACTTCTTCTCCCCTTCCTCCTCCTCCTCTTCCCCCTTCTCCTCCTCCTCTTAGTCCTTATTATAATCATAACAATAGTTATTATTGTTGATGTTGTTGGGAGTTACAGGACTATAGAGAAAGAGAGAGCCAGTGTATAGTATCAGATTAGACATGACTAGACACAGACAAAGGGATGGGGAGCACAGTGAAGGGTATGTTGAGAATACATCCACACCCATGTGTCTACACTTCCCGCTGCTAAAGCACATTTGTAAACATCACTGGGACAGAAAATAGAAGACTGTGAACTAGATGGATGCTTTTAAATGGAAAGCTATTTAGTTGAGCTAAATATGATCTCAGTAGGAAACTAAACCTGCTGCTTGAAGGAGTGTGGGATGAATGCAAGTTGGTAGAGGAAAGGTGACTGTCCCTCCAGCCTCTTAAAGATGGGAAGTGTCTAAACCTCTGCACTGAACCCAGGGAGTCCCAGGAGGTCCCTTCAGAGGAGTGTAGCAAGGAGAGGTGGGGAGAGAGCCAGGTTCTGCATCATGAATGGCATCCTAAACACCTTTTTAGGCAAACAGCATCCTCAGTGGATGGAGTGTGTGGCTTTCACTAAGTGGCTCAAAATCGGAAAGAGCACAAGCTGGAACATGACACTGAGGGCTGATTATTTCTGGGCTCACCTGATTCCAATGGGGTGCATATAGAAGATCAGTGACGATGGGCTTAAAGGGCGACACAGTCTGTGCCTTGGGGAGATAATTCCCTCTAAGAAGAAAACTCTCCGGCTCTGCAGCCAGGTCTGTCTGTCCAAGATGAATGAATGTCTAAGCCAATTTGCAGAGCACACCAGGTGTGTTTACTGGGCCTCCCCCACCTCTCTCTGCCCTATTTCCCAACAGCCCCTGTTGTCCATTCTGGGGTCTCTTTGAAACTGACTCCCCAACAGTTCCGGAGTTGGATCATGTGACCTAGACTAAGCCAATGAGACCATTTCATCATTCTGGCCCTCAATGATGGGTTCCCGTTGGTCCATGGAAAGGAAAAGGATGGAGTCATGGTCTAGGACAGTGGTCGGCAAACTGCAGCTCGCGAGCCACATGTGGCTCTTTGGCCCCTTGAGTGTGGCCACGAAGTTTCAATCACACTATATGTGCGCACCCACACATGGTATTTTGTGGAAGAGCCACACTCAAGGGGCCGAAGTTTGCTGACCACTGGTCTAGGAACTTGTACCCACAGTGCTGAGACAAACGTGTAGTCACTTCCCCTAAAACTGCAGCGTGTTGATGTGAGGCTGGCAGGGTTGCTATCTGATCAGGAAGCTGAAACCCAAGGTGGGTGAAGCTGAGAGGGCCACTGCCAGCAGCCTGTCCCAATACTGGCTGCCACGTGCTGAGGTACTAAGAGTCCCACATTCATCAACTGCTTTAGTCTTACCTAACCACCCCCACCCCAAAAAAAAAATTAAAACCTGTTGTTCTCATTCGTTTACAGATGAGGTACCTGAGGCATGGAGAGGCTGGCACTGTGCCCAAGATTTCACAGCTAAGGATGGATTGTGGAGCTAGAATTTGAAGCCTGGCTGGACCTGGCTGGCCCAGATTCCTCAGTCCTGTGCTGGATGGATAGGTGAGTACTCAGAGTGGGAAGGGGACATGGATGAAAGGAAGGGACTCCTCACAAAATCCCTCTGACCCTCCCCTCCAGACCAAGACCAGTTCAGAAGCTGACATCTAAACATCAAAAATGGAAATACTGACAAGAAGCAAGGCCAACTCAGCGTTCACATCCTACTTTGCCAGAGTGTCTCATACTAAGGTCTAGACAGCAAAACACAGACAATGCGGGTCCTTGTGGCTCAGGGCCACTGGAGAAGAGGAGAGATCTCACAAACATCCCACCTATTAGGATGGCTCTGGAAATGGGTGGCATCCATCTCCCAGCATCAGTCATGGATATTTACCAAGGGCAGAAAGCTAAACAGAGCCTCTCATCTAACCTACAAAACACCTGCCTTGGCCCAGAGGTCTCTTACCATTGGCCTTGACTGGACTCTGAACATTTCCCATGCCTACCTTTCAACTGAATGACTTACCTGTAAGAAAAACACGCCCAGGGGCTGAATGCAATGTATTCTCTCCCTTGCCCAAGGACACATGTCAAGCACCCCTGAGGTATCCTTTTTAATGATAACATGTGTTTTTGTTGAAGACATGCATAGAGGAACACGCTTGTTCCCTCACCTAGTCATGAAGCATGTTTGGAGAAGGCTGTGACACTATGAAACAATGACATACCCCCATGGACTTCATGATACAGGTTCTTCTATGAAGAGTTCAGCGGACTGTCACTTCCTGTAGAATCATGACATTTTCAATAGAAGAAACTTCTAACATCAAGTCCAAACACTTCTATGAAGAGAAGGCCACCGGCGGAAGTTGAATCCTCTCCCCTGGACAACAGACTCTCAAACAAAACCCCGTAACTGTCACAATACCCTGTAGTGCACATCATTAATGCATGGCACCTGCAATTCCCCGGCACCATCACCTTCAATAAAGCAGAAGGTTTCCTTCTTCACCAGGGAGAAAGTAAATATTAAAATCCTCTCATTGGTGCTCAGTCTAACAGGGCAATTATCCATGAGGACTATTCACTGTGGACTCAATTTGACAGCAGTTATTCTTAGCAATGTCAGTTGGTAGTTTCCACCGGCTCCTTGCCTCTGCAAGGCATGACAAGTAATTTTGACTCCAAGGGTGCATGTTTTAAAATCCCCCATGTCAGTTCAGCACCCAGGAAGACAGCAGAAAAAATTCCAGGTATTCCTTTGGCATACTATTCAGTGTCTACCAAGAGGGACTCAATCCAACCATAGAAGAGACACGTTGAAAGGTGCAGGGCAACTTTACAAAACCTGCATGTGCCAAGCCGAAGTGGAGTCATGTATAGGGATGGGCTCATGACTCTCTCCTTCTTGTGAACCCCTCTATGGCCTGGCACCAACTCCAAAATTCACACTCTCCTCCCCTCCCTTCATCATTCTCTCCATCTCTCTTCCAGGGGCCTTTCCATCCACCTGCTATTACACCAGCAGAGGGCTGGGATTCTCCACGCCCTGCTCTTGGACAGAAAGGCCATTGTGATGCACTACCCCTCCATGATCCCAGCCACCTTGAACCTAAATGGTGTTTTGTATCCCTGGGTCTTCATCCCTTGGCAGCTCCTCAAAGCACTTGATGTTACAGTGGAAGCACAAACAGCACACGCCAGGGCTCAGGTCACTCCCTGACTGACTTTATGCCTGAAATCGTTACCAGCCAGCCACCAGTGAGCATAAAGAGAATGTGTCTTGAATTTGTTTCTTTCTCTCTTCCCCCCCTCCCCACACGAAGCTTTTTAAGGGTGCTGTGCTGCTTAACAAATGACAGAAGCCTTCAGCACCCTGCCAGGTGCGGGCAATGAATTGTCTCTCTTTTTGTTAATATACTGGGACAATGAAGCAAGATTTCTCTGTGTCCAGATTTGGAGTTCCTCCAACCTTTCAACTTTATTGCCCAACAGAGTATCCAACTGCTTTTGTGGGAGGGGTTGTGGCCATTGAAATTCATTTGGTGCTGAGTCTCCAGAGGAATACACAAGCTTTCGTCCCACTGACTTCTCAATCACAGGAATCCAAACGACTCCGATTGCTTAGGGAGTCAGTGAACAGGTGAATGCTAACAACGTGATGTCCTTTGTGCATGCTGTCCCTCCCCTGGTCCCCTCTGAGACCAAAGGCGGGTTTCTCGGGAAGGGGCTTGGCCAGGTCAGGGGCTCTGCGTGTTGTCAGGAACCAGAGCAGACCTGCATGAGATCCTGGGAGTTGGCCTCCATGGCACCACATGTGACCTTCCATGAACAAAGGCAGCGCAAATCTCAAAAACACTTCAAGGTGAGGTCACTGAAAAGCCAGCTTTCAAAGACGCTTGCAGAAAACAGAAATGGCTCTGCTACGGTTGTTCAGCACCAGCCACATGAGACAAAGGGGTCAACAAAAATTAATGTTTCTGATGAGAAAGAGGGAATGCATCTATTTACACTCCTTTCCCAAGGAGCTCGGGAAATAGGACGGCGGGGTCAGCTTTCAGTAACCCTGGGCGTCACAGGAAAGCTACACTCATGCCGCTGCCTGAAGCATGGGGACAGGCAGGTCCTGCATCATATGTGGCCGACTGTGTAAGGCTGGTTATTTGATAGTTCCTCAAAATCTGGCTTCTCCCCAATTTTTAAAAATATATTTTTATTGATTTCAGAGAGGAAGGGAGAGGGAGAGACAGAAACATCAATGATGAGAATCATTGATCAGCTGCCTCCTGCATGCCCCCTACTGGAGATTCAGCCTGCAACCCTACTAAGACATGTGCCCTTGACCAGAATGGAACCCGAGACCCTTCAATCCTCAGGCCAATGCTCTATCCACTGAGCAAAACCAGCTAGGGCTTCTTCCAATGTTAAATCTATTGGTCAGCCCTGTCGAAAGCTTTCCCAAGACCATGTGATTTTATTGAATGATCCTTTCTGTATAATCTTGGAAAAACTATCCTGCCCAGGTAGCTCAGTTGGTTGGAGTGTCATCCCATGCACCAAAAGGTTACGGATTCAATTCCCTATCAGGGCACATACTCAGACTTCAGGTTCCATATTCAGTCAGGACTTGTACAGGAGGTAACTGAAATTTCTCTCTCTCAAAAATCAATAAGAAAACGTATCTTCAGGTAAGGATTGGGGGGAAATGGTATTAGAGAACATTTCCTTGACACCATTGCAGTCCTTTCTCAAGGTCAACTCTGGTAGACTCTAAGATCTCAAACATGACAATACTGCCATTTGGAAGAGTGATCTTGAGTACATCCTTAAAATACAATTTTTAAAATAGAAACCCTGCAGTCATTTAGTAATGAAGAACCAGGTCTGAGATCTCAGGCATATGAAATTAATAATACCAATGATAACAACAATAATTAACATCTTTCTTATTATCATTATTAATTAGTATTATAAACTAGTGGCCCGGTGTACATATTCATGCACATTGAAATGAAAGTAATTAGAAGAAATATTTTAATATTGCTATTTGCCCTTTCTCTTATAATAGAAGTGTCAACCAAATTTATGATGGACAATGACAGTTGGGAATACACACGTGGGATTGGCACCAGTGAGAGTTTTATATGTATCGCACATACACGAGTCAACTTAGCCATATATGTGTGTGTGTGTGTGTGTGTGTGTGTGTGTGTGTGTGTGTGTATATATATATATATATATATATATATATATATATATATATATATATATATTCCACCCCCCCCACACACACACACACACTAAAGGCCCGGTGCATGACATTCGTGCATTGGGGATGTCCCTCAGCCTGGCCTGGCCCTCTCTCAGTCCAGGACAATCCTCCAAGGGGTCTTTAGCACTGCCTTGGAGGCAGGAGAGGCTCCCGCCACCACCGCTGCAGTAGCCAGCCACGAGCCTGGCTTCTGGCTGAGTGGTGCTCCTATTGTGGGAGCACACTGACCACCAGGGGGCAGCTCCTGCATTAAGCATCTACTACCCCCTGGTGGTCAGTGTGCATCATAGAGACCAGTCATTCTGCCATTTGGTCAATTTGCATATTAGCCTTGTATTATATGGGATGATAAATGTCTTCTTTAAATCTAATTGACAAGCTAAGGCTAAGAGTTCACTCCATGAAGCCAGTGAAGAGCGTTGTGATATGAAGGAAGTGCAAATGCAAGGGGTTATAATAGACTTCCCGTGTTTTAGGGTGAATAAGAGAGAAAGGCTTGAGCAGAGTGAAGAAGAAAATTACCAGGAACATGAGGATTTGAGGTAGGCAGCGACCAGATGTTATGGGACTTCATGGATTGCAGTCTATTTTTCTCCTAAGCACAATGGGACACCATTAGAGAACTTTTTGTTTTACTTATTTTTTTGTGTGTGGAATTTTAGAAAGAAAGGAAGGGATTGAGAGGGAGAGAGAAACATCATTGTGAGAGCAACATATCATTGACTGCCCCCTGCACACCATTCCACTCCCTGGGATCAAGCCTGAAACCTGGGCATGTGCCCTGACACAGGAAACGAACCATAAACCTTTTGGTGCTCGGGACCACACCCAACCTACTGAGCCACACCAGCCAGGGAATTTTAAGTAGGAAATTAACTCAATTGGTTCATAGGTTTTTATAAAGATTTTTCTTATTGTTAGTTATCATGCCATCTTAATCATTTTTGAGTGTGAAATATATTTACAGTGTTGTGAAACAGGTCTCCAGAACTTTTTCATCCTGGAAAAGTAAAGTTCCATGCCTATTAAATGGACACTTCCCTCTTCCCCAGCCTCTGGTAGGCACCATTTTATATTCTGGTTGTATGAATCTGATTATTCCTGATTACTCAAATACATGGATTCAGACAGTATTTGTCTTTTCATGACTGGCTAATTTCATGTAGTACTATGTCCTCAAGGTCCATCTATGCTCTAGCATGTAATGGGGTTTCCTTCTTTTTAAGGTTGAATAATATTCACTGTGTTGTGTATGCCACATTTTGCTTATCCATCCAGTGAAAGCACCTTAGTTGCATCCACCTCTTGGCTGCTGTGAATAGTGCTGCTGTGAAACCTGGGTGTGTAAGGAACTTATATTTTATATAATTTTGGCTGCTATGTGGTTAATGGGTTGGAGGGGAATAAACTGGGATACTGGGAGTCTGGGCAGGAGGCTGTGGCAGTAGTGAAGGTGGACGGCAATGGTGGCGTGGACTAAGGCACGGCAGTGGGAACACTGAGAAGTGGAAAGACAGCTGATGTACCTCAGAGGCGGGGTCTGAATGACATGTTGAGGACTGAATGGGGTGGATGAAAGAAGAGAAGAACGCAACTGTGAGACCTACAAGACAGTAAGCTCAGTGCCTGGCATACTGTAATCCTTCAATAAAAATGAGCTGTTCTCATTATTGTTACCCTAATCCTAATTGTCATTTATTTTTCTCTAGGCTGGCAAATGCAACATAAGAGGCAAGGCTAGACTGCACTATAGCCTGTTATGTCACAAGATTATAGACAGTTTCCACTTGGGTATAACCCATTTTTGTTAATAAGGCTAAAATTTTGGTCCATTCCCTCAGCCTTCTTTCCAATTACTTCCAACAATGGGACCCTCTCCTTGAGTTCCTCTAGCTATTCCGTATCCATAGTGGTACCGCCTTGCTCTGGCTTCCTGTACCTTCAATGCCTTTCCTGCAGCTATTTAGATGTGAAGACCTGACTCTTCCTTCCAGCTCCCCATCCATTCTCTGTCCTATCTCACATGGCTTTCCCTTCCATTTCCTACCTCAAAGCATTTGTATGTGCTGCATCCATCCTGTTGTCTGG
The DNA here is from genome assembly GCF_963259705.1 of Myotis daubentonii. Classification (NCBI taxonomy): domain Eukaryota; kingdom Metazoa; phylum Chordata; class Mammalia; order Chiroptera; family Vespertilionidae; genus Myotis; species Myotis daubentonii. The sequence continues at coordinate 18,390,255 of NC_081843.1, read as the reverse complement.
AGGTACCAACACCAGTGCCATCACTGCCCCACATCATCCTTGAATTAGCTCTTCATCGCCCTTTCCACTGTCAGCTGAACTATCGATTTTCAGTAGTATGTCTTCAACTTTAATCGGTTCCTTTGCCCCCTGCTTTCCTAGCGCCATGTACCTATTCTTGAGGACACTTATCTCAGATGATTACAGGTGTTCTTTTGTGATTATCTAACCCCTCCTGCCTCAACTAACTTCCTCTCCCAAACCCCACTCAAATGTATGTTTTCAGGTCACGAGTTCCCTGTCAGTTTTTGCTCATCATTTAGCAACAGCACCAACACAGTGCCCCAACACTTAGTAGGACCCTGCCATATGTTAAATGAATGAATAAGTGAGCTTTCAGAGCTATCACATCCAAGAAGTGCCCCTTCTTTGTGATTTTCCCTTCAGTAACTATTGTTGAATTTCTAGTCTGTACTACAGAGTCCTATACTTTTCCTCTGAGTATTTCAGGAAGGCCTGTTCTTTCTGTTGGTTTAAATGGGTAGAATTATTGAGGACTGAACCAACGCCATATTGATTTTGCATCATTCATCTTCCTCTTGCTCCTCATCCCACACATAGGCCAATGCACCTCACTCTCTACCAGCAGTGCAGGCCCTGACCAGGCGCAGACGGAGCACGCGCCTGACTACTGCACTGGGAGTATCTAATTTGCTTTTCTATTCTCATTTTACCTGGGATTTTAAAAATTTACAGCTCTTCTGGATGTAATGGGGGCATTTTGTGTCCAAATGTTTGTCAAATAAAAGAACCTTCAGAAAGCCAATTTTGCCAATCAGTAATTTGTGTATTTTTAGATTCTTTTAATAAACAGCTCAATTTAGTCATGAATGTCAGAGTGAGCATTAAGTGTCTATAGGCTTTATATTTCTGCTACTGACTGTGACACAGTGAAAGTGACAACTATATAAAAGTGATTGACAATCAACAGCTTAAAGCAGCGATTTTCAACCGTGTGCCACAAGAATTTTTAAAACATGCAGCACCCGACTATTGAGTCATGGGCACTGACCTCTTTTCCCTCAGATTATCAAATAGAAAAATGACAACAGCCAACACAACAGTACCCGTTCCATGTGAATAAATCAAAATTATACCAATTTTTTGTCAGATCAGATATATATATATATGTGTGTGTGTGTGTGTGTGTGTGTGTGTGTGTGTGTGTGCGCGCGCGCGCGCGCCACAGAATTTCAATAATTAGTTTGTGTCTGCCATGAGATGAAAAAGGTTGAAAATTGCTGGCTTAAAGGAATACTCCACATTCATCCACTGAGCAAGAAACTGCATAAGCCGGGCAGAATCCCCACGTCTGGCGAAGAGAAAACCAATTTGAGAGGACTTTGTTTTTAAATAGAAGTGCCAATTGGACACAGTTTATTCTGCTTTTGTAGAATAAGGTTTGCAAGTATACAATTAAGTGCATGTACATGGAGTTTTCAGAAAACCAACATGGCAGTGGGAGAATTCATCCTTGAGAGCTCTCACAGTTACCCCTCTATATACCAATCTGAGCTGTCAAAACCAGGTATATTTGAAAAGTAGATAGGCAGATCTCAGGGGTAGTTCCACCTGCCTGTTACTGTGTGCCTTTTGCACTTTTAATTGAGTACCACTTAGTTTCTCATTCGTTTAAAGGTTACCATACAGCATTTCTCATTTTATCAGACTCCCATAATCTGTGCATCCATAAACCAATGGAAGCATCAACTCAGGCTGGCAGAATCAGAAAAGCAAACATATTAGCTTCTCAAATGATCTCTGAAAAAAACTAGCTGCTGTTTAAGGACAGGGCAATGTGAAGTGGAAGCTGGATGCACCGTCATCTTTGATCCAAAGCAAATAGATTCCCAACAGGAGGGCTGTGAGGATGCTAGGAATCTGACGTACCTGTCAGAACCCCACTGGTGCTGGCTCTATCAAGCAGGTATGCAGAACTCCCTGGAGATATGTGGGCCTTTATTTTGGGGATGATCTGTGTCACTAGAGGCATATGACTACCTTACCTCCAGGCTGACATTTCACTGAAGAAAGAAAAAAAATGTTAGCATCATTGCTTAAACTCTGAAAGAGAAGGAGGACATTTAGGCATAAGCAAATAGAAGGATGTTCTTATGAAATAAGAGATGACATCCTTGGACTCTACTGTTGAGGATAGTTGAAGAGAAAGATCTAACTTAAGGATAATCCTTCTCATAGAGTATCATTCCTCTCAGTGTACAATTTGCCTTAAAGAGGGGTGGGTGAGTGGGTGGGTGGCAAATAATGGCTACAAACATACCCCATCCCTGTTTGCACATATCTTTTGTCAAGGTAAACCTTCTGTTTCTTTCATTGCCATATACCACTCTACCCCTGGCACTGGGATTAGCTGTGTGACTTGCTTTGGCCAACCAGATATTAGCAAATATAATGTAAGCATGGGTTGGAAAGTGCTTATGAGTTAGGGATTAACCTCTCACTGCACTGGAAACTCTGTGACTCATGCTTGCCTGCTAAGTCTGAGCTAGCTTGCTGAGAAGGCCACACAGAACAAAAATAAAGTGCTGTTTAAAAAGTCAACAGCCATGTGAGTAAAGACATTCAGCAATTCAGCCCCAGTGGCATGAGTAAGCCCAGATGAACTACTGTCTCATGCTGCTGTCACAGAGAAATATGAGCTAATAAATGATTTTGTTTTCAGGAATGAGATGTTGGAATTGTTTGTTACACAGCAAAAGCTAACTGTTATAAGGGTAAACATGTTGTCAACCCCTGGGATGCTATAATCTCTTTTATAAAATTTAGTCTAGAGAAGTAGAAAAAAATGTGAAGAAAGACTATTCATAAATAACTCTAGAGATTTGGGAGCTGTGCTTCATATTCATTTTGGATAATCATTTTATTGGAAAATTAATGCATATACATGGCAGAAAAAGACCATGAGTGCAAAATGGCACACCGTGAATTGTTAGTCTCCTCCTACCCTGAAGCCTCAGCCACCTTCTCCTGAACAATCACTATTATCCACTCCTCATCTGCCTTTCCAGAGTATATACAGGCATCCATGTGTATAAGTCTTCATACACAAACATGATCATACTACATATACTGCTCTATATCTTTCTATTGTTCCACTTATCAACACCTAAAACACCTAAGTTGAGCCAATACTTATTATCTTCCAATATAATCCCATTTAGACCTATCTCCTCCTTTAAGTGACTGCATAACATAACTGAGTACAAGTTGTAACATGGGATTGTTATGAAATATACATGACCCCAGATAGTACTTGCATTCAATCTAGAACCAGCAAGGACTGAGTAAAATACCAAAAAATAAGAGTCCCTGGTCCATGCCTAGAAAGGAAGCTGATACAGGTGGTCCATCAGGAGCACGTGTCACCCTAGAGGAGGTGAGCTCCATGCGTGGATCAGGCAACAATGCCAAAAAATTCAAAGAAGTGATATAATTTAAAATAGTAATGGCCACATACAAGGGCTTGCCAGCACAATCCATCCACTATTAATGCACGATCTGTCTCCTCTTCTTACCTTCTCTCATAATAGTTAATGTGTATTAAGCATGGTCTATATGCGAGGTTCTTAGATGCACAATCTCATGTAATTCTTAGAATGCTCTTCTAAGATGGGTTCTATTGTCATCCCATTTTATAGATGAGATAACTGAGACTTACTGAGATTAAATAACTTGTTCAAGGTCTTACATGGAGGAGCCAAGACCTGAGCTTCTAATTATATGACTGCTTCAGGAACCTCTTTTTAGGCTTCTCCTAGCCCTTCACAGGGCTGAGATCATAAGGCTTAAAAGAGGCTTGGCAGGTGGGACAGGGGTTTTGATGTCAACTTTCTCCGGGGCCAAAACTATTACAACTGGTATGTGTCCCTAGAGATGGATCAGCACAACTTCCCATGGACTAGTAACATTTATTGGAACCACTTGATCTTTTAATATCCTAACACTGCCTCAGGCCAAAGCCTGAAGGGCAAGTGAGGTGATTTTAAAGCTCCAAGTATATATATTCTGTTAAGGAATATCCCAATCCACTTCCAGGAAACTGGGAAGACAGAGTTTCATCCCTCTGAGCCCCTAATCAGGTCCTCAAAGTCCAGGACCTACATTCCCTCAGCCAGAATGTAATCCCTGTGAGAGCAAGGATCCCATCTATCTTGTTCACCACTCTCTTCAGCACCTTCCAGGATCCCTGTCTAGTATTTAGTGAGTCAATGAATGAGTGAATCCAGAACAGAAGGCAATTCCTAAGAAGAGTGTGAAAAAAAAGAAGTATTCCTAGTGTCAAGAAAGAGCCTCAAGGAAGAATCACTGATTTTTAGAAACAAAAAATAATATTAACAAGGGTTACTTGGCACCCAGTAATGTACTCAACAAATGCCTACGGACGATCAGAGATGTTGACAAATGGGACTCTTGTCTCTAAGAACTTTTAACTGGCCAGATGCAAAGAGACACATCAGAAATATAATTCAGTACCTACCTGTAAACTTTGTCAACCTCAAGGTTCCAGGGTCAGACTAAAGGCCAGAGCATTAGACCAAAGGCCGCTGCTAGGCTGCTGGGCTGCTAGGCTGCATCCCACATGCTGGAGCAGCTCTGATAGGAAGGGGCTCTACCAGGAAGGTAGGAAGAAAAGACAGGGTCATAGTTGGGGCAGTTGCACCAAGGCCAAACTGAACAGCATATAGGAGGTCCCTGGGTAACTGAAATCACTCCCCAAGAGCTAAAAAAAAAGGAAAAAAAAAGAGCCTGATTTTACCAGGCAAAGGCAACTTTAAAAACATGGTAATACAGCTGTTGTATACATAGCAAAGTTGGTTTCATAAACTTTGGAGTGGAGGAGAATGATAACATATCCGCATGTGGTCAAGATGTGATCAAATATTGTTGTCCGTCTTGAAATCATCCGAGACTCTTATATTCCTGTGTCCAGTGCCTCCTCTCTATGCTCCGTAGTCTCGCACTCACATCCGCTGCTCGGGCACTGCTTCTCACCTTGGTCTTTTCCACGGTAAACTCCTTGGGGGAAGGAAGTCTATTGCATTCATAAGCACCCGGAACACACGGGGTAGGTACTGAATTATATTTCTGATGAGGCTGACCTATGCAGTTATTCTCTCCCATTGCTAAGTACTGGGTATTACATATGCAATTTTGACTTGCTATTGATGATTTGACAGTATCGTACACGCACGTGTGGCCCTGTGCACCGCAGAGCAGAATGCGTACACACTGACCAATGGCATGCAGATGGTCATCTCCTCACTAGAAGTCCCATTAAGTTCTCAGGCATGTTTCCAATTACAAAAAGGATGGAGGACCCTGTCTTTAAGTCTCAGCATGATGACTAGGTATTTAAAGAGGAGTTGGCATGATTCAACAGGTTCTAGAAAATTTGCCAAGGCACAGACTTTCAAGAAAGGCCCTCTCACCTTGTTTAAACCAACGGAATTACCTCACCCACAAACATTTCATGAAAGAAGGAATGAAATGCTGTGCTAGGTGGGCAGCGGGGTTTTCTACAATAGACACTCTGAGAAATGCTAAACCCTCCAAGCGGCAGCAGAGGAACATTAGAGAAAGCCCTTCTCACAACATAGCTGGCCCAGTGCTCTGGCCCTTACCGCATCCTGTTACCCGCCTCCTTTGTAATCTAAGCAGGTGACAACTTCATTCAGTTGTTAGCAACAAGAGGAGGGATCGATCCCCTGCGAATGCCCTAATGACTGGAGACTGGGACACAAACCATAAATGGAGACTTTCTGATTCCAAGTGAAATTATAGTTTGCCCTGCGAGATTGCACAATAAATCAGGGGAAAAACCAGTCAACATAGGACTCGGGGGTCACTGAAGTGATGTTGACACATTACAATAATGAGAACTTGAAATACCTCATGCCCTATTGATTTTTAAGCTGAATCATTCCCACTGCAGAAGATTACAAGACTCTGTCTTAGAATCATGGCTCACACGGGAGATGCTGATGAAAAATACACCCAATCCAATCAAAATGAAAAGCTTTACTTGTACTTATTACAAATCTAATATCAGTGTCCCTGGGCTGTGTGATAGACACTTAACCTACAACGGAGGGAGAAGAAACACATTTTTTTTCCTTTTAATTAAAATTGTTCCTATTTTTCCTTACACCTAGTTCTTTGCCGTGTCTATACAGTAAAAAATACCCCAAAGAAAACAGGCACAATGGCTCGATTAGCGCAGAAAGGGCAATTTCCTTATGCTTTTCTAATTCCAGGGTAGCTTTCAAGTTCCCTGCATCACCATATCATTTGAAAGAATGGAAAATCACGTCCTAACAACCAACTTATTTCCTCGTCAATAGGAAAAGATGCATTCTGCCAGCACCCAGCATCCACAGTAAACAAAGAACGCCTTGCTGAGCTCTCCCTTCTCCCTGAAAAGTGCTCCATGGAGCTGAATAAACACAGTTGTGGGAGGCCAACTGGTGACACAAGTTAATTACTAACCTGTCACACAATCTGGGAATGGTAATAATTTATTTTCTCTGTTGCATTAAATATAAGTTGCTTTTGCCAACGGGATGTGCTGGGGGAAAGGCCGCTAGAACACTGCTGCCTGCCGTATACCCTGGGAAGGGTTATGCCCATAGCTTAGTTGGGAGATCAGATATAACCCGTGCCACTGCCTGTGCTATGCATGTTGCTTTGGCCCTGATTCAGAAAGTAACTGTCCACATATCTGGGCTTTAGGAGGGGGGGAACTAGTAGACAGGAAAACTACTGTCATTCCTCAATAAGACTCTGAAAATATTACTTCATGATTATAAATGTAATTATTACTTCAGTCTACCAGGGTTTAATACATAATAAATATTTGGGCATAATCCATTATGAGCATCCATTCTTTGGAAACATTTATTGAGGTACTAATATGGGCCAGGCATTCTGCTAGGCATTAATTACTGGTACATATTGTTCACCTGTTTCTGACTTCATGGCGTCTACAACCTGTCATCCCAATGCAATTGTTGAGATGAACACCTGCAGGTGAAACCTATGAAATGGAAAGGGCCTTGCATCCTTTGGATGAGCTTGGAAGAAATAAATGAATGATACTCAGAAGCTAGCTGGTCTTTCTGTTCCCGCGTATATCCTGATTGTTTTCCTCTGCTACCTTGATCTGTTGATGTTTTGCTCCTGCTGAAAATACGTCTGCTTACAAATCTCCCTAAATTCTACTATTTCATTAATGTTATCAACTTCGGAGTAGCTAGCGGGAAATTGTCATCTTTTATCATGGCTACAGTTGAGACCTAGGTTCTTCCATATATCGCAAAGCCATTTATTAATAACATTGGAAGCAGGGGTTTGATTTAAGGCATGTTATCACACTCATTGCTAGAAAACAGATCAAAAATTGCTAGAAACGGGGGCGGGGGGCACTAGGGGTTACCCCGCATGACTTGTTCCAGAGAGCTGCTGTTGTCTTCACACCAGCTCGTTTTTGCAAGCCTCCTTCTGGGCCTCGAGAAATCTTTGACAACTTCATTTACAAGCTAAAAATGTCACTGAGAACTGGAGAGCTGTGAGTGCAAGTTTGTAGAGGACTCCAAGCCCGGTGCCACATGTCAGCAGTCTGTCCCAGCCCACCTGCCCCAGCTCATGTCACCAAGAGAAGGCCAGGTCTGGAAGGCACTGAGCAAGCTTCTCTTTTCCCAGCATCAGTGATAAAACATGGTCGTCAAGCATACTGTTTACGGACTTAGACTGCTCATGCTCAGGTCCAGGGTCCACTAAGTATCAGCGATAGGATCCTGGGCAAATTGCAATCTGAAACTGCCCCCCCCCCCCCGGTCTGTAAAATGAAGACCAGGAGTGCCCATGCCACATAAGGCCTGTGGGAGGGTTAAAGACGCCATGTCCCGTGCCTCCTGCAGTGCCTGCCAGGTACTCGACTCAGTGCATTTTATCTGTGATGATTTCCCCCCAAAGCATTAGCTGAGAGGCATTTGCTGTGATTTTCTGAGCTCAGTTCAGCAAGGGGCAAGGCAGTGCAGTGAGAGTTTGAGATAACAGTGCCTCAACTGATATGTTCAAGTGGGCAGCCAGAATTGATTCCCATCTGATTGTTTCTCTGTTAGCAAGTCTCTAGCGTGGCTACGAAGCGGTCGGCACCGAGAAGCAGCGCTCGCTGTTAAGAAACACAGTCTAGCTCCCTGGCCACACGCATGCCCAGTACACAGAGCAGCTCCCAGTTCACTCGCTCCGGCGCACGGCAGAAAGTCACATGGAACACAGGAAGAACAACAGATGAGATAAAGTTCCAGAAATTAGACAATGCTACTATCTCCTTCCAACAAGGCCTCTGCCACCACGTACATTGACAACCTGGTCTACATTTACTGGACAGAAAGAAAAGAGTACGTGTAGTGTATAAGTGCCAATTCAGAAGCATATATGCCAGGAGGCCAGGCCTGTCGAATCGCCCTGGTCATTTGCTACCAGGCACCACTGCGTAGCACGCATCCTGCTGGTTAACTTCTCATGGAATCTTTCCATAAACATACGCTTGTTCTTGTCATCAACATTTTGTCCTGTCACCGCAACAGATGGCTTTACGCTGGAGCATATGAAAATATTAAATACTGTATCAGCCTGTGGAATAGGAAGGGCCTCTGGAGGGCTGAATGGCTCCAGCAGTAATATACAGCAGCCACACGGGATTCTGTGAGAGGCAGGGACCTTTAAATCGTGCCGTTGAGTGGAAGTGGTCACCATCAATTCCTCACCTTCACTGCAGGGAGATGAATGAGGAGGGGCTCGGCGTGCCACAGACAGATCTGGGCCAGGCCGCAAGGCAGAACAGACTGCGACTGAGAGCTGTGAAATACTGCCCGGCGTAACCAAGGAGGGTTGTGAAATCCACTGCTTGGAGATCTAAAAGCCAGAAGAAGACTCCATCTGTCTGAGACGGTCACATAAAGTAAGCTTAAAGACACAGCCATGAGTTGAGGGACACGCAGGCAGCTAGCTGATGGCTCTATATACCCAACCCCATTTATGACTACCCTCCACAGCCAGATTGGGAGATGTTTACCCAACCAATGAGTGTTGCCATCCCAACCAACCCAGAAGGCCTGACCAACAGATCTGTGAATGAGGTTCAGGTCATCGGATGGTGGTTACAATGAAGGCTTCTCAAGCCAGACTGCCCAACCACCACTGATGGTATCATCTTGCCAAGTTCTATGTACACTTTATGTCTGACTCCTCACATGTAAGTGGGGACGATGGTAGTACATACACTGGAAGGCTGTTGGGAAGACAAATGAGTGAGCAGACACAACAGGCCTGAAATACAGCCTGGCATATGCTGGGAGCCACATAAATACTGGCAGGTCTCTATATTTAACACTATGTTTATGTAGAAATAAACGTTAAGTCGGGGGTAAGATTTTCTATTTTCTTTTCCCTTGTATTGGTTCCTGTGTAACCGGTATTGACTTCTAATGGGCACAACGAATGAATGTTTTACAAAATGTGCCCGAGTCAAAAATCGCCAAAGCCCACTCCTGGGCATGTATCCCAGAGAAGGGAAATGCCTGCTCACGCAGAAACCTTTACACAATGTTCACAGCTGCCTTGTTTGTGACAGCCACGACCAGCCCTGAGGTCCTGTAGCAGGTGAATGGCTAAACAAACTGGGGTACATACCACATGCCGTGGAACATTACTGAGTATTAGAAAAGGAAAAAATGATTGGTATGTGTAATAACATAGGTAAAACTCCAGGTAAATAAGCCATTCACAAAAATTAAGTAGTGCTGGATTCCACTTATCGGAAATTTTTTTGAAAGAACAGTTTTAGAAATGGAAGCTGACAGAGTTGAGGGATGGGGGTGGGGAATGCCAAGAGGAGGCAGATGTGCCTGTAAGAGGGTCCCTGTGATGGAAGTGTTCATTGCTTATCAGTGGTGTTAAATTCATGAACCTACACACATGGTGAAGTTGTCTAGGTCTAAATGTGTGCTAATCCACCTGGGGAAGTCTGAATAAGATGAGTGGGTTGTAGCAATGTCAACACCCTGGGTGTCATGTGACACCATAGTTTTGCAAAATATTACTATTGGGGGGAAACGAAGTAAAGTGGACAAGGGATAGCTCTGTATTTTTAAATATATCTTATTGATTTTTAGAGAGGAAGGGAGAGGGAGAGAGAGATAGAAACATCAATGATGAGAATCATTGATTGGCTGCCTCCTGCACGCCACCTACTGGGGATCGAGCACACAACCCAGGCATGTGCCCTTGGCTAGAATCGAACCTGGGACCCTTCAGTCCACAGGCTGACGCTCTATCCATTGAGCCAAACCAGCTAGGGCGATATCTCTGTATCTAAAGTTGCCCCAACAAAAGTTTCTATAATAAACATTGATGAAGCCTAGATAAAGGGGAGGAATCAGTGTTTGCAAACCATTGAGTGATGGCCAACCTGCTCCCTGCTTGTTAAGAACCACCCTGACCCTCTATACACGTGAAACTATTTAAGCAACACAGACATTATTTCTGCAGCATAATGATGCCTAAGTTGCACTGATTAGTTCTAGGTGTGGCATGTTTGGTTGCTACGTTTCAAGGCACTGAGATCCACCCAGGGTAGGGCACAGGCTTCTGAGCAGATCTGAGCAGCGCCCGCCTTCCCCTGAAGTGTTTTATTATTCTGAGCCGGACCCACACATCTCCCAAGGTATGGAGTTCAGTTTGAGATAAAAATACTTTATCTGCTCTTACAGCAAATTGAAAGGCTATATAAAGGGTTTTGTTATTGCAGTGTTTTCATAAATATATAGTAAACATCCTTCACAGTGGGAAATGCAGCCCAAAAATACAATTTTCCTACACAGCCATTCATGTGGCTTGCACGGGAAGATGAAATGACCCAGAGATGAATAAAAAAATAATAGTATACAACTTTTAGCAGCCCACAGTCCCCGACAGGCACGCACAGCTGGGAGGATAAGGACCATGATTTGCAGCGCCTCCGATGAATGACAAGTGTCTGCAGCATCCAGGGAATTTCGGGTTCCTCTGTGGCCAAACCATTACAGTTAACACGTGGCTTTATCATTTTCAGAAATTGCCAACAAGCCGACCACGCCATTGCAGAGCGCACGCCGACCCCCAGACCTTAGCCAGAACATCATTGCAAATCAAACAACTTCCGGGAACTTTTTCTACCCTTTTCAAGGCCCTCTGGAGCACATTTTCAATGCAATTTGGGTTGCCTTCATCTAACACAGAAGACCTATGTTGCTATCTAAGCTGATTTATGTCAGCTTGGAGTGAGGAGCTGATCACGGGTCCTATGAAAAATGGAAGCTCTTTTATTTAACAAAGTTTTTTTTATTATCTAAGTAGAACGTGTGTTGAAAATAAAAAGAAATAGAGGTATACTATTTTATGAACAGCTTCACTGAGGTGCAATTGATATGCAACAGAACTGTGCGTGTTTAATATGTACAATTTGACAAGTTTGGATATATGCATCCACCCATGATGCCATCAGGATCAAGGTAATAAGCAATGTTGCCTTGTGCCGTGTGTGTGTGTGAGTGTGTGTGTGTGTGTGTATTAAGTACACAATGTAAGATCCACCCTCTTAACAATTTTTTTTAGTCCTCACATGAGGATATTTTCCCATTGATTGTTAGAGATAGTGGAAGAGAAGGAAAGAGAAACATCGATGTGAGAGAGATACATTGATTGGTTGCTTTTGCAAGCACCCTCACTAAGGCCAGGGATCGAGCCTGCATCCCAGGTACATGCCCTTGCCTGGAATTAAACCTGGGACCCTTCAGGCCACAGGTCAATGCTCTATCCACGAGCCAAACCAGCTAGGGCAGGGGTGGGCAAACTTTTTGACTCGAGGGCCACAATGGGTTCTTAAACTGGACCGGAGGGCCGGAACAAAAGCATGGATAGAGTGTTCCTGTGAACTAATGTAAATTCAAAGTAAACATCATTACATAAAAGGGTACGGTCTTTTTTTGTTTTAGTTTTATTCATTTCAAATGGGCCGGATCCAGCCCGCGGGCCGTAGTTTGCCCACGGCTGAGCTAGGGCTTAACAATTTTTTAGGTGCACATTGCCACGCTGTCAGCTATAGGGACTACGTTGCACAGCAGATGACTACAGTTTATTCATCTTGCATAATCCTAAAAGCAAAACTTCCATTCGCTCCTGCTCCCCTCCCAGCCACACTCCTCACTAACCACAAAGGTAACTCTCCCTTTGTCATCTTTGCAACTTCACTCTGTATATAAAACGTTTGCACGGGGATGTTTGTTTTCTAACAAAGTGTTCCGAATGCCTTTTTGACATTTGGACTCTTGATCACTTACACCACCTCCGGCATCATTTTAGGTCAATGCAGACCCACCTCCTTCCTTGAATACTTGTTGGCATCCAATCCCCTTTTGTTAGGCATTTAGTTTGCCCTAATGTTTCCTCCCACTGTACACTAGGCTGCAGTTAACAGTTTGTATCTGTGCAACCTTGAGCAAGTACCTAAATCCTAAAGTGGCAAATGCAGGGTCAAAGGATATGCACTTTTTTCAAAACGAAAATTTCCAAACTGTCTTCCACAAAAGAATGCACCATTCCACACTTTCTCCAACAGTGTACAAAATGTCTGTTTCATCAAACATATTGTTTTCCAATGTGATATATGAAACATTTATATATACAGATGAAACTTTCAATATATATATACACATGTGTACACACATATTTGTAGATAAGGCCATATTTTCATGTACTTTCTGGTATTTACATTTGTTTTTCTGAAAACTATATACATGCTTTTTGCCAGTTTTCCTTCTGTATCAATGGTCAGTCTATCTGTCCATCCAACCATCCATCCATCCATCATCCATATATTATGCCAAGAGTATAAGAAGGTCAGTATTAATAAGAGGACCATAGCCCAGCTGGAGTGGCTCAGTGGTTGAGGGTCAACCTATGAACCAGGAGGTCACAGTTCGATTCCCAGTCAGGCATATGCCCAGGTTTCGGGCTTGATCCCCAGTAGGGACTTACAGGAGGCAGCCCATTGATGATTATCTCTCATCTCTGAAGTTTCTATCTCTCTCTCCCTCTTCCTTCCTCTTTATAAAATTAAAAAAATTAAAAAACAAACAAACAAAAAAGACCACAGGGACTTCCTAGGACTAAAGAAACCTGATCTATGTTAGAACCAAAATTATTATGGCTTTGAGTCAAGAGGGTGAAGTCATAATGTTTTAAATTTGATCACCAACCTCTAATCATTAGCTATTGATAACCCTAGAAATGTCACCTCAAGTCTCAATCTTCTCCATGAAAAATTGGCATAATAGGAACATCTACATCCTACGGCTGCTGGGAACATTCAATTTAATAATTTGCATCCAGCTGTTAGCACAATGTATGACTCATTGCTAACTCAATAGATAGTATCAGTTGTAATGATAATAAAGAATAATTCTATATATTTAGCAATCAGATGGTGCATTAAAACAAAACCATGTTTCTTTTATCTATCAGCAGCAGAAGTTGAAGCCTGGACCACTTATAACATTGATGTAGCCTCTACATTTTTAACTTCCTGGCAAATGGACTAAGAAAAAGTCCATTTTCCCATTGTTGGGTGTACTCTTTTTAATGGCACACAGATTTTATCACTGGTTGTCTTTTATTTTAAAAAGAAGATTCACATTAAATGTGGAAATATGTTAAAAACCAATCCCACTGGATATGGAATTTAAATGACCATTTTAAATCCAATTTCCTATTCTTTTTTTTTTCCTTTTAGCCAATTAAGCAAGATATATGTATGTTAGCACTATAGCCTGATAGACAACACTTAGAAAACTCATCGGAGAGTCTTAGCTGTTGGAGTTCATTCCCATTTACTCGCCATTGAGCAACATATTTTGGCTTAATTTTAAACCATTTCCTGAACCAACACTTAGATGGAATAGGTATTCCACAAAAGCCAATTTCATGAGCTGTATGAAGAAAAGAAATTTCACGATAATGGATCCAACATCAGTCCTTTGACAGTTCTGAAATGGGATTCACTCCTTGCTTTCTTTGCGTAAATGTGAGTTCATTGGGCCTGAAATATACAGGAAGAGCTGTAATGATTTCTACTTCCAGCTCAGTTGCTGGACTGTTCTGGGTTGGGGGAGGGCGGCTCAGAGCCCCCTTTTATGCCTTTGTCATGGCTGGTTGGCCAGATCAGCTGTTCAACAGGGCAGGAATGATCCTTCCTTCCCCTCTGGTAGGAAAAGAGTCTGTGCCTGGTCAGTCCACTGTGTGGTTCTGAACCTTCAAGTGTGGGTTAATGCATAGGGAGCCCTGTACCAACTCTTACGTAATGCACAGTTGGGTCGGAAGGCTGTGGAAGCAGTTGGCCTGGGACTGGCATCCATCCCATTGGTGGCTTGCACTGCCACAACCTCTTCTTCCTCCACGATTTCATATTCAGGATAAAAGATATTTCCTTTTACAGTACACACCCTTCATACCCTTAATAAGAAAACTTTGAATATAAATTCTTCCATCCATTTACTCATTCATTTAACTGAAATGAATGAAGGTGCTCCACCCCCATCTTGGTTTTTTGGGGGTTGTTGTTTTTGTTTGTTTTTTGTTGTTGTTTTTTTTTTTTTTAACAATTATGTATACATGTTTAATAGCAGAGTTGCAAGATCTTTTCTTCCTCTAATGCAGAATAAAGTCTAACTGGCACTTCTACACAAAAATCTATGAGTAGGTTTTACTACATGCTGAAAATTCAACAGAGAATGAGATAGTATAGGTCAGCGGTTCTCAACCTGTGGGCCGCGACCCCTTTGGCGGTCGAATGACCCTTTCACAGGGGTTGCCTAAGACCATCCTGCATATCAGATATTTACATTACGATTCATAACAGTGGCAACATTACAGTTATGAAGTAGCAACGAAAATAATTTTATGGTTGGGTCACAACATGAGGAACTGTATTTAAAGGGCCAGAAGGTTGAGGACCACTGTTCTAGGTCATCCCCATGGTCTAAGTGAGGGAAGTTACATAGATTGGCATTAGCAAGATCAAGTCGGCCATCGATATGGCCACATTCACCATATCCCACTTGGTATGGACCACACTGGGCTCCCTAAAAAATTCTAAAAGTGACAGAAAAACCAAAGAATTCAGTTTCTGGATGACCCCTCAGGAGGTCCAGCTGAATAATTTCTCTCTAGTTTTGCACCACAGTTCAGTAGAGAATTAAACAAAGATTTTTCATCCTGTAATTATGCCCTTCTAAATACTATTGTTTCCCTTTGGTGGTTTTGGGTGTTGGAGGTGATCATGTAAAGAGAATTCACAAGCCCTTCTGACCCTGGTTCAGTGCATGTTGAGAAATAGTTAAATAGTGAAAAATAAAGCTGTGGGCATTATTATTCACTCTCATTCAAAAATGACTAGAGTGGTGTTCTTGATCAATCACCCCAAATGGAACTAACAATGGCTTTTGTCTCAAAGCTCAAGTGAAGAAGTTGCCTAAACCAGTGGTTCTCAATCTTCCTAATGCCGCGACCCTTTAATACAGTTCCTCATGTTGTGGTGACCCCCAACCACAAAATTTATTTTCGTTGCTACTTCATAACTGTAATTTTGCTACTGTTATGAATCATAATGTAAATATCTGATATGCAGGATGTATGTAGGAGACCCCTGTGAAAGGGTCGTTCGACCCCCAAAGTGGTCGCGACCCACAGGTTGAGAACCGCTGGCCTAAACACTTATGCTTCTGTGCATTTAGAAAGTCAAATTATTACAGAGCATGCGAAGTGGTCAGGAGCACAGACCGTGGAGGTGAAATCCCAGCTCTGCCACTTGGAAGCTGTGTGGCCTTAGGCAAATTACTCAACTTCTCTGGGCCACGGTTCTTTCCTCTGTAAAGTGTAGATAATAACAATATCAAACCCAAGGCTTGATTTAAGGATTAAGTGAATTGATGTTTTAAAGCATTTACAACAATATGAACACTATTGAAGTGTTTATTAAATACATAAGCAAATAAACCTATGCGTCACACCTTTAAAGGCAAGGAGAAAATAATGGTGTTTGAATACTAAGAAGAAAGGTTCTTAGAATAACTGTTCCATGATTCATTTCAGGATGTTACTTTTCTCTTCTACTGACATCCGTACCCTAGAACAAATTTTTGTTTTCCAGAACCTGCCAGAGGCAACACTGAGTAAATCAAAGTAAAGTGGGCATTTAAACCACAATAACCCATGTCCTATTTATAAGGAAAGATGCCAGAGTAGGCAGGTGTAAAATTTTAGAGTCAAATAGTAAGAAAATAGGGATTTTCTGATTTTGCATCATGAGCCTCTTCACAGTATCCATACAGAGATTTTAAAAATGAGTGACTGAAATCCATTCTCTAGGAAAATCAGACCATGTATATACATTAGTCATAGGACCAGTGATATCGCTTAGGGCAGAATTTCTCCACCTCAGCACTTCTAGCATTACGGGCTGGATACTTCTTTGTTGTTTTGGAGTAGAAGGCTGTCGGTGCATCCTAGGATATTTAGCAACATTTTTGGTCTCCACCCAACAGATGCCAGTAACACACCCTGCCCAAATGAGACACCCAAAAACGTCTCCAATATATTATGAAAGGTTGTCCCTGGAGGAGAGGGAAGTGAGAAAATTGCTCCTAGTTGACAACCACTGGCTTAAGGCATCTGTGGAATCTCATATTTGCGTATCTTCCTAAATTCAGAGTACATTTCAGTGGTATCTTGGTTTACTGGAGTCAGAAAAATCTGGAGTCTAGTTACTTATTCTAACTATAAAAAGTCTTGAAGATTGCTTCCATGGCTCTAAGTTATGCAGAGCAATACCTACCTTGCAGAGTCGTGGTCAGGACCAGAGGAGATAGGGTGGAGGTCCCAGTCCAGTGCCCAACACACAGAGGCAGCAAGGGCCCAGACATCGATCTGCATTCCTGTTAGTGTCCAGGTGTGATCACATCATCACCTTCATCATCCTCACTGTGATAATAAACATGAAAGGCTTCTCTATCTCTACATGCAAATAACCATGATAGATACAACCGCTGTGTCCATCATGTTAGCAGATAAGCAACCGATTTCCTCATGAGCAGAGATTTCAATCAAACAACAAAGAAATATATCCACTGTCCTGTGGCAAACACCGATGCAGAATTACCATGACGAGAAAGGAAACGCTAGCAGCAGTTTTCCTAATGTATGCTCCTTAAGGGGTCCTGTTTCCCAAGCCAACAGCAGGCAGACTGGCCACCTGCACTCGTGTGGTGGTGGCTGGCTTTCTGCAAAGGATTGAAAGTGTGAGGGAGACGATACAGAGGACCAGACTCCCTGAGGGTCTAGGTCTGTTGTGTGCACGCTCTTTGTGTGGTCGCGGTACATCCACCCAGTCTAGAAAATTTAACCCACTGACCAGCCACTGCAGGGAGTTCAGAGCAGCCAGAAGTAACATGGCCCAGTTTAGAACTTTGGCTAATTAGATGATGGTGAATCCAGAATTCCAGACTTCAGTCTATAGGTGTAGAGGAAAAGTAACAAATATGCCCACCATTGCTTAAGGAAAAGAAATCATGCCATCCTGGGACTATGATACACTGTGTCAGTTACAACTATATCATTTCTCCAAAAGTCTTCTCTGGCCTGCCTGATATGGGGACTAGCTGAACGATTATTCACCACCAATTAATGCGAGGGAACCAGCACCTGCTCTTCTTGCTCTCCCTTTAAACTCAACTGAAATAATTTCCCTGGAACTTGCAGATACAAAACTGCGTTAAGAACTTCCAATTGATCCTATTTACCTCCCTGACATCAAAGTCTTCAGACTTCATAAGCCACTGTGAGAGGGGGCCTTCCGATACCCTATAAGTTATGCACACACCTAAGCAGAAAGAACACTTTGAAATTTTTATGGAGCAGCAAAAACGGGGAGTGTATTAATCTAAGCAGTGAAATTGGGCTTTTTGTCATTTTTAATTGCTTGAATTCGTAACCTAGTTTTGCTAAATCAAAAAGGAGTCGCTACAGCTGACACAAGCGTTTTCCGCTTTGGGGGCACACACATAACCCCCCCCCCCCCGACCACCAACTTTTCATATACACTGTATCTCTATCAATAAAAAACACTCCTGAATTTGAGACATTATTGAATATTTGAATCTAGAGGTTTCCAGGTCTGGCCTTGCAAACTAAAACAGACTTTGAAAGATTTATTTATCCCCCTTAGTGCTGTGCACACAGAGAGGGGGACAGCATGAACACCGGATCCCAGGACTATTTTGTGATATGTGATTTAATTCAAATACATTAAAATGCATAATTTAAAAGTTCTCCATGCCCTGAATTGCCCATTTACTATTGCCCATAAGGCATGCAAATGCTCACCTCTGCATGGAAATGAAGGAAAAGAGACAGAAGGACAAAGATGTGCAGCCGTGAATATGTACAAAGATCTCATGTATCACCACACCTTGAAGTTTCCAGCTCAACATAGAAAAAGCCTACAGTGCAAAAACAGTCAGGATCTATGCCTTGTCCCCCTGTTTATTTTTACATGTCGGAAAAATCAACACAAGATGGGGATCCAAGTTTCTTTGATGACATTTTGTTTTAATGCCTTTAGAATTACTTTCAAAGAACTTACTCCAGCCTTCTCCATGATAACTTTGAGGCTAATACACATACATTTTAAAAATAGCTAAAAATTAAACATAAAAATTTTATTAGTAAAGTTTTATTATTATTTCATAAATGTTCTTCTTATTTTGGACAACATTCCATTTCTCTGGTATTGCAAATCTGCCCAAAACCTAATATAAAAATTATAAATGTAGACAGAAAACGGGACCAAAATTCCATTTCAGTGGACATTGTAATGGTCATTTAGCTCGACACTGACCCATCCAATATGGTTTTCTGTAATTAAACAGAAAATGGTTAGGAACATGCTTTCTGATTCTCATGTAATACTCTCAAAATATGACCATATATCCTCAAAATCTCACAACTATCATTTAGAGGAAGCAATTGTTGCTAAAAGCCCTTTAATTGAAATCTACTTCAACGTTTGTGTCATATTCTTAGGGAGAGAAAAAAGTTTGGGGAAAAAAAAGGAATAAACTATTTTTGTGATACTTAAATAATCTGTCCTATAAGTCAAGTTTATGGTTATTTCTATCAAGTCCAAGTAAATACAGATTAAAATGGATTCAGAGCCTAAAACTATGGAAGGTAATAGGGGAAATCGAAGTTTGAAGCACAGGCTATAATAGATGAGTGTAAAACTATGCTTAGCCCAATAAAGTTATGACGGTCCAAGTGCATTGTTGTAAAAACCCATCAGTTGGTGATAACAGAAAAAAATATTCAGCTCATTTCGTGTAATGAAGGCATTTTCCAAGAGTCCATTTGCTTGGTCAAAAAGAAATGACAAGAAAACTTTATCACTTTAACAATAAGTGCTATTAATTAGCTCTTGTACATGAGCACAGACTATCAAAGAGGAAGAAGAAAACCACATTCCAATTATCCTTCCGAGTGCAAAACATTTGCTAAAATAAAAAATGTGGTAGAAGGTATTGGAAAAGCGTTGTGTTCCAGGCACAAGAATAAGATAGAAGGAGGGAAATATTAGGTGAATGAGAGAAAAAGGCAGGGAGGGAAAGGGGAGAGAAAAGGAAGAAAGAAAGAAAAGGAAAACAGGTGATGTAAGGGAAGGCTAGAGGAAACCTCCCCCCACCTCCATAGGTAATACTTGCTCCACTCTTTAGTGAAGCAATTTTCTCTTCATAACCCGTGAGCATTCTAATATACAGGAAACCTCGGCATGCGTGGGGAGTGTGAGTGGGCAGATAAGACTTGAAAAATCCCTGCTTCTTACATGAGAATCATGAATGCTGCCCGCGTTCCCTATAAACGCCAGTGGTAAGCAGCTGTCACTGCTTGACTTTAGTTTAGTTACTCAAACAACAACCCTCTTCAAACTTAATCACAGCAAACCATAAAGGCCTGTTACTCCATTCCACAAACGCGTTTATACTCCCGCCCTTCGGGCTCCAGAAGATACGTATTAACCTTAAACCAAACAATTTACTACCCAGCTCCCCAGGTAAAGAGGATTACACAACCATATTTTGGCCGCCTCCATTATAAACTGCATTCATTTCTGTGTGCCCCAAATTAAACCATATAAACGAGTACATTAAGAGATATCTAAAGATACGCATAAAGTGACTCTTTGTTTAGCAAGTAATTTAATGAACGATTTAATAAGATGACTGTGCCAACTAAACTTTTGGATTCAGAATTCCCCTTGCTTCCCTATTAAGTGTGTGTGTTGGGGGCAGGGGTGGAGGGGGGGGCGCTCAGCTCTTTTGTCAACAGAAATAAGTAAAACCACCCATTTCACTGTCATCTGAAAATAATGGCTACAGGGATAGGCTGAGCCTGAGTCTTTGAGGTGATCCTTCTAGGCTGATAAATGTCGTATTCACCACTTGGCATATTTTTAAAATGCTTGCCAGTAAACTCCATCATTTGGGAAGCACACACACCCCTGCCCTCCCCCCATTTGATCTCTCAAAAAGGGCAACTCGTTTCATTTAATAAAATGGCCCAGAGTCTATTTCTCAAGTCAAAGCATTTGCAACATTGTCCATTTCACGTCTCTTCCCCGGGAACCAGGAACGCAGTGGGGAGAGTACAGCGCGCAGCTAGCTCGGGAGACATGTTTACACAAACATCAGTGCCTTTTCCCACACACGCACACGCCTGCCCACCGGACTGAGCTGCGAACTTTCCAAATGCCCGGCCCATCTGGCCAGGGGTTTCATCAACCTCTCATGTAAAGGGCCGCGCAGCTTTGCAAAGCCCTGGCCAGCCTATTGGGACTTCCATGCTTTTTCTTATAAACACTTATTCATCTCTAGAAATAAAGTTAAAGGCAGTCAATGAGCATGGACAAGGAAGTTCCCCAGGAACTTCTAGCCAGTAAAGAAAATCAATTCATACCCCGCCCCCCCCCCACACCCCCCAGGGCTCCCCTATCACTCCTAACGCCCCTCGCCCTCCCCGGTGGTCAGCGCCCCTGGGCGCCCCGCCTGCACGGTCCCCGGGCGCCCAGCCCGCACGGTCCCCGGGTGGCTTTACCTGCCGTGGCTCATTCACGCGCCCTGGACGCCGCTGCAGCTTCCATCGCGGCTCCGCTTTGCCCGGATTGCACCCGCCGCCAGGTCCCTATTCTAATCAGCAGCCCGGGAGGCGCACACACCGCCACCCTCTGCCTGCACGTTGGACGCGGCTGGCGGCGGCTCCTCTTGCCACAGGCAGCCCAAAATGTCAATTTGCACACTCCTCCCTCCGCCGCCCGCCCCCGTGCCCGGCCCGCTCCCACCCCCTCCCGTGAGTCAGTGGGCTTCAGGACGCGCCGCAGAAGCCAGCCGCCTGCTCGCCACTCTTCCTCTCCCTCGTCTCTCCGTCCCTGACAGCGCTTAGAGCCTCCCCTCGCCTTACCTGAAGGGCATCTCCCACGACTGCAATTAGATGCCAAGATTTCATCCCGGGCTGCAAAGTGCCGCCTGTTTCCTCCCCGGGAGAGCACGGGAGAAGTCCGAGGCAGCGGCGCGCGGCCCCCACGTGCTAGCAATGCAAATGACTCCGGTCCTGGGCGCGAGCGCCCTGCCGCGCTGGCCCGGCTGCCTGGCAGCCCCACACCGCCGCCAGCAGGTGCGGAACGTGCGGGGAAAGAGCGAGCGAGCAGCTGGAGCGAGGGGGCAATCAACGCGGAGACGTACACAAAGGGAGGCCACCGAGGTGCCAGGGACGCTGCAGCGCCCCAGCCCCGCTTCTCTGGCCTCCGCGCCAAAAACGCTCGCCAAATTGGACGCCCAATGTTTTTGCAAAGTCTTGCAGCCTGGGGAGGCGGTGGATGAGTGGGTCCCGCCTCCAAGCTTCTCCAAAGGCTTGCAAACCTCGGAGCTGGCAGCGCTATCTTCTCTCTCTCTCTCTCTCTCTCTCTCTCTCTCTCTCTCTCTCTCTCTCTCTCTCTCTCTCTCTCTCTCTCTCTCTCTCTCTCCTCTCTCTCTCCCTCCCCGCACGTGTCCCTTTCCTTGTTCTTTCAAGCATTAAATATGTACCACATGACAGAATAGGGCACCTTGCAAGGTCCTCCCAGTCCACACTTGACAACCAATTTTAACTCACCAGCAGTGAGATGTCTAAAGGCAGGATATAAGCACTTCCAATTACTTACACTACTCCTGCATTATTCAAAGTGTCCATGGGACAGTATTTACGACTTCCAATATGCTACTACTTCACATATAAATACAGCACAGGATGCAAATCCCGTCAGCTCTTCCCCCATCGCTGCTCACAGGATTTCCTTAGTGTTTCCTCCTACAAGCAGCTGTAGTATTGGAATCTAGTATTCTAGTATTGTAATCTCAGATCTTCCTACACCTGATGTACTGAGTGACAACACTGAAAAGTTAGAGGAGGGAAATATCTATCGTGTCCGGTTGAACTTTAGAGCTCACCTTTGGAAGTGGATTTACCTTGGCCAGTCGGTGTGTCTCAATGGTTGTGCCTTGACCCAGGAATCAGGTCACAGTTGGGATTCCCAGTCAAGGCACATGCCCCTTTGCCAGTTTGATCCCCAGTAGGGGGCGTGCAGGAGGCAGCCAATCAATGATTCTTTCTCATTATTGATGTTTCTATCTCTCTCCACCCCCCCCCCCCTTCCTCTCTGGAATAAATAATTTTAAAAAAAAAAGTGTATTTACCTTGAAGAATGATGACATCAAAATAAATTTCCCATTTTTGTTGTTGTTAAGTAAGTCCCAGCTAGTCCCTGTCTAAGTGCTGATTTCATTAAAGACCAAGCAATTGGTTGGCTGGGGAAGTGCATCTCTGGATGTAGACAATTTAGTGTGTTTTTTTCTTTCTTTGTCCTTACAGTCGGAACTGAAAGCTGCATGAAAGCACTTATCAATGGGATGGGAGGGACCTAAACGCCGAAGAAAATTCCACATGTGGGTAAATAGACCTTATTTGATTAACAGTGAAATATTCACTGGCTTCCTTGCCATTTCTCAGATACTTTTTCTTTTTGTTAAAGGCCTGTGTACAACTGATTAGAATTTTATATATCAGTAAGCACATTTTAAAATGCTAATAAATCTTTCAGATATTTACTTCCACATTCATTACAGCTTCACATTCAGAGGCAATATTTTGAGGTTTTTGGGGAACATGCCAAGTCCTTATATGGCCATCATCCATCTCTGTCACACCAGTAAAAAAATGAGAAGTTTCATTTATTTTTTCCCTTCTATGCATTAAGGGTGTTTTTAATATAGCGTTAAAATAGCGTTTCAATTGCTCCTTGGGGAGTGAATAGAAGTTAATGTGTGTTTTCTCCACCTGCCTTTCCTGGGGGCAGTGGCATTTAAGGGATGCTAAGGTGGCATTAGGTAAGACTTCCTGTCACAGAGATGACGCAGTATACTCCCTGGTTATTTTAACAGTTGAAGGCTAACGTAAGCACATGTCCTTTGGTTGAGGCTTTCAATGGCATTGCGTAAAATGGCAAGAGATTTCCAGACTTTTATGTAATCAGACAGGTTTCCAGACTTTTTGCTTAACCATAACCTTATATAATTATAGAGATCCACAAATATAAAGTATTATTTTACTTTCTATGCCAGCGGAAGTTGGCATTCTCATTGGAATAATTTGGTTCACAAATCAGTACACAAAAGCAAGGTTATTCTAAGTTAGGGATGGTGGGGGTGGCGGGTGGAGAGATAGCAAACCCTAATTACAGCCTCATTTGTCCTCCTGTTCCCTGGCACATATGGCCATTTAATCACGGAGTGAGACAACCTTGGCAGATGTTGCCAAACCTGGTTATTGATATAAATTGCTATTCTCATGTGTAAGTGCCCCAGCAAAGAGTTAAAACAATGTCTGTACTCACCCAAAGGGAACTAAAGGTCTACTCTAGCATCTGTGGCAACAAGACCAGATGACACAGAGCTAAGGTTGTTTCCTCATTCACTGTCTATGAGGAAAACAGCAATGGATGAAAGCCCCTGAGCCCCTGTGGGAATGTAACCTGTTATGGTCGCTCTGGAAACTGATTTCCTAAGAGGTATTAAAATAGAGAATGTGCTCACCCTATAACCAAGAAGTTCTAATTCTAATGCCCACCCAGCAAACTTATGCACAAGCTATGTTCAGGGATATAACAGCTTGTAATAAAAACAAAATAACAAACTACCTATCACCATAAAAATATTATATACCCTATGTGAAATACTATAGAACAGAGACAAATGATGATTAAAGCTATATTCGAATAATCTGTAGCTGTATAAACATGGGTGTGTATAGAGAAAAATATATCTATACACACTGCATAGTACAACTATAGATACATATAGATACATGTTTTTCAGTAAAAGTTTTGCTGAGATAAACAAGCAAGTTTTAAATAATTCATACACCATGATACCCTTCATGAAAGAACATGCACAAATGAAATAGGGTAGATTTTCTCTAGATATATACATACCTGTGGACACATAGAAAATGATCCAGAAGGGAGACTGGCCAAATCCGGCTGCTGCCTGTTTCTGTATAAGCTGCTAGCCAGAAATGTCTTTTATATGTAAGTGGTTTAAAAAAAAAACATGAAAAGAAGAGGAATATTTTATTATATTAAAATATATGGTATTAAGACATTCAAATTTCACTTTCCACAAATGCAGTCTTATTGGAATTCAGCTATGTACCATTTGCTTACACATTGCCTGTGACTACTTTTGCTCAGTGGCACAGTTGAACGGTGATGACAGTACCAAATGGCCCACAAAGCCCAAAATGTTTACTGTCTGGCCCTTTACAGATGTTCCCCAATCTCTGGTCTGGAAGAATGGGCCCCACATTCATAACAGTGTCCTCTCTGGGACCTGGGAGGAGACTGGGGCTGATGGGGAGGGAGAGAGAGCTCTAGTTCCCCTTTTCAGGGAATTTATTTATTGGTTTTATACTTTAATAAAAGGTAATGTGTATGTTTTATATACTTCCTTTAAATATGCATACATATGTGCACTCATAAACACAGATGTATAACTTACAAAATGAAGTTTGTATGTATATAAAACCTTTTAAAACATGCATGTATATGACATATTCATACATGTAAATGAATACTATACACACAGACATGACTTGTTTTGACTTTAACGAGAAGGTGTATACCATTTTAAAATGTATGTGTGTCTATGTAGATACACATACCTGGAAAAAATAAATGCAAAACAGGTAGTTCTTGATGGTAGAAACATAGATGCTTATTACTTTCTTCTTTGTTAATTCAGGTATTTGTCAATTTCCGAAGTAGATGTAGATATAAGGAAACAGTGGACCCCAGCCCCCCGGGACCATGTGAGTGGTTCAAACCACCATTGTGCAATAGCATTTTTCTCGCCAGGATCTGTCTTTTCTCTTCAAATCCTGAATGATAAGACCTTCAAAAAAACATCAAGGTTTGGCTTACACTCACCTAACATTTCTGGAAAACCCCAGTATCTAATTGCTTCTTCATAGGAAAAAAAAATTGCTAAGCCTCAGTGCACTAAAGATTTTTATAAAAATCAATCTTATCCTTGAAGTAAAATGCGCCATAGATTATCCTTTCTGCTAGAAGTTATGGTAATGACCGACTGAGATCTGCCTCACAATACAGTAATATTGCTTCTTTACCAGTTTGAAAATATTTCCTCATAGAAAAGCACAAAGCAGGTTCCAGCAGAAAAAAAATAAAATAAAATAAAATTACATAGCAACCACACTGGCGCTTGTCGGATTAGAACAGTGGGACCTAATGACTTTCTTTGTCCTGACATCCACTAATCCAGTTGCATCAGGAAAGGTGAGCTTAATGAAGCACAGTGAGACAGGAGAGCGCACGATTTATGGCGGAGTTATTGTGCTTATATTCCGAAATGGATCCCATTAGCTCAACATTGGTGGCTAGCAAATGACCACATTTCCTAATAGGCAAATGCATGAATTACCTGGGCATATTTTAGAAGCGTGCTCTACAAAATGGTGCACCTTACAACTTCAAACTAGGACCAGGTGAACCACATTCCTTAATGAGGCGTAGCAGACTTTTTTTTCGAGCAAGAAACAGAATTATTGCAACTGAACATCCATTCCTCCTCTTCATAATTTAGCACGTCCACATAACCTTTTCCTTGAGGTGGCACGCAGCAAGCACAACACTGAGAGGGATGATTTTTTATTAAATAGCATGGCAACCAACAAGGATTGTTTTTCAATGCTTTTTTTATCAATATAAGGCCAACGTGTGTTGACCTTGGAAAGTTTAGAAAATTTGGAAAAGTACGAGGAAAAAAAGTTACTCATTACTTTACCTTCCAAAGATAGCCATGTGCAATGTTTTATCACAAGTAGGTCCACTCAGACCTTTTTCATCACATAGGTAACTAAAAAGTCATAACCACAACAGACATTTTAGTACATAAAATGCCTTATACTCTTGTTGCACTTTGCAATGTATCAAGAGTTTCTGCCTAATAAAAAAAGATGTTAATTTTAGTATGCCACTATGATGCCCAGGTTTGTTTCACTCCATGTTCAATAACACTGAAATGAACATCTTTGCCCATAATGCCATGAGCCTGTCTCTGTCCTACATCTCAAGGTAAATATCTGAAAGTGAAACTGATGAGTCAAAATGCGGGCACCGTTTTTAGGGCTTTAGATATAAGGAACCAGAATACTGAAAAGTTATAGTAACCTACATTCCCAGTAGCGGTATAACAGAGAAGCCATCTCATCCTGGGAACAATTTGGGGCCAACCACTTCCTCTTTCAATAACCATCTCCTGGCTCCCGAACCTCTCCATCCACCTGCTCCAGTTGGGCCTCCACCCAACTGCAGGCTAAATTAACATGAAAGAGCTCAAACATAGAAAACAAAGGCGGTAATGGGGAGCAATTTAAATCTAAGCTTATTTAACCTAAGTGGCGAGTGGCTGTCCATTTTGTCTTAATTGCCTCTTAAACCAAAATCAATGTTAAATTACCTGAACAACAGCTTCTGCACAATTGCAAACTGAAAATTCTTTAAGTGCCTCCTCAACAGCCTTTGGCTGTTATCTGGTCCATTGACGGTTCTTCTTCATGGTGCTCCAGCTTTGGATTATGGAATCCGGCTCAAGGGTGGGCACTCCTGAAAACAGCCACCGCGTGGCCTCTGAGGAGTTGTTCCTTGACATGTAGTGTTCAAAACGAAAACTACATCAGGGAAGTTGGACAATGGCTTTTCTTCCTTCCTTTCTTCATCCCTCCCTTCCGCTCCCCTTCCTTCCCTCCCTTCCTTCTTCCTTTGCTTCTTTCTCTCCCATCAACAATGAGAGGATGGCTATACAAATGGAAAACAACCAGACCATATGGAAAAATGGAACTCTGGCCCAGGATCCCCAGCAACCAGCCCAGAAAAGCAGCATGCTATCCGCAGATCAGATTTTCAGGAAGTCAGACCACCTCTGACTTCTGTCTCTCGCAATCAGTTCAGGAAGCCAAACAGAAACCCCAGTAACATTTGGCGCTAAACCAGACAGGACTTGCTTAGTAAGGGACAGCTTCTCTAAGGTTTGTCCCTACTTCCACCTTAAGAACTAAGGAGAGAAAGCTCAATAGGCCCCATGACCAATCCCACAGAAGATCCTGCTCCCACTCAGTGCCCCTGCAGCTGCCCCAGGCCCAAAGCCTGCCATCAGGGCGTCCCCGAAACCTTCCTTTCTCCTCCTAGGAAGCTTTCCACTCCTCTGCCCAACTCGGAGACTCTGCCAAAGCACAAGTGATGGTGGCTGACGTCCCAGCTATAGCGAGCTCTCGCTAAGCAGCCTTTGCTTGTTCTCCTTTCACTGGTCTTCGCTTATTTCTCTAATGGTTGTTTTCAATACTCCACTAGGTAAACGAGACAGACAAAGCCCAGCCCTCATGGAGCTCACCTGCCAGTGGGGAAGACAGACAGAAACCAGATGACAGACTCTAGTAGCTGCTACGCAGTAAATGAACTTTGCCATGGGATGGGGGAAGGAGGATAGGTGCCATAGATAAGATCATTGGGTGGTTAGGATTTATCATTGTGTCGGGCAGCTTCCTGCCTTTGATTCATTCAAATACTATAGAGCAATGGTTCTCAACCTTCCTAATGCTGTGACCCTTTAATACAGTTCCTCATGTTGTGATGACCCCCAATTTCATTGTTACAAATTGCACATAATTAAAGCATACTGATTAATCACAAAAACAATATGTAATTATATATGTGTTTTCCAATGGTCTTAGGCGACCCCTGTGAAAGGGTCGTTCGACCCCCAAAGGGGTCGCGACCCACAGGTTGAGAACCGCTGCTATAGAGCACATGCCATCTGACATGCACTGTTGAGCTATAAAAATAAGGCAGATGTACTCTGCCCGCAGAGAGCCTGGGAGGGTGATGCACTCTCGCTAATAAGCAGAACACAAAGTAGACAAGTAGGTGGGGTCAGAGCTGAGGTTCAGGCTAAGATCTCTGAGAGCTAGGAAACTGGGAGGGAAAGTTTACTCCCACATATTATAAGGTGTCCTGGGGTCCCGGAGCAGAAGACTGGGTGGAGAGTGGTGGGGTTCAGGACAACACTCCTCCAAAATACATCAGCTTGGCATATTGGGTGTGTTGAGCTGAAAAGGATTTGAGAAACAGCAGGTGCAGGAGAGCTCTCTGACCTGCCGTTCTCCCTAACACAAGTCACAGGAGCTCACGTGAGAGATGCTCTCTGTATAGGAAAGTATAGGAAAGGGGGCATCCTTTTCTCCAGAGGTGGAGGGACACGGCAAGAATCCAAATAAAACCTTGCCAAGTTGCCCCTGGTTTACTACCCTTAGATCCTATCTCTCTGTTCTATCTCATTTTCCCACGACTTTCCAGTTTTCATCCAACCTAGTATTCATTGCTCAGGCTTAACTGCCCCTTTGGGTCTTCATTCCCTATTGAAGGCTCCCGTGTCACAACAACTTACATCAACTAAATGAGTATGTTCTTGTCTTGTGAATCTGTCTTTTTCAGTCCAGTGCACAGGGCCCAGGTGGAGAACCTAAGAGGAGTAGAGGGAAAGATGTTTCCTCCCCTACAATGGGGAGAGATATGTACATTATTATTGGTATTTCTCTGTGTTAGGCCAGCATGGGCATTGTAAAGATGGAAGAGGTTTGCTTGGAAATATCCTTAAATGGCCATTCTATCTTCACTAGGACAACTTTCCCTTGAATTGCCTAAATAGGAAATTAGATAAACAATTTGAAGACCAAAAGACACGACTGATCACTCTGTTCCCCAAATCCCCTCACCCTGCAGGTGGAAGCGGTCTGTCACCCTGTAGGCGGGATGCAACACAACACCCAGTTCCAATGACTTGATGCGGCCTGGGACTAGGACAGAAGGCGGGTAAAGGACACACTAGAGGGTGTCCTTTTCTTGAGGGTCTAGAACAGCGGTTCTCAACCTTCTGGCCCTTTAAATACAGTTCCTCATGTTGTGACCCAACCATAAAATTATTTTCGTTGCTACTTCATAACTGTAATGTTGCTACTGTTATGAATCGTAATGTAAATATCTGATATGCAGGATGGCCTTAGGTGACCCCTGTGAAAGGGTCGTTCGACCCCCAAAGGGGTCGTGACCCACAGGTTGAGAATCTCTGGTCTAGGCGGTGGAAAGGCTTCTGATGCTACATCACCTCCATGGCTACCATACAGATGGCAATTGTTGGCCCCTTTCTCTACCCTCTACTTCTTACAGAAACCACTCCTCTCCCAGCCCCACCTCAACCAGTCACCTGTCCATGTACCCCTCTCTGGTCAAATTAGAGTCTCTCCTAAAAGGGCTTTTGAAAAGAGATGGAGGGGGAGCTTTGACAGCTGCATTTGTTAGATCAGGAAGATA
Organism: Myotis daubentonii; assembly: GCF_963259705.1. Lineage (NCBI taxonomy): Eukaryota > Metazoa > Chordata > Mammalia > Chiroptera > Vespertilionidae > Myotis > Myotis daubentonii. The sequence continues at coordinate 18,360,077 of NC_081843.1, read as the reverse complement.
TCATGGAAGAATCTGATGAGTAGTCAGGAGTCACAGTCCACAGAGGAGCAAAGACGGGGTGAGGTTACCTCTCAAATGAACTGGGAAGTAGGGGCAGGCAGATAAGCAGAAACAAGAGTCTGTGTGGCCCCAGAGAAAGACAGAGATGGGAGAAGTTGTTGTCCTGGCCATTGAAAGCTTTCTTCCTTAGCTCTGTATTCTTTCTCTTCCCCTAATGCTTCCTATGAAAGCAGACTTCCCTTGAAGTCCCGACCACACTCTCCATCCTTGCTAGAATCTCTAGACACAGTTGGGATTGCACAGGACATGGCCAGCCTGCAAAAATGTCCTCAGATCCCTATGCTTTGCAGAAAAGCAAAAAATATCCCAATGCTGAGTTGAATAAACCACTTCCCTGTGGCTCATGCTCTTTCATGAAGCATAGCTAGTGCCAGCCCGTAGAAATGCAATCTAAACAATGAGTGTCTACATATGGCTATTTAAAATGAATGGTAATAGGATAATAAAGCACTCACTAAGCCAGTGATGGCGAACCTTTTGAGCTCGGCGTGTCAGCATTTTGAAAAACCCTAACTTAACTCTGGTGCCATGTCACATATAGAAATTTTTTGTTATTTGCAACCATAGTAAAAAAAAGATTTATATTTTTGATATTTATTTTATATATTTAAATGCCATTTAACAAAGAAAAATCAACCAAAAAAAATGAGTTCACGTGTCACCTCTGACACGCGTGTCATAGGTTCGCCATCACTGCACTAAGCAAAGGTCTGTGTGCCAGGCACAAAGTAGATGCTTAATGAACTTTTCCTAAGCACAAGGCTGCTAGTGTCCCAAGTCTGAGCAGGAAACACAGCTTTCTTTGGGTCACTTTGCTGTCTAGAATTTCAGCTCAGTTGTTATCACAGACCCTTTATCAGGAGTAAGATGGGAGTCATTCATCCACCAACAGCTTAGTGCACGTGAGGTGAAATACAGTGGGGCCTTGACTTAGGAGTTTAATTCGTTCTGAGACCGAGCTCGTTAAGGAGCTCGTTAACTCAAATTACTCTGTCAACTCAATGCAAAAAATCGGTGGAGAGACAGCTGGTATCCCAAAAAACTCGTTAGTGGGGACACTCGTAAGTCAAGGCCCCACTGTATAGGATTGTGAGGTTCCCAGCTGCTGCTCTATAGATCTTGATTGACATTGGAGGATCCCTAACTCTCAGTGAGCCAATGGGATATGAGGGCATTTCAAACGCTGGCTGATTCCTTCTGCAGAAAGCTCAAAGTTCCAATTCTAAGTAGTCACCCTGTAATCCTACTCAAGTGCTATGCACTCAACATAGTAGGATAAGGAAACAAAAGAAAGAGAAACCAGTGTGATGTGGGTCTGCTTTTTCCTGCTGGGTTCTCAGCTCGCAGGTACCCCCAGAGCAGGTGCAGCTCATCTCACCCAGTGCGAGCTTTCCAAGCTACATCCTTTCCCCATGGCATGGGCCCTAAAACAAACCAGCATTTCACCTGGTGCTTAATTAAAGCATTTAGAGCTGGCGAAGCACACGCTGTGCTGGTCTCTTAGGATGACTAAGACCTTCTAAAGGGATTGGCACTGGGGACATTGGACGTTACGTCTTGGTCGTAGCTTTAGAATAATATTGTCAGTGCGACTTGCTGCTTTGCTGAAAATCCTTAGGGATGACTCTATTTTCCTTTCTACTTTTCTATATTTTACCCTAGCACTTTTCCTCCTCTTGTCTTGCTTCTCCACTTGTATCTTTTCTTTTCTTTAATATATGTATTTGATTGACTTAAGAGAGAAAGGGTGAGGGAAAGAGAAACAGAAACATCGATTATGAGAGAGAATTATTGATTGGCTGCCCCCTGCATGTCCCACACTGGGGACAGAGCCTGCAACCCAGGCATGTGCTCTGACCAGGAATCAAACCTGGATCTTTTGGTTCATAGGTTGATGCTCAACCACTGAGCCACACAGGCCGGGCTCTTTTCCTCTTTTTGACACAATCGCCTACAAGACAGAAGAACTTGCTGAGATAAACATGTGCAGTTCATGGCTGAGCTGGGAAAGAGTGTTATCATCACCACACCACCACCCCTGCCTCAGAACTCAGGTATTCATTCTCGGGCTAAGACTCTTTCCCAAACCAATGAGTGGACTTAGCAAACATTATCGACATACTTTGCTGAGAGGTGTTGTAAGGAGCCTTGCCTTGACTCAGTGCATAAATGATGTCTCTGAGCTCGGATCTCTCTCAGCGGTGGTTAGGACCAGCGCGAAGGCTACAGACTTAGACATCTAAACTTGACAGCAGACCCCGCGCTTCTCTCGCTCTACTGTTGGCTGCCTCCTGCACGCCCCACACTGGGGACAGAGCCTGCAACCCAGGCAGGTGCCCTGACCAGGAACTGAATCCAGATCTCCTGGTTCATAGGTTGATGCTCAAGTATTATATGTCTTATCTCAGTATTATACATCTGTGACTCTCAGTATTATATCGCCCATAGCACTAGGATGGAAATGGCCCTTGGGAATGCGGTGGGGATTGGATATAATAACAAATGTTCAGCCCCTCGCACAGAGATTGACACATGGGAATGTCCCAAACATGTTCACTGTGTTCTCCCCGTTTAGTCAGTCACATTCCCACCTGTACAAGTCTTGCTTTTCTTTTTTTCTTTTCTTCATCACCATTTATCCCCCATTTACCCTCTCCCACCTCCATCCACCCCCTCTTCCCACAGTCACCACACTGTTGTCCCTGTCCATGAGAAAACAAATAAACTCCATTTCTTTAATGCTTTTAGCTCAAAAGGTAAAGGATTTTCTGGCAACAAGATGATCATCAGAGACATTTTTAAAAAGCTTCTTCCGGAATATTTTTATGAATCCTTTATTAGCCATGTTACTATCTTGACAAAGACAGACAGGTTGCATTAGCAAACTTCAGAACATTACAGAAAAACAGAAACCACCTTTGGGTGGAGTAATACTTTATTGCTGTGAAAATGTCCCCATAGGTACCACTAACTAAGGGCAGAGGAGATCTAAGCCTACCCCCAGCTGGAAGGATCCAGTGGCTGGTAAAAGGTATTTGATGGCTCAGGTTTTCTCTTAAAACCCCATGTGCTTTCTCTTCCCTGTGTATTTGTTTTTTATAGAAAACATAACACCTTTTCTCCAAAAGCTTTGAGCAAAATTGATATTCCAAGAAACAAGCTCTGTCCACTCTGAGGCTAAGGATCCCTGCTTCACCAAATTGTATTTCTGGTGGGTATAAATACTGCAAGTCAAGACCCTCAGAAAGTATGAAGCCACCTCGCTGGGCAACTATGTGTGTCACTGCAACTGATAGTAATAAAATCATTACAGTAACAACACTATTAAAACCCTCCACTGTATGAATGTAATCTCAGTGCCTGGTGTTGCTGCAACATTTTCCATATCATAATTCATTTAATCCACATTAATTGAAAAAGTGCTCAACATCATTGATCACCAGGGGAATCAAAACCACCATGAGATGTCATCTCACACCTATTAGAATGGCTATCATTCTTTTTTACATGGTAAGTGTTGGTGAGGATGGAGCGAAAAGGGAACCCTTGTCCAATGTTGGTGGGGATGTAAATCAGCCCATAGTCACTGTAGAAATCACTTTGGAACTTCCTGGAAAAACTAAAAATAGAAATATCATGTGATCTAACAATCTCACTTCCAGGTATCCTTCCAAAGGAACTGAAGTTGGGATCTAGGAAAGATATCTACACTCCCTTGTTCATTGTAGTGTTATTCACCACAGTTAAGATACAAAACAAACAAACAAAATGTCTACCAATGGATGAATGGATAAAGAATATGTGGTATGCGCACACAGGAATATTACTTGGTCTCAAAAACAAAAAAGAAAATCCTGCCATTTGCAACAACATGACTGGCTATGCTAAATGAAATAAGCCAGATACAAACAAACAAACATTGCATGATCCCACTTTTATGGGGGATCTAAAATAGTCAATCTCAAGGAGCAGAGAGTAGAACAGTGGTTACCAGGGATGGGGTGGCGGGAACTGAGGAGATGTAAGTTGAAGGGTACAAAGTTTCAATTACGCAAGATGAATGCAAGATGCTCTGGAGCTGTAATGTAGAGCATGGAGACTCTAGTTAATAAAACTGTACTGTAGACTTAAAAATTGGCAAGAAGTTAAATCTTAAGTGCTCTTCCCACAAAAGAAAAACAATTAAAAAGAGGGTAAAAAGAACCTTTTTGGAGATGATGAATAAGTTTGTGGCCTTGACTATGGGCATGTACTTATCTCCAACTCATCAGGTTGCAAACATTCAATATCACCACTTTCTGAATGTCCATCATACCTAATAAGGTGGCTTAAAAAATATCTACAGATTTATTAAACTGTATTATATTGTTACATGTAAGTCGTACAAGCAATTAGACAATATAAATGATTCCATCAACGGCATTTACTTCTATCAAAGCCCACACAGAATGGGAATATGGTTCCCAGATAGGACTGTTCCAGTTTCTGTACCTCTCAGCCCAGAAATCAATCTGAAGAGATTATGTTTTTGTCTTCACATGTTTTATAGTTTCATTGCTAGATTCTAAGTATTAGTGTTCACATTGAGCAATGTGCAGTTACTCAACGTAAGAGAGCCTCGCCTCGTTCAAAACGCCTTACAGAGATAATAAAAAGTGCAAAACCAAGTCTAGAGCCTCTTTAGGTGCATGGAGGCACCTTCTTTTTCCCTTGATTTCCCATCCAAGCCTCATGGGATTGGCAACAGGACAGCAAGATGATATGCCCAATCTTCTTACACCCAGCAACCAGCAGCTTGAATTCAGACATGTCCAAGTTTGAATTCTGGCTCTGAGAAATTCCAAGAAATTTGACAAGTTATTGAAATCCTCCTCAACACCTGTTTCCTCTCCTCTAAAATGGGTTTAATACCAATCCATTCAGATGGTTGCTGAGGATTCTAAAGTTAAATAACACATGTTAAAGGACCTAGCACAATAACTTGGAATAGTAGGCATTTAAAAAGTTTTCAAAAATAAACCAATGATGTTAAAATGCACTCAAAGAGGGTACAACCACTAATGACTTAACATTTTTTTCAATTTAAATTTATTTTAAAAATTGCTTTTAGAAAGCAAGAAAGGGAGAGATTAAGAGAGAGAGAAATGCCAAAACCGGTTTGGCTCAGTGGATAGAGCGTCGGCCTATGGACTCAAGGGTCCCAGGTTCGATTCTGGTCAAGGGCATGTACCTGGGTTGTGGGCACATCCCCAGTAGGAGGTGTGCAGGAGGCAGCTGATCGATGTTTCTCTCTCATCGATGTTTCTAACTCTCTATCTCTCTCCCTTCCTCTCTGTAAAAAATCAATAAAAAATATATTTTAAAAGAGAGAGAGAGAGAGAGAGAGAGAGAGAGAGAGAGAGAGAGAGAAACATCAATGTGAGAGAGAAACAGTGATGGTTGCCTCCCAGGTGCATCCTGACCAGGGATCGAACCCACAACCTGGATATGTGCCCTGACCGAGAATTGAACTCTCAACCTTTCAGTGCATAGAACAATACCATAACCAACTGAGCCACAATGGTCAGGTTAAAATTATTTTTATCCTTTTTTGGGTAAGGTAAGGGTTAGCTAGAAAGTTTAAAGGACACATACACACTCATTTTATCACAAATTTATATAGTTTTCAGGTCTCTTATTAGTACAACAATAACTCAACTCAAACTTTAGTCTAAATCAGGAATCAAACTTTTCTAGTGAAGGGCCACATAGAAAATATTTTCTGCTTTGTGGGCCATATGGTCTCTGTTGCAAGTACTCAACTCTGCCCTTTAAGCACAAAAACAACCGTAGACAATATGGAAACAAATGGGCATGGCCGTGTTCCAAGAGAAGTCATTTAGGGACACACCGATTCCCATAAGTGAGCAGGCTCTGGTCTAAAGGTACATTGATGGAAAGGGTGCATTTTTCTATGTAGATTTTTAAAATTTATATTTATTTATATTTTTATTGATTTGAGAGAGAGAGAGAGAGAGAGAGAGAGAGAGAGAGAGAGAGAGAGAATGATGAGAGAAAATCATTGATTGGTTGCCTCCTTCACACCCCCTACTGGGAATCAAGCCCACAACCTGGGCATTGAACCCTTGACTGTAATCAAACCCAGAACCCTTCAGTACACAGACTGACACTCTATCCATTGAGCCAAACCAGCTAAGGCTCTATGTAGATTTTAGATGTTAAGCCCTAAGGACCAAAGTGTTGAGTCCAACTAGCCAACTCTTTCCGGACAAAAATAAAAACAAAAGGTATCTATTAAAGAATGGAACCAAATCCACTGTGCTACCTTGACTCTTATAGGCTCACCCATGGTGTCAACATAAAGAATAGCATCCTTATGTTCAGGAGAAGGGACAGTGCCCTTCATCTTACTATCAAATAAAACAAGTACATAGAAAAAAACAAAACTCAGTCCACCACTTTTTATTTTCCGGAATGACCTACTCCACCTCATTTTGCAAACATATAAAGTATTAGACAACCACTTGCCTGGGTATGAGACCAGTGGATAGAGACCGGAAGCTATAAAGGGTGATTCAACATGAGCGACATCGCATGTGCCCAGGGCTTCAGGGTTTGTAGAACGTTTTGCATACACTCTCTGTCATTTACTCTTCATGGCCATAGAGCTAGGCATGAGAGGCTATGATTATTATGCCTATTTTACAAAACAAGATATGGACTTCGCAGAGCTGGTGAGCTCCTTGCCTGGTGGCTCACGGAGCTAGTCATCATTGACTGAGGAACTGACCCCAGGAGGCTATGACAGAACCACACTGCAATTCTGCTGTGTGTGGTGGCATGCATGCTCAGCCCTCCCCTGGGGGCCCCCATCCTGTAAGGAAGCTGAGCCATGCAGAGTGGCCTCCTGTAAGCCCTACAGATGGGCGTCCTGGAGTTTGCTCCTCCAGCTGGACCTCATAGCCATGAGTGAACGTCCTTCCCGCATCCCAGCCCCCACCCCAGCTGCTCCCCACCAGCCTCTGTATTGCCCCATTGAGGCCTCCAGCACCATGTATTAGGGAAAGGCCGCCCCTCGCCCCCCGCCCCTGTCTCTGCCCTTTCCAAAGTCCTGACCCACAGGATCTGTGAGCATAATAAAACACTCCCTGTCTAAATAACAACAACAAAAGAACTGCTGCCGGATTTTTTTTTTCTTGGAGGCTCAGTCCTCCTCTGCCATATGCTGCCACCTCTTTTTAATGCGCATCTATCCAGTGAACTTGGCTTCCACAAACCTTGCAGGAAGGAGGAGAGGGGAAATACATTCAGCAGAGTGATGGAAGCTGTGGCTGAGTAATTAATGTGTGGAATATGATCCGTAATCCATATGGAAGGTGTAATCAAAGCACAGAGAGGTGACCTGCCCACTCGAGAGGAAACCTTTCTGAAATACTAACTAAGGTTCTGCTTCTAGGGCCAAGCTTTCATTCAGGAGCTGTATTCCTTGCTGCAAATGCATGGCTAGACAGCAACTTTTTAATCAGCCCTTTTTAATTACCACCGCTATAGGGATAATTAATAAAAGAGGTATCACTAAATAAAACTATATATATATATATATATATATATATATATAGAGAGAGAGAGAGAGAGAGAGAGAGAGAGAGAGAGAGAGACATTTTCAAAAATTACACTCCCACCATCAGTATATCAGGGCTTTTGTTACCTCACAGTCTTTCCATACTTGGCTACTAGCAATTTTGTTAATCGTTGCCAATTCAAGATGCACAAATGGTATGCCATTGTGGCTTTAATCTGGTTTTCTCTGGACGGCATCTAACTGCAGTCATTAAAGCTGCCCCCACTGGGATGAAAGGGTTGCCTTCACCCCAACAGCTGGAAGTTGATCCCAGGCTGGTGACAATCGCAGGAGAGCAGGCATCAATGACTCCACTTAAAGGGTCCAGTGGATTTTCAGAAATAATATGGAAATTCCAGTCACACTGAATCGGGTGTAGTGAATACCACTAGTTTTGGACGATCAAAGGGCCACCCTCTCTGCATATCATTTCTCCTTAGTGGTCCTGTCTCTCTGAGAGAGGAGGAATCATCAGTATTATGGTTTGCCTCCTATAGAGTTGATTCTATTATTAGTTTGAGGTGCGCATGCAAGCTGGCCTAGCTGTTAAGGAACTCACATCTCTCTGACAGGGATGGTTGTGATGGCGGGAATGTGACCCAGTATTTTCCATGAGGATGTTTGGAGAACAAGATGAAACCTGGGCCCATGAGTAATCATGGCCAAGGCAGGCTTAACTTGGCAGGAACAGAACCAGCGAGAGAGCGAGATCCAGTCCTAGTGTGAGGCTGTTTGAGCTTCTGGACTCGGTAAACTTTGAGCAATCATGGCGTTTTCAGTTCTGAATGTCAATATTCTTCCTTTTTTGCTTCGGCTAACTTTGGTCAGGTTTCTGCCACTTATGCCCAAAGGAAATATAACTAGTAGATCAGTTCAAACAAGCTTCTGACCCCAATTGTTACTTGCCCTACACTTTAAAGTAGGGAATTCTTGTCCTTCCTATGTCATTCCACAGTTGTCACGCCAAGGCTGAAGGACATAAATGAGCAAAATACTAATAAATAACAGTAAGTCAATAGTTGAATATAAAGAATGTAGAAAGGGTGACATATAACTTGTGTATATACAAGTTAGTGGAAAATGGTGCAATACTGAATAAATGATATTGAGTCAGGTGAATAAACCTTTTCAAGAAAAATAATGTGTGTTAGATTTGATACTTAATTTTTAAAAAGTAAATTCTAAGTAAATTAAAAATCTAAAGATAAAGCATAGACTGCACATATGGTGACAGGTGTACTGGGTGCTGAGCACTCAGTATAATGGTGCAATATACAGCTATTATAAAACAGAAACACACACCTGAAACCTATATGTTCATGTTGAGCAATGTCAGCCCAATCAGTTTAATAAAAAAAGAAAAAGAAAGCATAAGAGGCTATTTTTATAGAAGTTGAATGAGAATTGACAGCTTCTTGAGTCAACAATTCAAGTGATCACATACAAATTAAGCTTTTATATGGCAAATGATAGATGAAATCAAAGGCAAATGATAGCATGTGTTTATAACACCTGTAACTGACTAAGGTGACCAGCTATAGCATACCAAGAATTCCTACAGGTTAACAAGCAAAAGATAAACCAATTGAAAATGGACAAAGATTGTACATAAATGATTCATACAGGAGGAAGGATATTGTGTATCACAAGTAATCAGGAAAATTCTAATTAAAGCAACAACATACCATGTGCCATACTTATACTCAATCGTTTTAAAATACTGCTTTTTAAACTTCTTTTTAAAAAATACGTTTTTATTGATTTTAGAGAAAGGGTAACAGAGATGACAGAGAGAGAGGCATTGATATGAGAGAAAAACACCAATTGGATGCCTGTTGCACCCTGATGGGAGAATGGAACCCACAACAGGGCATGTCCCCTGTGCTGTAATCAAACCCTCAACCTTTCTATGCAGAGTATGACACTCAACCAATAGCCACACTGACCAAGGCTAAATTCTTCTTTTTAACTTTCTTTTTATTGTTGATTCTATTACAAATGTCCCTATTACTTTCCTCCCCTCCACTTGCCCACCTCCACCCATTTCCCACCCCCCCTTACCTCTGGCCTTCACTACACTGTTGTCTATGTCTCAGTGTCTTAGACTAATCCCTTCACCTTCTTTCATCCAGTCTCCCTCCCGCCTCCTCTGACAGGGTCAGTCGGTTCCTTGTGTCCATGCCTCTGTTTCTATTTTGTTCATCAGTTTATTTTGTTCATTAGATTCCTAATATCCAGTGTTGGCCAGGTAGTTTTCAGTGTTGAGAAGATTGCAAATCATTCTAATGTCTCTGGGTTTAATTTGGTAATATCTGTTGAAATGAAAAACTTGTAAAATATTCACCAATTATTTCATTTCTGGGAATTTATCCAACAGAAAGAAAAAGTAGCAGAACTAAAGAAATATATACAAAATGTTTACTGCAGCACTGCTCATTTTTATCAGGAGACAAAATGAACAAATCTAAAGTACAAATAATCTAAAGGCTATCAGTGTGTGGGGAAGTGGCTGAACAAATTCAGATGCAGCCATATCATGGAACACTATACAGCTGTTACAAAGGACCAAGTAGATTGTTAATATTGACATGTAAGGTTAGTAAACATGCCATGTGAAAAAGGCAAGTTATTCAATAAAATATAGACGGCGAGAGCATCTTTAGGACATATAGGTGAAGATTAGCAAAGGAGAGGATATAAAAGAGCATAAACCAACATGTAAGGGAATTCCATCTCCCTGGTGCATTATTAAAGGACTGAAGGGGTCGATGGAGAGGGCCACCTATTAATTTTACTTTAGACAGTTCTGTGTTATTTTAATGGTTCCAGGAGTCATGCATTCCTTTTTAACCCAAATGACTAAAAGTTTTTAAAAGAGATCAAATTATCTCTGGAACTTTTCACTTAAAATGTTTTAAAAAGGAAACACAAGGAACGTTAGTAGGTCTTCTAACACTTCTGCCCAATTTTCATTGCTCTCTGCCTCTAGGAAAATGCACCATGTGAGACATTACATGCCTCTTGGCGTGAATCCAGTCAGAGCTAGCCCCACTGAAAGTTAATGTGGGCTGTTTAACAAAGCATAATTAAATGCACCAAACAGCTAAAATATCCATATAATTACCACAAAGCTGATGTAATTGCATACATCCTTTTATTGGATGATATTATTGTCCCTACATAAGCACAAGGATAGCTTAAATGGAAAAGTCCTCCCAGCTCTTTGATTCCCATGAAACTATCCGATTAATCTGCAGATTACCAGTGGAAAAATAATCTTCTATTAAATATCGCTGTCAAAACAGAATCAAGTTGTTAAATTCCTAGGTGGAGATAGTCATTCCTTACTTTGAGGAAAAGGGAAAAAAGTTGAACTTGGAAATTACAATAAAACATTTCAGGGTTATCTATCTCAGTAAATGTTATGGGTCAATTGTCAAAATGTTTTTATTTTATTTATACATTTTAACTTCAGAGCAGTTTCAAGTTCACAGCAAAATTGAGAGGTAGGTACAGAGATTTCCTACACGCATCCTGCCCCCATTTTCACAGCCTCCCCATTCTCAACATCCCCAAAGTTCCTAGTTTACATTAGGGTTCACTCTTGGGGGGGGCACATTCTATGGGTCTGGACAAATATATAATGATAATTATGTGTATGTATCATTATAGTTCATATGGAGTTGTTTCACTGCCCTAAAAATCCTCTGCACCCCACCTACTCATTCCCCCCTGTCCCCAAATGCATTTGACATTGATCTCAGGGCCTGGCAACTACTGATATTTCTACTGTCTCCATAGTTTTGCCTTTTCTAGAGTGTCAGAATTGTTGGAATCATACTGTACATAGTCCTTTTCAGATTGGCTTCCTTCACTTAATAAAATGCATTTGAGTTTTTTGTATGCCTTTTCATGACTTGGTAGCTCATTTCATTTCATGCTAAATAATATTCAATTGTCTGGATGTATCACAGCTTATCGACCCATTTACCTCTTGGTTATGTCCACGTTTTGGAAATTATGAACAAAGTTGTTTTAAACATTCAGATGCAGTTTTTTGTGTAAATGTAAGTTTCAACTCCTTTCAGTAAATACCAAGGAGCAAGACTGCTGGGTCTCATGGTAGGAGTATGTTTAGTTTTTTAAGAAACCGCCAAACTGTCTTCCAAAGTGGCTGCTACCAGCAGTGAATGAGAGTTCCTGTTGCTCCAGATTCTTGCCAGCATTTGGTGTTGTCAGTGTTCCAGATTTTGGCCATTCTACTAAGTCTGTAGTAGTAGGTCATCTCATGGTTGTTTCAGTTTCTATTTCCAAATGTTGTTTATTTTGCCAAAAAAAAAAAAAATGGGAGCATAGTTGAACAAATTATGGTAACCTATGTTACAGCTAAACTAGAGGCCCGGTGCATGAAATTTGTGCATGGGTAGGGTCCCTACGCCTGGCCTGTGATCAGGGCTGATCAGGGCCTTCTGACTGCTCACCGGGGCCTTCCTTCATTCCACACCCACACCCACTGGTAGTCAGCGCACATCATAGTGAGTAATTGAACTCCCGGTCTCCGATTGAACTCCCAAGGGGACACTTTGCATACTAGTCTTTTATGTATACATAGGTAGATTGTTCCATATTTCCTCAAATTCATGTTGAAGTCCTAACACCTAGTACTCAGAATGTGATTGTATCCAGGACAGGGCCTTCAATTAAGTTAAAATTAGGTCATGTGGATGGGTCCTAGTCCAATACAACTGTCCTTATAAGAAAAAGAGATTAGGACTTGGGGACACGCAGAGGGATATGAGGGCACAGGGAGAAGCCAGCCATCTACAAGGCAAGGACAGAGGCCTCAGAAGAAACCACCAGGCCAACACCTTGATCTCAGATTTGTAGACTCCAGGAATGTGAAAAAATAAATTTCTGTTGTCTAAGTTGCCCAATTTGTGGCACGTTGGTATGGCAGCCTCAGCAAATGCACACAATCTAAATTATGATTGTTAGGCAGTTATTAAAAAGAAGGGACAAGACTTTAAAGTGTTAATGTTAAGCCTATTCACAGCATGTTTGGATAGAAGGATGCATTGTCAATCTTCAAAAAACATAAGAAGCACTGGATAGAGGGGAGTCCTGTAAAGAAAAGCCTTTTGGTCAGCCGTGTGTCAGTTGCACAATCATTTTCATCCTTAGGCAACTTCCAATTCAAATAGTTTATGCAATTTCTAACTTGCTTTAATCCTTGATGTGCCTAAATTAATACTTAGAAGATGGAGAGAGGAGACATTAAGTTAAAACTCTGTTGAAAAGATGACGCTGTAAACTGAGTATCAAGAATAAAGAGAAAGTGCCGATATTTAAACTCCAGTGTCAGAAACACTGACTTTCTAGTAGAATCTCAGGAAAGCTTAGGAGGAGCCCTTATACTTTCTAGTCTGGGAGGTACTGGGAATGGTCCACAGACCATAGTGGCTTCAATCCCCCAGGAATTCTGGGGTAACATCTAGAAGCAGATCTTGCAAAGGCAAAATGCGTTTGACATTATGTGTTTGTCCTGCAAATCCACGTCCATTTTGCATTCAACTCCGTAATGTATCTGAGATGCTATTTACATAAAACAGCATTTACAGTTCTTTTATTTCTTCCTTCGAGGTCAAATGAGCGCTCCAAGAGAAGGGCTTGAATTTCTCTGTGGTTTGAGGAGCCTCGGAGCCTGTTGCACACGGTCAGGGCAGTTGGGCAAGCTCAGGTGACAGTGGGCGCCAATTATTTTCTTACTCGGAAATACCAATGGTCCAGACTCAGTTTTCCTGACTGATGATGGTTACCACGCTGAAGTTGTGAGAGTGATAATGAACACAGTTAGCACTTAGGACATGCTTGGTGTCATGCCAAGGGTTTCTCGTGCATCTTATCCCTTCATCTTTCTAATCATGCAGGAAGTCTGGTATTATGACTATATTTCAAAGATGGAGAAACTGAGGCTCAGAGGCAGTTTCCAAGGTCAAAGCAGTAATAAACAGGAGAGCCAGTCTATGAACGCAGGCAGTTCTGCAGATCCCAAACTCTTCACCACCATGACGCTCCCTCTGTGTTACTGTGTGGTATCAACCAGGCTAAAAACTCCATGCTCCAAAGAAACTCCCACAGCTCAGAATAGCGTGGCGTCTGCTGCATAAGGACGGGCCATAGAAAGAGTAACAAATACAAGTCAAGATGAACAAAACTGTTAGTTCCCTTGCTCCAACTCCCTAGTACTAAATGTCAACACGTTCCATACCTTCATTTAGAAACATTCCCCTAAAAATGATACTAAGGGATTATTGTACCTTTTCAATTTTGAGGACACATACCTGTGTACCTGTGACCAGGTGCAAGGCCACGCTACTGAGCGGGCATCCTGGGCTTCATCTCACTTTGCACCAGAGTCACCTGGCAGCTGCAGTGCAGGGGAGAATCTGACACCCACGGGTTTTTTTTTTAAGATGCTGAGTTTACAGCTCCATTTGTAACACCTATCTGCCCACAACAATTGTCTAATTACACTCTGGTTATTAAAGCAGATCAAACGATGAAGGACAGGGAATCACCGGGGCCCACATTACCATTCATCCCAGCTGACAGCAGCGCCTACTCCTGTGCCTCCAAAGAGACAATAATTTCCAGAATTCCGACTATGCACATAAAACGGGTCCTTAATTGGGAGGCCTTTGAATACCCCCAGCAATTTAATGAGTCCCGGGGCACTGCGGGAACTGTGATCGGAACTAGAGCTCAGGTTATTAAAGTTACAGCTCAGATGTCTGGGAAAATGGTCAGTAATTCACAGAGTATCACTGAAGGCACATTTCTCTCCACCTCAAACCAACGCTGTGGTCGGGTGGACTTTCAGAAATTCAAGGTCAGCGGCAAATCATGCAAGACCCCAGAGGTGACTCCTGGGATCTTGTCTTTTTTCACTGAGCTCTTCTTGAGTGCATCACCCAGGGCCATGGCTTCCGTTGTCAGGGGACCCCATGGCGCTGTGACACAGGCTGTGCCACATTCCCGTTTTTGCTTCTGTGACTCCCTAGTTTCCTGCTGTTATAATGGTGATTAGAATTCTTTATGGATTCTTACTCCCCAGAGAACCCTCTCAGAGTGAGGATCCAAAAAGATCTGGAGCCTTCTTTCTTTCTCATTCCAAGCTCAATCCCCATGGCTTAAAATCCATGGAGACTCCAATGCCCTTACACACTTCCCTTCTGAGTGTCAGAATCATATACTCAACTGCCTAAGAAACATCTATCTCCACCCAAGTGTCTTCCAAACATCTCGGACATCATGCCTCAGACTCAGTCAACCTCTTCCGTCTTCCTTCATCTCATTAAATGTTACCTACATTGGTCGCGACCCCTTTGGCGGTTGAACGTCCCTTTCACTGGGGTTGCCTAAGACCATCCTGCATATCAGATATTTACATTAGGATTCATAACAGTAGCAACATTACAGTTATGAAGTAGCAATGAAAATAATTTTATGGTTGGGTCACAACATGAGGAACTGTATTTAAAGGGCCAGAAGGTTGAGAACCACTGACCTAGAACATTCCAGAAAGAAACCTGAAAGTCCAAGATGCTCCCTCTCACACCTTCACCCATTATTTACAATTAATCGCCAAGATAAACAGGTTCTCCCACCTCACATCTCATAGATCCATTCAGTTATCTTCACTGGTATAGCCCTAGCCTTACCCAAAGCCTCCACATTTCTCACCTGCAGGGAGAGTCTCCCCCTAACAGATGCTTCCCTCCTGTCTCCTTCCCCACAATCCATTCTCCACACTGCAGGGAGAGCTTCCTTTCTAAATGGAAAATTGGATCCACTTCAATGGTTCCCAATTGTCCTTAAAGGAAAAGCTAAACTCCTTAACTTGCCTTAACAGAGCCCTAAGTTATCTGGTCCTTCCTTATCTCTTAGGTTCACTGGCTATGGCCTTTCCCATCATCATCGATAAACTCAAACAAGTGCGCACACCCACATGTGTGCACACACACTGATCCACTTTCTGCTCTGAGAATACACAATGCCCTTTACCTCCAGGTCTCTGAACGTGCCATTTATTCTACCTGCAAACACCTGCTTTTAGTCATATGTATGTCTTCCTCCCAGGCCTTGGTGTCTATCAAAATCCCAGCAACAGAGTGGTTGCTAAATAAATTAAATTACAGAAATATGGCCAAAGAGCAGGATATATAGCATCCTTCCTTCCTTTCCACTTAAGGAGAATTCTTATCTATGAGCATATAAACTTTGTGCTCAATTCCACTGGCTGGCTTTAATCTAAGACTGTGAATATATTTGAATAAATGAAATGTTTGCATATTTTTTTTACCTCCATTCTCTTCTTCCTTACTATTATTCTCCTCTCACCCTTTTATTACTAGGCTCACACAATTTCTTTTGTTTTTATCATATCTTACTTTTTACGGAATGTGTGCCCTTATTGTGAGCCACCTCCAACCCTTTTTAGAACTAGAGATGGACAAAAGGCAGCACAGAATTGAAGCAGATGTGGCCACTACCAGCTGCAGGTCCCCCACATCCATGCTGTCTGAAATGCTGAAGACCATTGACACTTGATTAAAAAGTCATCAGACATTTATGGCAATAGGAGTTACCTCTCTAAAGGATCAGCATAGGGCAGGAGGGCCTCTCAGCAATATTGATCTAGGAGGAACAAAGCAGCTTGCCATTGTTTCATGTTAATAGTTCACAACAGCTTTGCGGTGATTAATAATTGCATCCATAGAACTGCTGCCCTCTGAGGACAAGTTCTGTGTGCATCCTGCCTGTCACTCACTGGGAGGGTCGGGGCTTGCTGAAGGTCAAGGATAAGCAAACACCTTCTCAGCGCAGTTTTTCCTATCACGGCCAAGCAGGGATGGTACCTCCGTCCTGTGGGTGGGTGTCTGTTTCATCTTTCCCTGCTCCTATCACAGCCTTCCTGGTATTAATTACACTGCAGTTACAGTTTCCAAGAGACATTGGAATCTGAGGGTAAGGATATTTCCCCGTAAAAAAATACTAGAAAAGTGGTGGTATGGAAGGAGGGAGAGAGTGTAAGAGACAGGAGACAAAGGGAAAGTGGGGGGCAACAAAGGAAAAGGGGGGGAAGAGAGGGAAGGGGGAATATCCGACTTCAATTTGTTCCTGAACCACCACAGAACACCTTCCCAAGTTCACAGTCTCAACATTTCCGAGGCAGGATAACCCCACATTTAGAAAAAAAGGAGGATTTAAAGGAGCATGTTATCAGTATTCTTAAATAGAACTAACACTCATTTGTTTAAGTGTTATTGTCTCTGCTTTCCAGGAGGCTAGCATTGTTGGGGAGAACTTTCTGCAGTGATGGAAATGGTCCATCCATCTGTGCTCTCCAACATGTAAGCCTCCAGCCACATGGACTAGTGAGCACTTGAAATGTGGCTGTTCTGACGGAGACACCAAACATCATCCTAATTCATGTATGTGTGTAAATTTTAATAGCCATGTGGGGCTTGGGGGGCCATATGGGTCAGCAAGGTGAAAATTATAAGCTTTCAAAAGGGAGGAGCTGCCCCGGCCGGCGTGGCTCTGTGGTTGAGTATCTACCTATGAATCAGGAGGTCAGGGTTTGATTCCTAAGTCAGGGCACATGCCGGGGTTGCAGGCTGGATCCTCAGTAGGGGGCGTGCAGGAGGCAGCCAATCAATGATTCTCTCTCATCATTGATGTTTATGTCTCTCTCTCCCTCTCCCTTCCTCTCTGAAATCAATAAAAATGTGTTTTGTTTTTTTTTTTAAAAAAAGAGGAGCTCCATGTCCCACTTAGAGTAGGTGTGTGGTAAAGCACAGCCATGGAATGAGAGGAGCAAATAGAATGAAATAAATGACCATTTAATTGACTGGGGTGTTTCCCTGTAAAGCACATTGAACATTACTAACCATTACAATAATCATGGAGATTAGCAACTAACATTTACTAGTAATGGGCATCTTCTATGTGTGAAACTCTAAGAGCTTTACAATCTTCATCCCATGCCCATTCAGTAACCCCATGGTGTGGACATAATCATTTTCTTGGTTTCATGGATGTGAAAACTGAGGCACACGGAGGTGGATAACTTACCCAAGAGCACACAGCTCATGCGATAAGAAGCAGAATCCACATTCAAGCAATGCACCTGTGGAGGCTAAATGTCAGCCCCTGTAGCTAAGGTTTGCCTTGAGCATCGTTCGGTAATTTCTAGGTCCCTGATGGTGGCTTCCCAGAGGGTCTTCCCTGGCCCCCAACAGCTGTCACCTACCAGATAAGGTGCTGGAGGCAGGGAAAGGCGGCAGCAAGAGCACTGCAGGCCAAGGCTGCAGCACAGTGTGCCCGTGTCCTGTCTGCGGTGCTGGGGTGAGAAACGCAGGAGGGTGCCTAACCTAACTGGGGTGGGCAGGGAGGTTTCCACGGCAGGTGACACCAGAGAGCCGGGTCTTGGAAGCTGATCAGGAAGTACCTAATAAAGATAGTCAGGAAATCTTTCCAGGTGAAGGTGGTCACATCTGCAGAAAAGAACAGCAGCCTCATGGGGAATCCGTCATGTCCAGACGCTAAAAGGCAAGAGCACTATGCAAATGGTCCTTGGCCCCGGACAGTTACTCTGTCTCCCTGTGTCTCCATAATCCCGCTGATAACAGTATCTAGCTATGAAAAATTCATCCAATCACGCAGCAGCACCTAACTAATGCTCCATACGTGTGAGCTCTGTTTAGCGTTAATGTTGATAATCA
The DNA here is from genome assembly GCF_963259705.1 of Myotis daubentonii. Lineage (NCBI taxonomy): Eukaryota > Metazoa > Chordata > Mammalia > Chiroptera > Vespertilionidae > Myotis > Myotis daubentonii. The sequence goes on along the minus strand of NC_081843.1, from coordinate 18,341,609 downwards.
CCATAACCTTTAGCTATTTTATCATCTCACATCCACAAAAGGCTTTGCACGACATATCTAGGTTAGGCCACTTCATACACATTCCTTTGCTTCAAATAAAATAACAATAGGTAGAGTTTTAGCAAAACTCGCAGATGCGAACCTGAGTTGACAGAGCACTGTGTTGAATTTGAAGAGTTGAGCGTGATAAACAAAGGGTGGGAATGGGAGTCATTTGGATATTCAATGGCGAGGAAATACGGCAAAAGGAGTATCATAGGAGAACGGAAAATATCCGCTCTCTTTACAACAGTTCCCACAATCTCCATTATCTTAAACTGGGCCCATGTTTCTCGTTGACACTGTCTGCTTGGATATTTGAGTTGGTGGCCCCTGTTGCTTAGGGGATATAAAGAATAAGACCAGGTCGATATTTCGGGGGTTACATTTATTTCTAGATCCATTTGTGACTCATTCCCCTGTTTCCTTGGGTCCAGGAAAGATTAGATTGGCTTATATTGACAAACACAATACAGCAAGACAAAATAGATTTATTTGTCTAGTTAATAGTTGATAAAAGGGCGCCAGGAATTGAAGTTAATACTAACACATAAAGCACAAAGCCCTCTCAGTTTGCTCTGAGAGCGCCAGTCTGTCCGGATATTCCTATCAGTCAACATGGAGGGGAATTTTATAATTAATGTACATAATGCCAAGTGCCTATATGATGAAAATAAACCAATGACTTAACTTTATCATAGTCATTCCTCAAGGTGGAAGCAGAAGGCAGTGTTGGCATGTAACATGCATGGCAGTGGCTATTCTGCCTCCCCTGACGACACTGCTGCGTGTGACGGGACCCTCACCCCTCCGTGGTGCAGGCACTCACCATTCTACCCCTCATATTCCAGGGAAGAAAAATGATGCAGACAGGAGTCAAGAGAAATGTTCTAGCTGAGAAATAGAGCCGGGACCTGGACCCAGGCTGTCTGATATCACAGCAACGTCTGCATTTGTAGCCACTGTGCAGACAACCTGAAATGTAATACCCAGGACACCTCCGCACAGAGGCACAGAGGACATTTCTGCTTCTTGCCATGTCCTTGGATACGGGCTCCTGGTCTCACCCCAAACTGCGATCGAATCAAAGCAATTCTAGGAAGGAACTAAAGCAATCCAGGCCATGGGCACCTCTCTGCTGACCTGGCATCCCCAGTGTCTTCTTTCACAGTAGCTGGAGGTGTGGATGGAAAACACATCCTCCTGGAAATCCTCCCTAAGTTCTGCTTCCCATACTCACCTTCTTACTGATTCAGGGACAGTGAGGCCAAGCCGCCTTCATTAGCAAGAACCTGATAGGATACTACATTACGTAGCTTGAGACATAGAGACCACCATGCATCCTTTCTTTCCTGTTTGCCTGAATTTAAAGAACAGGAAAGACATTAGAAATTTAACCCAGTGTTAACGCTAAACACCAGAAGACAGAATGACTTTTCCTCTTGATCCTACTCTTCGCACATACCAGCGGGCATCCTGAGGTGCTGTGTGCAGCAGGAGGAGGCTAGGTTCCCAAATTCAGCCCTCTGAATGCAAGCAGCTGTTTGCAGGAAAAGGAAACCGCTCTGCTCTTAGCCGCCACCCACAGGAGACAAATGTTTACACAGAGCCTTTGGCAGCACCTAATCAGATACCTGCCTTCTAAGGAAATTCACACCCCAGAAGGTTCTACCCAAAACAAGACCACAGAAATGTGTGCAGAATAATTGTTACGGCGGGGCTTGGAAGCATCCTCAGAAGGGGTAGGCATGAGGAAGGGGCATGGCTCCTTTATGAATGAGTTGGTGACAGAATACTTTAATTCTGAGACTTCAAGGTAGAGCCATCTAGTGAAGCTGTTGTATTCCATATGCTGCACTTGACCTCTTCCAAAGCCCTTTGTTTTTTTTTCTGAGTTGTAAGAAAGCTTCACACCTCTGATTCCAGACCTGGACCATTCCTGCCACACTGGCAGTGACAGACAGGACAGAGAACTTTACATCTTTCTCTCACAGTGATGCTCTTACCTTCTCTCTCAATGTAGTTTCATACAAAACCATTCACACAGCTGGGAAATTAGTTTATAATGTATGCCTTGCCTGGCCATAGTGGTGTCATCCCATGCACCTGATGGTTGCTGGTTCAATTCCCAGTCAGGACACATGCCTGGGTGTGACATGCCTGGGTGTGTGCTTAATCAACAGTAGGCATCAGTAGGAGGCAACTGATCAATCAATCAATCGATGTTTCACTCTCACATGGATGGATGTTTCTCTCTCTCTCCTCTCTCTCTCTCTCTCTCTCTCTCTCTCTCTCTCTCTCTCTCTCTCTCTCCTCCCTCCCTCCCTCCCTCTCCATGTCCTCAGGTGAGGATTAAGAAAAAAAAAGTATGCCTTTATTCTGTTCTTATTTATTTATTTTTTTTAAATATATATTTTATTGATTTTTCACAGAGAGGAAGGGAGAGGGATAGAGAGTTAGAAACATCGATGAGAGAGAAACATTGATCAGCTGCCTCCTGCACACCCCCCACTGGGGATGTGCCCGCAACCAAGGTACATGCCCTTGACCGGAATCAAACCCGGGACCCTTCAGTCTGCAGGCCGACACTCTATCCACTGAGCCACACCGGCCAGGGCTCTGTTCTTATTTAAATCATTATTAAATTTAAGATGGCTGTAAATGGCTGCTTTTCCTCAACACAAAATGGAATATGTTACATAGAACCAGCACAAAAACTAGAGGCTACTAATGTACTTTGCACTTGGCAGACATTTAATAGGATGAGCAGACTGAAGCCACAAAAACTACTGAAGGATTAAGCAGATCTAAATACATATGTTTAAAATTGTTTTCAGTCAATAACCTAAATAATGGCTCTATACGTATACAACAGAGGCTTTCAAGTAGGAGTTATTTTCTGTCCTCCAGGTGGCACTTGGCTGTCACAACCAGAGCAGTAGGAGTCCTAGGTAAAGCCCAGGAGTGCTGGTAAACATTGTATGATGCCCAGGAATACCCCAGCCCAGGACTACATCACTGCGCCTAAGATGCCAAAAGTGCCAGGGATGAGAAACCATGATCAGACTTTCCTTGTGGAAAAAAACACACACATGAACTATTCAAAGAAAATGTATTGAATTAAGTGAAATTTCTTTGAAACCAGAACACAACACTCCTCCAATAACTATGCTTAAATGTGTGTGTGTGTGTGAAAGAGAGAGAGAGAGAGAGAGAGAGAGAGAGAGAGAGAGAGAGAGAGAGAGAGAGAAAGAAGAAGGAGGAGGAGGAGGAGGAGGAGGAGGAGGAGGAGGAGGAGGAGGAGATGATGGAGGGACAGAGAGGAGGAAAGAAAGAGAGAGAGAGAGAGCCCCTCTTACCAGTAACATTTTGTTAGTGTAACATAGGTAACCAATGAACTGATGGAGGTGACAAAAAAGCCCAAGGCCATTCTCCTGAACAAGTGGTAGCAATGGGCTTCACTCTGTGATTGGATGGCTGCCTTTTCCCTTCTTGAAATGAAAAAGAACGACGTTCTCTCTTCTACCATCATCTTTCAGAATGATGAATAAAAGGTTTAATTCACCAACTGCTAAAAATAAAAGCCCTGCCATAACTCTCAAGAGGCTTTGGTATGGCATAAAAGCTGGTTTAGAAATCAGGATTACGAATTCTAATTTTGTTAGCACTTGGTGTTAGCAAACTTGGGGTGTAAATAAATGTGATATGTCCATGCATGTAGAGATATAACCTATGTGTGCACATTTGTATAGCTCCATGCAGAATTAGCACATGGTCTCAGAATGGGCACTTCTTCCCTGATGGACACCCTCAGCGACGGGTTCTGGCAACAGAACATTAAGATGATTGAAAGTCAATACCAGGTATCAGCATGCGCTGTCAGTCATTCAACGCCTACCAAATCCTCATAACATATAATTCATACAACTCCCATTTCTGCACAGTCCAATTAACTGCAAACAGGTATATAATTGTTGTTCTTGCGGGATCTGTTAGGCCATTATTACTAAATTATCCACCAGATAGCAAGACGGCATTTCCAAATCCATTTCACGTATGGCCACAGGTTCTAACGGCCTTTCTGGTGCACTCTGTATCTCTACTGTATGAGAAATCTGTGAGGCAATATGTCACATAAACATATGTAGGAAATGTACATAATGCAATGCTTGAAGGAAAAGAAGTCCAACAGACCATGAACTTTTAATGAATGAGTTTTAACAGTTTGCAATCTGGTGTGCGGGCTTCTACGATTTCCTGGTAAAGAGAAATGTGTCTCATGTTTTATGTTTCCCTAGACTTGATTTAATTACAATGACAAAGAGTGAAAATACATTTTTCACTCCTGGAAAAAAAAAGAGGAGAAAAACACACACACAAGCTTGCTCGTTAGTATTCTAGACAGGAGCTGTTTGCCTACCAGGTTGGCAATGATTTGGGAAATCAGAACACTTTGAACTCTCGTTATTCTCCTTTCTAGAATGCGCCATGCCCCTAATAGCACAGGTAATGTCATCACAAGTTCATCATGATATCTGTCTCTTTGGTTTTCTTACATCTCTTCCTATATTCCAGGCTTTAAATCAATATAATTATTTTGAACAGTGTATGTAGTAGATATAACTATGCATGGTAAATATAATTGACAATACTAGTGATGCTAACATAATAATGCTGAAAAAAACTAGATGGTTTTACTCCCATTTTACAGATAAGAAAACTAAGACTAGAGCTCACTAACCTCAAGTAATTGGCCATCATTCCCTCCCGGCTCTGTCCCCTCAGTGTGACTCATTCACCACTGGAACCGAGAAGGCATTAATACATATTTGTAAAATAAAGTCAGTATTGCAAAACCTTTATCGCTTTTATGTCACTGAGGTTCCTCTTGCATTACATTTTTTAAAGATTAAAATCTATTATTTTATGAAAACAGTAAGATTTAAATCAAATTCCTTACCTCTTTAAAGTGATGCGATTGAGAATCTTTAAAATGTTGACCAATAGTCCAGAAATTACCAATATATTGTTTTGTGTGTCTTCCTGTTGTTTTATTTTTTTAATTGCCAAAATTTTCTGTACATGGTGTTATTTTAAAGCACAGAGAATAGGCATGCATATAGATTGCAAAGTGTTCCCACTGATAATTCAAGTGTCCACCTAGCATCACACATAGTTATTACAATACTAGAGGCCCGGTGCACAAAAATGTGTGCACTCGGGGGGATGGGGGGGGGTCCCTCAGCCCAGCTGGTGCCCTCTCGCAGTCTGGGACCCCTCGGGAGATAACGACCTGCTGGCTTAGGCCTGCTCCCGGGTGGCAGAGGGCAGGCCCAATCCCTAGGTGCAGCCCCTGGTCGGGCTCAGAGCAGGGCTGATTGGGGAGATGGGGCACCGCCCCCTGTCATGCACAGAGCAGGGCAGATCTGGAGGTTGTGATGCCACCCTCAGTCACACTCAGGGTAGGGCTGATTGGGGGGTTGGGGCACCGCCCCCTGTCACACTCAAGGCAGAGTTGATGGGGAGGTTGCGGCGCCACCCCCTGTCATGCACAGAGCAGGGCCGATCAGGGGGTTGGGGTGCTGCCCCCTGTCACTCACAGAGCAGGGCCCATCAGGGGGTTGGGGAGCTCCGCCCTGTCACTCACAGAGTAGGACTGATAGGGGAGTTGGGGCACCGCCCTCTGTCACACAAAGAGCAGGGCGGATCAGGGGGTTGGGGTGCCGCACCCTGTCACACTCTGGGCAGGGCTGATGGGGAGGCTATGGCTCTACCCCGTCACACACAGAGCAGGGCCCGTGGGGGGGGGGGGGGGGAGGCGGGCGCCGCACCCTGTCACACACAGAGCCGCAGGGCAATCAGGGGGTTGGGGAGCTCCCCCCTATCAGGCACAGAGCAGGGCTGATCAGGGGGTTGGGGCGCCTTCTCCTGTCACGAACAGAGCAGGGAGGATAGGGAGGTTGTGGCCCCACCCCTTGTCACACACAGAGCCCCAGGGCGATCAGGGGGTTTGGGCGCTGCCCCCTGTCATGCTGATCCCGGTGCTGGGAGGCATATTACCCTTTTACTATATAGGATAGAGGCCTGGTGCACAGGTGGGGGCTGGCTGGTTTGCCCTGAAGGGTGTCTTGGATCAGGGTGGGGGTCCCCACTGGGGTGCCTGGCCAGCCTGGATGAGGGGATGATGGCTGTTTTCAGCTGGTCACACACCCTTCAGGGTGGGGGTCCCCACTGGGGTGCCTGGCCAGTCTGGGTGAGGGGCTAAGGGCTGTTTTCAGGCTGGCAGGTGACTGAAGCTCCCAACCGCTCCTTTTTTTCTTTTTCTTTTTTTATTCTGGGCCAGCTTTAGCTCTGAGGCTCCAGCTCTTAGGCCTCCGCTGCTGAAAGCAGGTTTCTGGCCTTTGTTTACCTTCTGCATTTGAAACAATGTTGTGATCCTGCTGGCTGAAGTCCGGGACTAAAGCAGGTTTCTGGGGTTTTGTTTAGCTTCTATATTTGTAACATAGTTGCTTAGAGTTGCAGCTCAGAGGCCGGCAGCAGCAGGCGGGGAACGTTGGAGTCCTCTGTCACTGAAGCAAGCAAGCTGCCTGGCTGCCGGCTGCCATCTTGGCTGGCAGTTAATTTGCATATCGCCCTGATTAGCCAATGGGAAGGGTAGCAGTCGTACGCTAATTACCATGTTTCTCTTTTATTAGATAGGATTGTTGACTATGTTCCCTATGCTATACTTTACATCCCATGACTAATTTGTAGCTACCAGTTAATACCTCCTTTTTAAAATATATTTTTATTGATTTCAGAGAGGAAGGGAGAGGAAGAGGGAGATGGAAACATCAATGATGAGAGGAAATTATAATTGGCTGCTTCCTGCATGACCCACACTGGGGATTGAGCCCAAAACCCAGGCATATGCCCTGACTGGGAATCGAATCAGTGATCTGTTGGTTCCTGGGTCAACACTCAACTGCTGAGGAGAATTAGCACTTCTTCATCCCATCACCTTATTTTACCTGCCCCCCCCCAACTCCCCAGCAATATGTTATTTTTATCTATAAAGATATATGTTCCTACAATATGTTCTTTATATCTGTAAGTCTATTAGAATTGCATTTGTTCATTTACTTTAGATTCCACATATAGGTGAAATAATATATTTGTCTTTCTCTGTCTGGATTATTTCATTTACCATAATACCCTCTAGGTCCCTCTATACTCTCACAAATGGTAAGATTTCCTTTTTTATGACTGAGTAATATTCCATTGTATATATGTACCACTGCTTTTTAATACACTTGTCTAATGATGGCTATTTTGGTTGCTTCCCTATCTTAGCTATTATAAATAATGTTTCAATGAACATGGGGTGCATATATTCTTTTCAATTAGTGTTTTAGGTTTCTTCAGATATATATACCCAGAAGAGGAATCACTGGGTTATAAGGCAGTTCCATTTTTTTTTTCATTTTTTTGAGGATCCTCCACACTGTTCACCACAGCGGCTGCACCAATCTGCATACCCATCAAAAGTGCATTATGGTTTCCTTTTCTCCACACCTTCACCAACATTTGTTGTTTGTTGGTTTATTGATGATAGGCATTCTGACAGGTGTGAGGTGATATCTCCTTCTGATTTTAATTCGCATTTCTCTGATGATGAGTGAAGTTAAACATCTTTTCATATGTCTATTGGCCTCTTTGTAGAAGTGTCTATTCAGGTCCTTTGCCTACTTTTTAACTGGGTTGTTTGTTTGCTTTTATATTGAGTTGTCTGAGTTCTTTATGCATTTTGCATATTAATCCCTTGTTGAATGTATCATTTTCCAATATCTTCTTCCATGCAGTAGGTTGTATTTTCATTTTGTTGACAGTTTCCCTTGTTGAGCAAAACCTTTTTTGTTTGATGTAGTCCCACTTGATTATTTTTTCTTTTGTTTCCTTTGCTCAAGGAGATATGTCAGAAAAAAAATATTGCTAAGAGAAATTGCCGAGATTTTACTGCCTATGTTTTCTTCTAGGATTTTTATAGTTTCAAGTCTTACATTTAAATATTAAATCCAGTGTATATGCTACAAATATTTTTTAAAGCAACTACTATGTATAAGATGCTGTATTAGGTACTGGGAATGATGAATCAAATGAGCCTTACCTTGCAAAGAGCTCAGAGGAAAGAGGGTAAAATAAACAACTGATAGAATGGGCTTCTCTGCTTCCTACCAGAATCCTTTGTTCACCTCATTCTATCTGCTCTCTCTGACTGGCATTGGCTATGATAATGGACTAAATCACATCCATCTTGTTGATCTTGCGATAGCTTTGACCCAAGGAGACCTTTCCCCTGAGCTTCAGATGTATGAAAACAATGGTTGACCAGATATCTCCATGTGATATTCCACAAGCCCCTGAAAGATAATCTATATACTCCTACACCAAAGTCATCATTTCAGCTGGTTCATCTTCCCTTTTTTGCTTTTTCTGTGGATGTACGCCATCCGCCCTGTCACCCCAAGCTGGAAATCTGGTAGTTACCCTGAATCATTCCTCTGCCCCTCACACTCTCACGTTTAGTCAGCAATCTTGGCCATGATTGATTCACACACACATTCCTGCTCCATTTCTACCTCATCAGAATCTCATCATCTTCTGCATGGAATATGTATAACAGCTTCCTGACTTCTCTCCTGGCTTAGATCTCTCCTGAATCCCCTCTCCACTCAGCCTTCAGAGGAACATATGGAAAATGAAAACCCAGCCATCCACTCCCCTCCTCCAAGCCTTCCCGCGACTCCCATGCTTGTAAAGCTCCTCAAGTCCTGTGGGCACCACTGTTTTCAGTAGTCTGCTGGCCCAAACCCTGCATTTTACCCTCTGGCAAAGCTCAATTAGTTTTTGTCCCTCCTTTGGCTCTCTACAGAGTCTTTGCTTCTCTGTGACTTCTTCCTCTGACATTTTCCTCTTATTGTACCTTCTGCCCAAGACATAGCTTTCTGAGCCCATGAGTGTGTGCAACATGCCAACCATTACTAGTATGTCCAGTACTGGGGAAAGCATCTATATATATAAAAGCCTAAGTGACCATCCGACCAACCGTCTGATCAGTACCTATGACACACACTGACCAACAGGGGGCAGACACTCAACGCAGGAGCTGCGGAGCTGCGGTGACTTGGCAGCTGGGGTTGTCAGGTGACACACCCGGAACCAGAGAGAAGGGAACCCAATTCCAGGGTGCATCACCCCAGAACTGCCTTCTCGCAATCTGGGACCCCTCAGGGGATGTCGGAAAGCTGGTTTCAGCCTGATCCCCGCAGGCCAGGCAGAGGGACCCCACTGTTGCACGAATCCATGCACTGGGCCTCTAGTGTTGAATAAAACAGATACCATCCTTGCCCTTGTGAACTTCACAGCCTGCCTGGAGGAAACTGACAAAACCAAGTAAAGAAATGAACACTTAATTTTAATTGTGGTCCACACGAGGACAGACTGAAGAGAATGCAATGAATGAGAAGAATATCTTATTCACTTCTCACAATACTCTGTGGTTATCTCTAACACTGCAGAGTACTACCTTATACATGATCTGTTTATATATGTGTCTCCATCACTGCACTAGGACCTTCCTGAGTGTCAATACTGTTCAATATCCACTTTAGGAACATACATAGGCATTCGGTAAATGCTAATTGAATTAATGGATAGATATATGTGCGGATGGATGGATGGATGGATCAATAGATTGATAGGTAGATGGGTGAAAAGTGGATGGGTGAGTGGGTGGATGGATGGATGACTGTATAGATGGTTAACCAATTAAAGAGTGAGTGGGTAAATATAAATATATTTTTCCTTATAACTTTAGCTTTATAAGTCATTGATGAAGATTGTGTCCTTGGTAACAAGTGCATCCTGGAGGCTCTCATAACTAAGCTCATGAGGACATGCCCAGCCTGTGCGAGAGAAGGCACAGAGCACACTTGACGTTTCAAGCATTGTTAAGGCTCCTGCTCACATCCTTGAGAGGTTTTCAGAAAGGTCCTTGTGCACTAGAGAGTTGCTGGGAATAAATGCTTCAGAAGGAAAAAGTTAAACAATGCAAAACCTCCCAAACGAGGTATGCTTGGCCCGAACGAGGGGATGGGAAGATCAGCAAAGGGAACCTTTTTCTAAAGAAAGAAGCATTTAAGTGTATTTTGTTTTTGCTCTGATTGTGGTAGTAGGGAGGAGAGGAGAAAGAAGAGGGGGAAAGTAGGAGAAAAGGAAGGAAAACATGGGACCAAAAAGACCTTCCCACTTTAGAATTGATGTGAATATACAATGGCTTACCCCTTCTATGAGAAGACCAGGTGGCAACATGCTGGGGAAATCCAGCGACTAGGAACTAGTTGCCAAGTTCCATTCTAATGAAATGTTAAAGCACTATTTTCCAAAGGATGTTCTGTAGAATTTATAGACTGTTGTTCCAAATACTGATTCCTGGAGCTCACTTCAGAATCAGAATCTCTGAGGTTGGGGCTCAGAAATGTGCATTTTTATCAGATTCCAGAGTCTGAGAATCCCTCTGTTAAAGATGCCAGAAGATCCCCTCCTGGAGCGAGGTGGGATCAGTGAAAGGGAGGCAGTTTTTGAAGTTACATCATGCACACAAAGACTGTGTTGTTGGGAATTTCAAAGAGCAAAGGTAGGGAAACTGATGTCACAAAAGACTCATTTTCAGTGACTTTTGCACACTTGAGGAGAGGATCTGCTAAGGGGGTTTCCAGAGGAAGGATTGAAGTGTATTCATTCTACCCAGAAACACATTCACTCAAGTATGCTCCTTTTGAATGCTTCCTCCTTTAAGCACCAAAGTGCCATGCAGGAAATCTTCAGAAAGGCTGCCACTAAGTCAAGCACTGTCCCCCAACCTTCCAACGAGATGGTTCAGGGCTGGGCAGCATTGATAATTTCCATCACCTGGAACTCCATATATAATTCTCCTAAAGGGGCTAACGAGCTTTGGAACCAATTTTGTGCGTTCCTTGGCCAATTTTTAGGAAGTTACGCTGGCAGACATGTGAAAGTGTCAGCCCACAGTATCTTTCTAGAACTGGACCCTACCCACAGAAGGTCACCTTTTGGTAACATACTAGTATGATTGAGTCCAGGGTATGCACTTCATTCAGAAGAGTGAGGATTGGGGTCAGAGAGATTTTAGTTCATCCCTCTCCAGGGCTGAAGCTATGGAATGTAAAACTCGGGCTGTGTCTCTGCTCTGTGAAGACAGCCAGTCAGAAATAAGAGAAAATGAAGCTGACAAGCAGAGAATCAGAGAGAGACAGACTTGAGCATTGGACTGCAGGGACGCAGTATACGCCGGGGACTGCTGGTTCCCTCAGCACTTTTGAATCCCATTCATTCCCCAATGCCACTTACACCCCTTCCACTTCCTCTTTCAAAACCCCAGCTCACTTGAAAGTGGTGACATGGAGCTTTACTATCCCTGCCCCATCTATGGCTGCCGTGCACTCAACCCCAGTCACCTGCCTCTTTGACAACATTGGCAGCCGGCTGACTGCCCTCCACTCCAGCATTTCTCTGGTCATCACCCAACATCCCAGCCGCCCATATCTTTCTCATCATTAATTTGGATAACATCTATTCGACCTCAGTCATATACTCCATGGACCCATCTTTGACTTTCTCACCTGCTCTGAAATCTTATGCAACTCATCTTCTGAGTATTACCTTCTATTCTTCCAGCTCATCCATCCTGCTCTTTAGCACATGTGTCCAAATCTCATTAATGCCCCGAACCCCTTGATCCTATTCCCTTTACTACCCTCTGCATATCTTCTCTTTCCTAATTTCTCAGCCTAAATGCCATAGGCTTGGACATAAACCACTCCCAGGCACATGACCTCCACTCCCTTACCCCCTGCAAATCCTCAGGACAAACTCCAAACATGGGGAAGCCCAGCTATCTTTTAGACATGAGAAGCCTGCTACTCTCTCCATCTCCCCTACTCCCCAGGTCTTGTGTGTTCCTTCTCTCCTCTCCAGTCTGTTTCATGCTGTGGACTAACTTTCTCTGTCTATTCGTCAACATGAATGCATTTGAAAATGGCACCTGAGTCCTAAGTCTACACAGTTTGGGATCAAGACCTGAGTATTATTCTTGTCTTTTCATTGGCTTTTTTGAGGGGAAATCAGATTGGCCCAGTGGTCTGGACATGTGAGCTGCCCTTGAATCAGATGTTCATCTTGGTCCATGTGGATGTGCTTGCAAATTGAAAGGTAAAAGCTTGGGGAGGGCCAGTCCCAGAGAATGATCAGGCTGAGGATGTACCCCAAATAGCATGCTTACACATCTATAAAAAATTGTGGGCTAGAGCTGTATGTGGGTTGCTTAGCAACTTAAAGTACTTCTGAGCCACACACAAGAGAATAGTGGTTTGGGGAAACAATTTGTCAAGGAATCAGGAGAGTGTATTGCATTGAGCTCCAGTCAACACCTTCCCCCTCCTGCACTGCAGGCTGGATGCTCTGGCCAGCCAAAGAGGCCTGGGGGGATGGTGGCAGTGGATGGCTCTCATTCTCCACAATCCCATCACTTGCCCAGGCATTTCATCGGGGCCTGAGCAGAGTCACGGCCTGAGGTAAGAGCCATCGTGATTTCTGCGGAGCTCACAGCATGTTAATCATGCCTGTCAGCTCCCAGGGAAGGAGAGGTTGGCTGTCCTGACAATCTACATTAACGTGGGTTGCTGGTGTTTGATTATACCTTCATGAAAGCAGTTTTCATTTGCATCTTTCATCAAGGCTGACGGATGTGCTATTTGCCCCTACTGTCCTATAGTCTCATCCCCCTGCCAGTATGCAGCTGACCTCAGTGAGACCGCAGCCTTCAGACTGTAGGAGGCATCGGCGGACTGGGGTGAAACCCAGCTGCCCTTGAGTGTGTGGGTTTTTACAACAGAGCTATCCTATAAAGATGGCTGGATTATTTTTCATCTGAGGTCAGTTTCCAGGACACCGCTCAATGCTGGAGAAACTCAAACTGTCCTAAGAGTGCAGAACTGGAAGCCACGGGCAGTGAAAATGCAAAAGGAAGATACTCTTCATGATAGCTATCCACTGGCCACATGGTCAGATGCAGGAAGCATCAGATATTGAGAGATAACCAGCCAAGTGCCATGCACAATGCCAGGAACTCCAGATGCAGTGCTGAGCATGTAAGAAATGCATATGATGCTTGGGATTCTTGGTGGCAGAGTCCATGCCTCAGCTGCCACTGCATTGCTCACACCCAAGAGTGCTTACATGGTGTTTGATAAGTCTCTATGGAATGCCTGCACATCTGCTTCTTGATTCTAACCTCCTCCTATGGGACTAAACACCAACTGCAACGCAAGCATTCCAAGAAATTACAGCAGGAGGAGGATTGTAAGTAATCTGATATATATGACTAGAGGCCCGGTGCACAAAAATGTGTGCACTCGGGAGTCCCTCAGCCCGGCCTGGGCCCTCTCGCAGTCTGGGAGCTCTTGAGGGATGTCTACCTACCAGATTAGGCCCACTCCCCAGGGGATTGGGCCTAAGCTGGCAGCCAGACATCCCTTTGGCAGCGTGGGTGCCCTAGAAGGATGTCCGACTGCGGCTTAGGCCCGCTCCCCTGCAGACACCTCTGTGGAAGGCGCAGCGCCAGGACCGGATGGTGCAGCCCCCTCTCCCGTTGCCTCTGTGAGGGGGGGGGGCGCACGCCGGACGCCGGGACCGCCATAGCTAGTTTGGCAGTGCAGGCTCACTATCCCCACCCCCCACCCACTGGTTGTTCCGGCAGGTGGTTCTGGCAGACGGCGGTGGTTCACACCGTCTAGTCTAATTAGCATGTTAGCTCTTTATTATGTAGGATAAGTCCCGAGGTTGCTTACACCAGTGAAAATAATTAACTCCTGAGGATCTCAGTCCACTGTCAAACCTGGACAGTCCAAAGTCTTTCCCTGAATTGGCTTACAGACCTGCACACAACATCTGGCTGTGCCCCTGACGCTGAGAGGCAGTAGCCTGTAGTGAAGAAAAGCATGGGTGTGTGCTTGCCTAGTCATGAATGCCAACTCCACCGCTTATCCACGGAGAGGCTTGACTGAGTTAAATCCCCTCTGTGAGCCTCGCTCTCCTCGTCTTTAAAATGGGAACAGCAGTACATCTCACACAGGTGAGTCACAGGATCAAACTGCGATAATACCTAGGAAGCACTTGGCATAGTGTCCAGCTTTTATGAAATGCTAGCTATTTAGGTAACCAGTGATTACGAGATTGTGGCATCTTTTTTATGTCTTTCCAACTTGGGTTTATCAGAGACATGATATGAAATTCACAAATGATATGGTCTTTGATGAAACATCAGTATAAACACAAGCTCTCTGCACCCTGGTATTCTCTGGGGTGTACGGCATAGGAATGAGACACAGCCACTGTTTCCTGATACAAGAGTCAAGGTCAGGGGGCTGGCAGCTTCTGTCTTGTCCTGGGGCTTATTTACATACCAGCTGCAGAGAGGGCTGGCCTGTGGCTCCAGGAGAACTTGGCCTCCTGCAACCTAAGAAATGGCTGAAGCAGCATCAGTGTGTTTGGGAATATTATTAAGGATCAAATTAGGGGCTGGGGCATTGCCCAAGAAAAACTATAACTAAGCAAAAACCAAAAGACAACTTGGGCTCTGAAGCTGTACACAAAATGCGTGACCCAGATGTATGTTCTCCGTGCTTAGTTCTGCACAGACACTCTTAAAAAATAAAATTCATTTAGTTTAAATTAATAAATCTAAGGAAAGCCAATGCAGGTCAGTAGGGAATTACTGGAGCGTGTGAGCGTAGATGCTCCGGGCGATTCTTCCTGCTACAGGAGTGAAAACAGCCTGTCCATTCACCGACGGGCCTGGGTGATGTATCTCCTCCCAAAATAGTGTCTGTGCAAGAGATGAGAGGAAATGATCGACTATTAATTTGGTTTTTAAGTCCAGATGAAGAACCTTGAAAATAGCCAAAGAGCCAAAAATACAGAGTAACTCCACATTCCAAAGGACTGTTTCTTCTCTCTATATATAGCAATTCAAAAATAGAAACCTCTGACTCTGGGCTTGCGGGACTGAAGTATGATGATGCCCAGCTACTGGTGAAAAAATTCATAATAAATCCACCCCATGTCATCAGTTTGCTTAAATACCACCATCTCTGAGAACTTCCTAAACACACTTGACCTTTCCCATTACCCTAATCTGTTCAATATGCATGTGAGAGTTTGTGTGGATTTTGATTCATCCAACAAATACCCGCTGAGTTACCACTCTATTTCAGAGGCTGTGCTCAGTCTGGGACGGAGGGTGGGGGTGTGGGGTGTTGGATAGGGGTATGAGTTATCAAGTCTTTCCTCATGCAGCTTACAGTCTAATAGAAGTAATGATGGGAAAAAGTAATTAATTAATTGATTGCAATGATGGTGACTGCTGAGAAGAAACTGGGTGTGCGGCTGGCAATGGTTCCCCTCAAAGAAATAATATTCAAATTGGACCTATTTGTTAAATAAAACTTAACTAGTTGGTGGGGGGAGAGATATGCAGGATCTTGGCAAAATTATTTAGAGCATGGTTTATAATAACCACAATTCCACCTCATCTATGAGGGAATGAAACGTCTGTTTTCTTGAGGCCTGTGAACAGAATAGATTGCATCCTCCAGGCATTTGGGTGTTTACAGATGCTGGTGGTATAAATACTCCAGCAGAGAGAAGGCTGAAGAAATGAAACATAATTTCACTGGCAATGCAGGGCAACACATTGCCATTCCTACCTACGGCCACTTTAATCAGGGTACCTCTTACATTTCCATGGTTAATACCACTCTTAATACAGGGATAACATTTACTGAACTCTATTGGCTTACATTTATCTGTTTAACTAGATGAGAAAGTGCTTATTTCTTTTTTAAAGCTTTCGCCATATTTTCATGTTCGCTTTGTGTTTCTGAGAGTTAAAAGGAGCCCCTCCAAAGCACTGGGAAACAGAGTTTACAGAAGAAGAGAGAAGGCAGGCGTTAACCATTTCTATTTCGCTTTTGACTTTATCCCCAAGAGAATGACCTCCAAACAACAGAGAGGAAAATGGAAATTGTCACACAGGAAGTGAAGTTCAGGGTGGGACGATGGAGCAAGAGAAGTCATGGTCTGTCATAAATCATAAATTTATGTGAGATAGGAATTAGGTAAATGGTGCATTTGCAATAAGCCTGTCTACTATTTGACTACCATCAGCTGCAACAGGTGCCAGCTCCTATTCTGATTAAAAGAAATAATCTGGACCCAGACCAATCATATTCTAGGCACCATAACATCCTTCAAATATTATGACTGCAGACTCTGATGTAGTGATTTACAAGCAAGTGTAGGTAACAGAAGAGAAGGCAAAACACTTGGAAATGGGTAAATGGCCCCATATATGTAAAGGGGGTGGGATGGATATTGCCCAAAGTGACATCATAAACATGATGTCAAGTGCCATCAATTTACCCAGAGTGCCAATCAATGGAGCAGCTGAGTCTGTGTATGCCCACGTCCCCAACAGGACTCACAAGCTCCTCGGAAGCAGCACTTGGGTTTATAGTTCAGCATTTCATCCCCTGGGTGGCCTTGCACATTGTTGAACTTGGTAAATGCCCAATGAAGCATCATCAGCCACAGTTGTTGGAGGGGAAGAATTAATTGTAATAATGCGTGCAGATGTTCTCTAAAACTATAAGATACACAGGCAATGGGAATTAAGAAACCCACCTCATCCTCTCTGTCTGGTGGGACATTTTATCAACAATGGAAAGGATGACCTGAGAGACGCGTTTATCAAATGTACAGAAGGTGCAGACCCGGAGGGAGCACGCAAACAGGGTGGCAGAATCAGGATTCACGTTATACTTATAGACTGCAAGAATAGGCGGGATTCTATTTTAGTAGGTGCTTCTGTGCCAGGCACTCAGCTATGTGCATTACCTTACATCAGCTAATTAAGTTAAATGGGTTAATGCACAGGTCATGTCTCAAGATTTTCAGCTGAGTGTAAGGGAGAGCCAGGCATTTGAGACAAAATTATGGGTAGGTCTGTTTACAAGAAGGCGAAGCAGCCTTGACTGTCAGACAAGAGGAAGGGAGGTAAGGAACCCAAGCCAATAAAAAAGGAGACATATGTAATACTCTTTGTAATACTTTAAGCAAAAAAACCAAAATTTTAAAAAAAGAAAGTGTTGGCCATTGGAGGTGAGGTGGGAAGAATAACGGTATCACCAAATATCCACATCCTAATCCCAGAACCTGCGAATATGTCACCTTACATGGCAAAAGGGTCTTTGCAGCTGTGATTAAGTGAAGGCCTTTGAGAGATTACATTGGCTTATCCAGGTGGGTGCGGTGTGGGCACAGATGTCCTTAGAAGAAGTCCAGTCAGAAAGAAGGGAGCTGTGATTATGGAACCAGAGGTTGGAGTGATGCGCTTGGAAGGGGGAGGAAGGGGCCGTGAGCCAAGGAAAGTGAGAGACTGCAGAACCTGGAAAAGGCAGGAACGTGTATTGTCCCTGGAGCCTCAGAAAGAAACGCAGCTCTGCTAACACCTCTATTTTAGCCCCAGGAGATTCATGTCAGATACTGATCTGCAGAGCCCTAAAATAATACATTTGCATGGCCTTACGGTAGCCCCTGGGCTTGTGGTATCTGTGTCAGCAGCCCAGGAAACTAGTGCAGGAGAGATGGGAACTGGAGCACCAAGGCTCTTTTCACTCGCAGGCTGGGCTCCGGTCCCATGAGCTGGCAGTCATGCCTGAGCCCCACGAGAATGGTGATGGGAGAGGGGAGATGGCAGCTGTTGTCCAGTATCTCTTGGAAGTAACAGCTGAGAGAGTGACTTCAAAAAGACCCAGCGGTTGCCCTTCTAACAAAGTATAATACTAAAGGCAAAAAAAGGAAAGCTTCTCAATTTCTTCTTCCTGACTCCCGTCTCTCTCTCGGCCCCTCATCTCTTCCGCTGATAAAAGCTGGATTAGCCTGCCCCATGCCTGTGAGGCTTGGCTTCCCCTCACACTCAGTCCAAGTCTTTGCAACGCCTGCCAAGGTCTCATCCTGTCTCACACCCCCATTCACCATCTGGCCTCAGCTTCCTACTCACCTCCCTTCAAACGCCACCTCTCAACACCTCCAGCCCCCTGACCCCTGACTCCTGACCTCTGATCCCCACTCACAGGAGGCCCAGTGAGAAGCCCAGTGCGATGCCCAGGCTGCCTGCTGAGAAGCACCCAATGGTGTTTCCTGGACTAAATGCTGACGGCCACCAAGATACTCTTTTCCCTTCCTCTTCCAAGGCTGAGACAAACCTTGGAAGGCTTACCTTTCTGCATCTCTTGTCAAGTGACCTAGCATCCACCCGGCCCACCATGCTACAATCAGGTATCATTTTTTATTCTCTGAATAACATTCATATCCATAGAGCACTCCATTCTACTTCCTAACTTTATATAAAAACACCTCTCCACACACCCCACCCCCCTTAACTTCACTCAAACCCCTAGCTTTCTCCACCTGGACCCTGCAGCAGCCTCCTACCTAGTCACCCTGTGTCTGCTCTGCACCATCTGCTACACCGTCCACAGTGGAGAAACAGTGCCCTTTCAAAAGCAAACACCTAAGCTCTCATTGATCCTCTATCACTAAGTCCAGCCTTCCCTGTGGTCTTCCTTCTACCTGTCTGCTTCCCCCTTTCATCTGGTCTCACTCACCACGAGTCAGCTCCCAAACAAACCCACTGCCTCCTGCCTCTGTTTCCTTCGCATGTGGCTGTTCCCTCTGCCCACCATATCTCCCCTCCTTGCCTCTTCCCCCATGCTGCTCCGATTGGGCTTGCCTGGAAAAATTCCTTTCCTTCTTTTTTTTTAATATTTTTTTATTGATTTCAGAGAGGAAGGGAGAGGGAGAGAGAGATAGAAACATCAATGATGAGAGAGAATCATTGATCGGTTGCCTCCTGCATGACCCCTACTGGGGATCGAGCCCACAACCCAGGCATGTGCCCTCGACTGGAATCGAACCTGGAACCCTTCAGTCCGCAGGCCAACACTCTATCCACTGAGCCAAATCAGCTAGGGCTCCTTTCCTTCTTCACAGCTCTTCCTGGGCATCTCAAAAGCTCTCTGACTCTGACAGCATTAATCCCACCTCCCTTTGTACAGATCCTGATTGGTGGCATTCATCATCATAGCGTGTGGCCATTGCCTGTTCACACCCATCTCTCCTAACAGATTTTGAGCTCCTACAGAGCAAAGATCAGGTCTCATTCTTGTGCGCATTGCTCCATACCCAGCAAGATGCTGAGAAACTTAACTAGGACGGGAGGCATTGAAATAATCCTTATGGAATCATGAGCAAACACGTGACTGCATACCCATGAATTAATGAATTAAGAGTTGCCTGTATTGCTCTTGAAAAAATACCAGGACCTACAGGTGGAATCTGTAGAGAAACAGACATGGAGTAGATATGCGTAGTGACTTCCCAACAATTCCGTTATGCAGGAAGGGTAGGGATGGCCCCGCGGGGCCACCATGGAGCCAGGCCAGGATCCCAGTGCTGTGGGGGAGGAGGATCCCGAGTTTGGCACCTTCATCGTGGCTTTCTCTCAAACTTTCCACCAAAGCTCTCCCCACAGACACATCGCAAACACTTGGAACGCGCTTGATGATATTTAAACTCCAGTACCAATCACAGTTGGCCATCTAGAGGCTGCGACGACATTTCATAACTAATAACTGAATAAGCTCCTTAATCCCCCAACAGAAGCACGCCTGTCAAACCCTGGGAGGAACGCCATCCTAGTCTTCCAGGTGAACTGCACGCGCAGGTGCGCCTCCCGGAATGTGTGCACCCAGACCGGCTGTGTGTGAGGCGTGCCCGTAACCCAGTCACGTTCTAAGTGCCCTGGGATCTAAGAAGAGCCTTACCGCTTCCTACCTGGTATTTTGATAGAGCTAGTAAATCTCTGCTTACAATAAGCCATTGCAGCCTAATTTGTGTGTTGAATTAATTCAGACTCCAGATTGTCAATCTGATGCAAACATGGAACAGCCTGTATTATATAGAATAAAAATGGTTATATCCAGGAACGATGTATATGTATACATATATTTTATTCATGTAGCCAGTTAATATTATTCTCATCATAGATTTCAGATCTGAACAGCCCCCAGGTCATAGTAATTCTAAGAATGATGATTATAAAAAATAATAGCAAATTTATGGTAAAGTGTGTTAAGCACTTCTAGATGTTAACTCCTGAAATCATCACAACAATCCTATGAAGTTCCAGAATTGCTTCCATTTTACAGAGGAGAAAACTGAGGCACAGAGAGCATAAGTAACGTGTTTAATCATAAAATATGCTTATAGTACAAAGAGTAAGGAATTATTATATCAAGAAACTATATGTGCACACATATGTTTAAGTTTGCAGCTTGGTTAAATACTGCTTTCATTGAAGATTTTAGGAGATAACTTCCAGGAAAATAATAATAATAATAATAATGGCAAATATATTGAATACTAACTCTGCATCCAGCACATTTCTGAGCACTTTCATCCATTACCTCCTGAAATCCTCACAACAAGCCTAGACATTATCAATATTACCCCCATTTTCAAGGTGAGAATATTGAGGCACAGACAGGGACTCACTCCAGGTCACAGAGCTGATCTAGGGTGGCCCCGGAGCACGCACTCAGGTCTGTGTCTTCAATTACTACATCACACTGGCAAGAAAATTGTTTGCAAAAAATACTCTGCTCCACAGCTCCACACCCTCCTGAACATTTTTCATTATCTCCACTAAGGTGTTAAGAGAATTTGAGGCCATTCAAGGCAAATGAATGAACTCCATGTTCATACCTTATCCTCTTTTTTTTTTTTTTTTTGCCCTTTGCTTTTCCACAGGGGTAGGCAGTCGGTCAGCCTGTCTCAGTTCTCAACACAACCTGAATGGCTTCAAACTTCCCACAGGAGGCTGTGCTTGGCGCTCAGAGCAGCTCCCCGGCGCCCTGAACATATTTCAGCTGTGTGCGAACCGTTTCCTATGGACCAGAGCCTGGCGTTCTCTGTGACAAGAATGTCCATGTAAGTGATGATGCTAATGAAGAAATACTCGGGTCGCCTTCTATCACCTGGGTCCTGGGGAAGCCAGCCAGGGAGCTGAAGCATATTCCACGGGTGAGGGCACATCCATTAATGCAGCCGGGTGTTCCTTTTGTAAGGTTTAATATGGAAACACTACACTTAAAAAGATGTATATGAAAGTCTCTTTCCCCATTGTCCCCAGGTTCCGTGTGACCCTACAGGACACCAGCTCTCCCGGAGCGTGCAGTATCAGCGGGCTAATCCCTAGGAACTGGCTCTCCGGACTTCACCCCACCGTCTGCGCAAGAATCCTAGAAAAGCAATTAGTAAGACAGGAAAAAATTGAAAAGCCGAAACAACGGCTGAGAATTGGTGTCCAGATGTGCATGGAAAGACCGCGGGATCACAATGGGCCCCAGAGGCTGGGAAGTGTGAGCCCTGCGAGGTGGAGCCTGTGATTGGCCGACTGCCTGTGCCAGCAGGAAGAGTCCTCCCTGTGGTGGAGCAGGCCTAACCCATTCTCCTTCGTTAACCCTCTTGGAGATGATCAGGCACATTTAGAATTCAAGAACAGCTCTTTCAAATTCATTCTCACTCTGTGTGGGTGTCTAAGTCTCTCTGTCTTTCTGGGGTATGTGTGTGTGTGTGTGGGGGGTGTCTTTCCTTCAAAACACAACCTGGTTTTCTCTAACTCCTAGACTCCCCCCCCCCCTCCTTCTTCTCCTGCTCAGCTTCCTTCTCTCCTTCTCTCTCTCCCAGGCTCCAGATCTCCCTCTCATCCCCCCCCCCATCTCCATTCCCTCTTCTATTTGTCTCGCTCTCTCTTTCTCTCCATCATCCCATCTCCTTGTGTACTTGTCTTGCCTTCCTGTGTTTTTCCTTCTGAGAGAGACAGAGAGACTAAAACAAAATACAATTAAAAATACCAGAAAGTTTCTAAGTCTATGAAGTATGCCCAGTGGTTGCCAGAGTCCGGGTGGAGGGAGAAATGGGGAGGGACTGCGTAGTGGGATGTGGATGTAGTAAATTCCATTGAACTGTATATTTTAAAATGGTTAATTTCATGTTATGCCAATTATAGCAATAAAAAAGATAAATCTCTCTCTCTCTCTCTCTCTCTCTCTCTCTCTCTCTTTCTCTCTCTCTCCCTCCCTCTCTCTCTCATCTCTCTCTCTCATGCAGGTATAGTGCCAGGGACAATAAACAAGACAAAAAAGCTGGCCCAACGAAATGACTAGAGAATGCATCAAACTGGTTTCAAAACAAACAGGATTTTCTTAACAACAAAATAGAAAAAAACCCACTTGATAGATAACAACTCTTCTTTCCTCCACAGGGACACTGAATTGTGTGTCACACAGTTTTCCTAATAGCTCTAGACACCCACCCTAAGAGACACCTGCCCTATGAGACACCTACCCTCTGAGATACCTACCCTACCAGACACCCACCCTACCAGACACCCACCCTACCAGACACCCACCCTACCAGACACCCACTCTACTAGGCACCCACCCTACAAGGCACCCACTCTACTAAGCACCCACCCTATGAGACACTCACCCAGTGAGTAAACCCAAGCCCCCCAGAGTGGCCAGAGAAGAGACTGAGAGATTGGAGGGCAGGACAGATTAGAAAGCAAATGTAAAACTACACATGATTCTCAAAGTAATTGGAACATTCAGGAGAGGGAGTTAATTTGATCAAGAGTTTTTAAAGGAGAAAATGATGATGTTAGAGAATTCCTTGTCCAGCTCAGTCATTAACACTTCACATGAGAGCCAAATGCTACCTCCTCCAAACTTGTTGCTCCCTGCCCCTCCCTGCCTCTCTGCACTTGAAAAGGTGTTCTTATCTGACTTGCCAACCCTTAGCAGGTGCTGGACAGAAAGGCCTGGCTCTGCTGGTGGCTCATGTTTCAGCTTCAGTTTTTAAAACAGGGTATTTTTTCAGATAATCACATCATTGCACTCTCGCTATAAAAGTTCTGTCTGTTCATTGTGGAGGACCGAGAAGAAATTTAATAACACATAGAAAAAAATATTAGACTCATTCATAATTTTAATGCCTAAGGAACAATACTTAATATTGTAGAGTGTCTTATTATTCTAGATTGAATCTTGACTAGATACAGATACACACAAGAATAAATAGCTTTGTAAAACAAAAATTGAATCATACTGCAAATAGTGTTGTGTTACTTGTTTATTTGTTTCCACTTAATAGTATCCCAGGAGTATTTCCATCTCATTAAACACTGTCCTAAGGCATCATCTATAATCTCTGCAAGGTCATTTCATCACATAAGAAAAGAAGCTGCAATTTGTTTTTCCAATCCCTGTGGTTGAACATGTAAGGTTGTTTAAATTTTAGTACCATAAGCCATGCTGTAATGAACATCCCCTACCCTGTACTTAAACACATAAACCCTCATACGAAATTAGGCCATCCTCCCCATTCTCTCTCTCTCTCTCTCTCTCTCTCTCTCTCTCTCTCTCTCTCTCTCTCACACACACACACACACACACACACACACACACCTCACTTCTAAGCTAAATCAGGGTTTCTCAGCCAGGTTGACATTTGGAGCTGGAAAGTCTCTGTGATAAGGGGCCGTCCAGTGCATTGTGGGATATTGAGCAGCATCTCTGGCCTCCACCCACTAGATGCTAGTAATATCCTCCCCAGTTTGGATGACTAAAAATGTCTCCACGTATTGCTCCATGTATGGTAATCCTCTGTTGAGAATGTAATAATGGGAGTAGAATCTGGGTGGATTGAGATACAATGTTCAACACCTTTTGATATCTGACCTCCACAACACACTACTCCACCAAGCTGTGGAGGAGTCCAAGCTGTCTTCACACTGTGGGTGCCCGCACCTCTTACACAGACCCCTTTCCCTGAATCACACCTGTTTCCCATTCTTAAGACCATGTTCCAGACTCTGTTTGTGTCACTAGGTTAAGTGTGGATCCCTTATGGTGGTGCCTTACTTGGTCTCCTTTCAGATTTCCCTCTGCACCAATGGCTCTCCCACCGCCTGTGCTGTGTCTCAGCTCATCCACCATCCCCAGCCAGCCCTGCTAGACCACCAGCCTCCTCCAGCCCACCGCCCACATCAGTGCATGGACTTGCACGGAGCATCCTTCCTGGCCTTTGTCTCCCCCGCTGTGGCGAGAAGGCTACTTCCCTCTCACGGGGATAAAGGCAAGAGTTGTTATCAGACTTTGACAATCTTCTCTGCAGCCTTCAGAAAACTGGTGGTCAGATAACATATGACAAATATTTGTGTTACTGTCAGAGAAAATTGGGTATTGAGAGGAGAGGCCAAAGGGAAGTAAATGGCAGTGACTGGAAGAGAAAAAGTGAGACAAAAGGAGAGGTCTAGGTCCCCAAAACCAGGAGCCTGGGAGGTGTAGGTCCCCAAAACCAGCACCCGGCCATTGGAGTGTGTTTGTGATGGGGGAGAGATCAGTTAGCATGTGTCAGAGTCTGCCTCGCTTTGCAGTACAAAAATTTGGCATAGAGATAAGCCAGAGCCAAGACAAACCTATGTATTGAAGACATATGGAGAAGTCTCCTTGTGACAATTAGTGTGTTGATAAATTTATCACAATCAATTTTTGTTATCTAAAGCACCATGTTTCCTGCTGCTCCGGTGGCATTCACGGGGACTCTGGGCCGCAGAGCCCACAGAATGCAATAATATTTCCACACGCTGCAAAATGATATTTGAGCCACCCCCATGCTCATAACTGTAGTGAATGTGTCAAAGTTGCCAAAATCTTGTTTTAAAGCCCATTGCTTTCCTTCTATGAAGCATTCCTCTGACAGCAAACCTCTGATTCAAAATTCATAACCCCCTTAAAAGTAGAATGTCTTTGAATAAAATCATGTGGTCCCCAGATGTGCAAACCTTTTTGTATTCACATAACACGCTTTCCTCATTCACCACCATTTGTCAGCTTTTCGTGTTTTCAAATCAACAGTCCACAAAGGACCCCGGGCTCCTTCTCCCACGGAGAGCAGCTGGAGATGAGACAGCACAGCTGGGAGCTACCCTATCCCCTCCCAAAGGAGAGGACAGAATCTGCACCCATGCGATGCTCAGGGGTGGCCGCAGATCCCTAAAACGCATCAGCAACCCTCTGGGCTTCTCTTGTTTGTTTCAATGTTCATTTATCTGCAAGTTTGCTGACACTCAGCCTTCCTTTGATTGACTTACAAATTGGAGTATAAATTATGTTTTCTATCGCCTAGCAATTAGCCATTAAAAAGAGTACAATCAAAATACAAAGACTGAAGATACGCACGTTGCCACAGGGGCCACTGGAAGGGAGAGTCGGTCTTTCAATCCTCTAGCCTCCTGGCTTAGAGGAAGTGCCCTTGAATGTGGGTCTAGCCTTTAAGTGACAACACTATTTACTCCTTGCACTCTCTCTGCGTCCTCCCACGCATAAAGCACTCAGTGCCAAAGAGGTCTTCTTCATTTCCTCCAATCTTCTCCTCTTCAATCGCCTCTCTCTCTGAGAATCTTTTCCCTTGGCTGTGCTGTAATATTGGTTTAGAGGTTGTCAATTGTGCAAGTGAGTGGCGATGAAATAATTACTTGCACAAGGTGGGAACTCTCCTAAGTGTAAACTCCAAGGCACTAAAATTGAGGGATGTGATGAGCCTAGGCTGTCGGTAGCGTTATCTATAATAAGGACCATACTTCAAGTCGCAAGCTAATTTTCCAGCCTCACTCTTTTATCCTGATGGAGTTTTTCTCCCCCACTGCCCCCCTTTAATGTTGAAAATTTTTCCAGCTTAACATCTCATCAAAAGACTGCCTTTCCTTTGTTCCCCCTTGATTTAAAATCACTAATTCTTTAATTTACGTATTCTTCTTGTAAAAATAATACATGCTCATCACAGAAAATGTCGAAAGCATAAAAATGGATCAAGAAGTCGGGGGGGGGGTGAGGGGGGCAGAGTGGGGAGAGAGAAGTCTCCTCATCATCAAATCACCCGGAGGCAATCGCTATTAGAAACTTTGCTCTATTTCCCATCTTTGCTGCTATGCATTTTTAACACATTTAAGAAATTACTGTATATATGATTTTGCTGAAGACACATTTTTGTTAAACTGCTGAAGAGAAAGGGGACACATCTCCCAGCTCATCGATTGCACGTAGCCGAAACCAGGAGAAAAGGACAGCGCGGCGCTTTGTGATTAATCTGAAATGAAGATTAAAATCACTGTGAGCTGGAAAACAAGGAAATTAAGTGATTGTCACAAACCACCTGAAACAGCTCAGTGGGGTCCATTAAGATTTTTAACAGCTCAGTGAAATCTAACATCTACCTGGCAGCCCCGAAGGGGAGGGGGCGGGAACCCTGCATTTTCTCCGTCTCCACATTCAAACAAGCACTTTTTCCCCATGGATGGTCCAAGGAAGCTGAGCTCACCCCCACCTTCGATTAACTCAGTTTGAGATCATGCCTCTACCCTGCACAGCTTGTCTTCATAATCTGGATAATAAGAGTTTTAAAGGCTCAACAAGGCAAAAAAACTGTGTGTGTGTGTGTGTGTGTGTGTGTGTGTGTGTGTGTGTGTGTGTGTGTGTGAGAGAGAGAGAGAGAGAGAGAGAGAGAGAGAGAGAGAGAGAGAGAGAGAGAGAGTGTGTGTGTGTGCGCATAATATAGTCTGTGGCTGGGAAGGGCCATGTCATCTATGAGGAATGAGGGCCGTGCGATACCTGTAGCTCTCCCAGATGTACAGGTGCACTCTCTGCTACCGAAGCCTGCAGGCAAGCATCAATCTGAATGTTTGCTGAAATGACTTTGGCATGGGGCCCACATTTGCCTCATCGTCTCCAGTGGCTCCCTTGCTGAAGAATTTAGTTCCAGGAACTTGGTGGAAATGTACCTGAATTAACGTTTGTTCTTTCCCTCTTATTTCTTCCCTAGCCCTTTCCTTGTCCCTCCATCCCTTCAATATTTATAGGGACACAGGTAAGTAATAGAGAAGCAAGGATGAACGTAACAGAGGTCCAGGTTTGAAGGGGATTATACAGGGCAGGCTAGCATATTAATAGGGAATTTTTACAGAGAGAGGCAGAGTACTCATAATTCACTTACTATACCAAAGCATACACCTGGGAAGTGTAAGGAACTCATGGAGCACTTCAAGAAGGAGGCAACATTTGAGGAGGATCTTGCAAAAGAAGTCAAAGTTTGCAGTAGAATTTAGAAAATAGAAAGATTTAGAAAAACGTTTAGCAAACTGAAGAAAAATCACCTTGGGCTGAGGGGAAACGGCTGAGTTATAGCCTTGGGGAGGGGTGGGCACTGCCTGGATTGGGGAGAAATGGCCACAGTGAGGGGTCTGCAAATGTTCCTTGGTTTGGGGAGAGGAAGAGTTTAGGCCAGTGATGGCGAACCTTTTGAGCTCGGCTTGTCAGCATTTTGAAAAACCCTAACTTAACTCTGGTGCCGTGTCACATATAGAAATTTTTTCATCTTTGCAACCATAGTAAAACAAAGATTTATATTTTTGATATTTATTTTACATATTTAAATGCCATTTAACAAAGAAAAATAAACCAAAAAAATGAGTTTGTGTGTCACCTCTGACACGCGTGTCATAGGTTCCTCATCACTGGTCTAGGCCCATCCTCTTCCTCCAAAATACTTTTGTTCTGGTCCCCAAAATCCCAAGGCAGTGGTTTTTCCACATGGAGATTCTTCCTTATTTTTAGGTCAAATTCAAGGACAACACCCCTACAAGGGAAAGCTTGTCAGGCTTTCAGAAACACGACTGCCCCAAACTCGAAATGATGTGAATTCCCCTTCCCATTCAGCTCGCATCATAATGAGCTCCAACTTCTTACCTACTTTATTGCCCCTAGATTTGTAGACACGTTCTCCAAAGAGCAGCTCCTACTATGATTCCTTAGTCCTAAAAGCCTCCTTAAGGGAGACCATTCTTTCACTGTTACAGCAGTGAGAACAGTTTATTATAAAGGAGCTAAAAGACATATCTTCTGTGTTTATGTCCAGACTTGGCCACTCACTAGCTAAACATGGGCATGTTGTATGGTTTCTCTGAGCTGCCACAACCCATCTATTAAACGGAGAAAATAAAAGAGCTTCCCTCCTGAGGTTAAATGGCATAGTGCATAAAAATGCCCTGTTATTCCTCAGCAAATGTGTTATCATTATTACCCAGTAATGAGAGTAATAAGCGCAAGGGAGCCCTTTGGATCCAGTTTAACTTGTTTTAGGCCTTGGCCTGTGGTCCTTATTTAATCTTGATTATTTATTTATTCATTCATTCATTCATTCATTCATTCATTTTCATTCAGCACATATTTTCTAAGTACCTCCCAAGGATTAGGCATTAGTGATAAAACCTTCTGAAGGGGAAAACACACCTCTTGCTTATAGGAAATTTTATTTTGTATGTGTACATCATCAAACTAAGGAAAATAGCAAGGAAAGAGGCCATAATTCCCCTCTCTTTATTAAACAGTCAAATAAACAGATTTGTGTTTGGCTAACAGAAACTCTTATTTGATCAAGTATAAAGAGGGAATCAGTAGAGAGGCCGGATGAAAAGGGAAAGAGGAGGAGATTACACAATGACTTCAGAATCAGAAGGAGAATGAGTTGCAGAAGTTTAAGGTGAGGGCTCATGATACAACGTGCACCGAACTACCTATCGCATTGTTGGTAATGGTACCCAAGACAAATGGCAAACACAGGTATTGGGAATCCATCATTCCTCCCCCCTTGTGGCAATACTAAAAGATTGGTGAGATGAATTTGGTCCCTAAATCAGCTATTACCAGCACTGCTACCTGTTCTTTTCATAAGTGTGCATTATAAGTAATTTCTTAGTGATGACATCATTGGACATTAACATGCTACACCTGAAACAAGTCACTGGGAGTGCTGAGGGCATTGAATGCAGAATGCTTCTCTTTGCTTTTCCCATAAAAGCACAGATTTCACTTTAGGATTCTTACCCACTGCATCACCTGTGCAATCCCTCTTTCACAGAAGTCTTTGCACAATTCTTTCTTATGTATTTCTGAGTTGTCTCCTCTTTTCCTCATTTGCAATACAATTTCTTTCAGAGAAAAAGGGGGGAGAAGGAAAGAAGGAACCAGATAAGTAAGGGAGGAAATGAAAGAAGGGAAGAAACCGAGAGTGAGAGAAAAGTTTGCCTGTCCATCATCCTGAGCACTTCCCACTGAGAGGTGCCCAGTTTCAGGAACAATTTCAGAATGGCTCTCTTGATCATCAGAGGCCTGAGCTCCATAAACTGTTGGGTGATCTTAACGGCTCAATAAAATCAAGCTCTTGCCGGGCTGTGCTTGGTTGTGCAGAAGGCTGAGAAAATAAATCACCTAATGGAAAATTACAGAGGAGCTGCTCCTCCTTTGCATAAATGAGAAACTCAAACAATTTGGTTTGGAGGACTTGGCTGCACGTTGTTCTAAAAAGTAGACACGGCTTTTGTCGTCTCATTACAAGATGATAAATATTCATGCCTGGGAATTACGGCTCGCTAATGGCCCAGTATTTGGCACACCTGTTGTGCCCTTCTCTAAAATCGCAGTGGCAGTTTAGGAGGACAGGGCCAGCAGGTGTTAACAATGGGATATTGTGATAAGCGCAAGGAAACAACACATTTCATGTTCCTGATTAAACCAAGGTCCGCCATGTGGGCCCGTCTTACCTGGCACTCATCTTCAAACACGTTTCTCATTTTACAAACCAACAGTGACTTGGAAGTCCCTACACTGGGTGTCAGAACAGCTATGTGGGTTTCTTCACTCATGTGCCCCCACATACTCTGTGATTACATGCTATAAATGGAACTCTGCAGCCAGGCCCTTGCTTTCAAAGCCTCACTGCACCACATATAGCTCTTTGGGTTTAGCCATGTATCTTAAGGCCCAGAGTCTGCCTTCTGTGCTTTTATAAAATGGGGCAACAATAGTATCACCCTTCACAGCAGGAACTCTCAACCGCAATACTACTGACATTTGGGGCCAGATCATTCTGGAGGAGGGGGGGGGTGGCCTATGCACTGTGGGATGTTTGATAGCACCCCTGACCGCTACCCACTAGATGTCAGAAGCACCCATTCACCTTTTCCCATTTTGTGACAACCAAAAAGGTGCCCAGCCAGACATTGCCCAATATCCCCTAAGAGCAAAATTGACCCTGGGTGACTATCCTTGCCTGTAGAATAGTTCTGAAGAGAGAATGTATTATATGTATTGTGCCTAGGCCCGTATGGGTACATAGTAAGCCCTCACTGTGGATAGTTATTATCATTTGCAAAACACTTTGATAGACATTTGGGCGGGATATAAATTGGAAGCAAATGAAACTCCTTCCCTTATGCAGCTTACACAGTACTTAATTTTGCCCTTTGCCCTTGCCACTCCTAGACATTGTCTCCTTCCCATGAGCATATACCACTGATTTGGATTGGAACCGTACTTGCCATGTTTGCTGCCATAATCCCTACAACTAGTGCACAGTCTAGAACAGTGATGGCAAACCTTTTTCGCTCGGCGTGTCAGCATTTTGAAAAACCCTAACTTAACTCTAGTGCCATGTCACATATAGAAATTTTTTGATCTTTGCAACCATAGTAAAATAAAGATTTATATTTTTGATATTTATTTTATACTAGAGGCCTGGTGCACAAAAATTTGTGCACTGGGGGGGTCCCTCAGCCTGGCCTGTGCCCTCTCTCAGTCTGGGACCCCTCAGGGGATGACCACCTGCAGGCTTAGGCCTGCTCCCTGGGGGATTGGGCCTAAAATGGCAATCAGACATCCCTTTGGCAGCCAGGCAGCCCTCGGGGGATGTCCACTTGCCAGCAGAGAGCAGACCTAAGCTGCAGTCAGACATCCTTATCACTGCTGAGGAGGCAGGAGAGGCTCCCACCACCACCGCTGTACTGGCAGCCATCAGCCTGGCTTGTGGCTGAGCAGAGCTTCCCCATGTGGGAGCGCACTGACCACCAGAGGGCAGCTCCTGCATTGAGCATCGGCCCCCTGGTGGTCAGTGTGTGTCATAGTGACCAGTCATTCCCAGTCTTTCTGCTGTTAGGGTCAGTTTGCATATTACCCTTTTACTATATAGGATAGAGGCCTGGTGCATGGGTGAGGGCCGGCTGGTTTGCTCTGAAGGGTGTCCCAGATCAGAGTGGGGGTCCCACTTGGGTGTTTGGCCAGCCTGGGTGAGGGGCTGATGGCTGTTTTCAGAATGGCCACACCCCCTTTAGGGTGGCAGTCCCCACTGGGGTGCCTGGCCAGTCTGGGTGAGGGGCTGAGGGCCGTTTTCAGGCTGGCCAGCGACTGAAGCTCCCAGCCTCTCCTTTTTTTCTTTTTTTATTCTGGGATTTATTTACCTTCTATAATTGAAACTTTGTTGCTTTCGGAGCTCAGAGCCGGGCTGCAGCAGGCAGGGAACCTTGGCTTCCTCCATCACTGGAGCAAGCAAGCCTCCTGCTCGCTTCAGCTGTGTGGCTGCCAGCCGCCATCTTTTTTGGTGGTTAATTTGCATATCGCCCTGATTAGCCAATGGGAAGTGTAGCAAAGGTATGGTCAATTACCCGTTTTGTCTTTTATTAGATAGGATACTATCTTAATCTACCTGTCTCTGGTTTTTGTTGTTGTTGTTGTTTTTTATCAGTAGAAGCTTCACCAAGTGGAAATAAGATCATCTTTTCCTACTTAAAAAGCCTTCAACTGGGAGAGTGAAAGCTTTCCTCTTAAAAGTTTGTGCCTGGCTGGCGTGGCTCAGTGGCTGAGTGTTGACCTATGAACCAGGAGGTCATGGTTCGATTCCCTGTCAGGACATATGCTTGGGTTGCTGGCTTAATCCCCAGTAGGGGGCATGCAGGAGGCAGCCGATCAATTATTCTCTCTCATCATTAATGTTTCTATCTCTCTCTCCCTACACTTAATTTTTTAAGTGTAGGCTCACTTAGGTCAGTGTGGCTCACTTAGTTGAGCGTCTTTGCTTGCAAAAAGAGGTCACAGGTCTGATTCCCAGTCAGAGCACATGCTCAGGTTGCAGGCTCCATCCCCAGTAGAGGGCCTGCAGGAGACAGCTGAGGGATGTTTCTCTCTCTCTTTGCCTTCTTCTCTCCCTAAAAAATTTAAATTCTTTTTAAAGTGTTAGTTTGATATTTGGAAATAGTCCTTGGGAATGACAGCCAACTGAGAATTTTATTCTCTCAAACACTCTTTATTAAAGATAAATTTCATTGGTATTTAATAGGGCAGTTTTTGCAGGCAAATTGTCATTTCTAAACTAATAAGAGCTTGACCAGGAAGGCCCCAGAGGTCTTTTTACCTAACATACTTCCCATTTTTTTTTCTTCCTACAGGGAAGTCAAAGGTGAAATTCTGACAGACAGCAAGTTCATAATTATGTGGCTTGTTGTAATTTTCCCCAATACTTTTGCCAATAATTTTAATTTCTCAATAAGTTTGAAGTATCTGATGTGATGATGACTTTTCTTTCAAAATATTTCTTTTTAAATCCACTTGTGATAGCACCGTGCAAACAGCCCAAAGAGAGGCTAAACAATGTGAGCCTACTCGCCATTGCTCAGGGAGTGAGGAAGGCAGATGTGGACATACAGTGGTCTCACATCTCTGGATCCCTGTCTGTGACTCAGGTCATTAGAGGTTCTGAGGCATCAGAATCAGTGACCTGCATGCCCACTAGCAGTCATGAAGCCAGTAGTATTGTTTGTAGCCAGCATTTTTTTTTTTTTTTGGTAGAAAGAAATTGCAGCATATCAAACTGCTTGTGAAACCTGTTTTCCTACATTGCAGGTGAATGCTGTGCAGCAAATGTAAAACACATTCTTTTATTATTGGTCCCAGTAAAAACAAAATGGTTTAAAAAACATTGGTGAAAGTTTCCAATTGAAACTCAAACCTAGAACAAAGAAGTAAGACAATCTGTATAGGGTGGTGATTTAAAGGCTCATGGTGTCCATGAACATTGTGAACTGAACATCCCCAATCAACCAGAGATGAACATGTAAAATCCTTGTAAAGACTTTGAAAGAAGAATGAGGTCAGGAGTTTGTTCTAAAGATATCTATGAGTGTATTATGTCACCCGGAAGATTTTATAAAAGCTTCCCATGCTAGTTCCTGAAATACATGTTTTTTTCTTTTCTTGGGAATTTATACTCTCTACATTAAGATTCAAGTTTTTAACTTGTAGAATGTAGAAATTGCCTAGTATTTGGCCATAATGACAGGCCCACTTTTTATTATTTTATTAAGAAGAAATGTAATCTCTCTATCTAAAAAAAATGATCACTGTTTAAGACATTTCTTAAAACCAATTGCTTATTTTATGTAATATAAAAACTTTCAATAAGACTATTTGAGAGCATATAGTAGGCTATTCCCATCAAAGTTGACAGAACGGAGGATGATTTTTATTTTCTCATTCCTCACTCATAAGGAGCATCTATATCCATTATTTATCTATTTTCAAATTCAATTAATGGTTCTGGTAATAATTGCCTAATTTCTATGGCCATAAAAAAAGCAGCTTGCATGTAGATAATGGGACATTTTAATATTTATGATGTTCAAAGTTTTCTGTAAATAAAGAAATCCAGAAATTACCACCAGATCTAAAATAACATAGGAAAATAGATGAATAATTGATAATGAAGGCCTGTGCTCCTTGGGATCACACAAAAGAGAAGCAAAAACATACCCAATGCCACTTTGACCACGCTACCCATGCAAGGTGGCACCTCTCTCGGGGTCACGTCAGGACATATGGCTATCTTAATGGAAGAGCTACTTTCCCTGGACCTCAGAATTGCTATCATTGTTGATAATAATTTGTAAGCCTAACAGCGCAGAAATGCCATACTTGGGGGCTGTCATCACCTACTGTCTCTGTCCATCTTGGCAACATTGCTGACTGGCTGTTGGTGTGGGTTTATTAAACCAAGGAGCCAGTGTAGCAGGTTGGGCAGAGTACAGTGGATTCTGACTCTCTGGGTTCATATCCCCAATCCTCTATTCATTCAATGTGTGAAATCCCTGCAAATCGCTTTGCCTCTCTGTTGGTGTGGGTATCTCCAAGCAGAGTGAATCCTGTTACTTCCTGCTTGCTGCCTGGGGAACAGAGCCACCTCCGGGGAGAGAAAGTCAGGTAGGAGTGCACTGAAGTGGGTGGGTGAGGAGATATGGGCAGGTAGGGTGAACATGGTGGGCCCCAGATAGTTTCAGGGTGGGGCTGGTCTCCAGAAAAACCAACCTCATGGTGGTTAAAGGGTTGGAACTTTGGGTCAGGCCAACCTCTGGGGAGAGGAGGGCTGAAGATGACACTCATAGCCAGTCTTGCCTACATGATGAAACCCCAATAAAACCTCTGGACACCATGGCTCAGGGGAGCTTCCTAACTGGTGACCATTTTGATGAATCAGGGGGCACCAGAAACTCCAGTCTCTGCCCTGGAGTCCCTTCATCAGGCTGTTTATGTAAATCCTCTATAATAAAACTCTTATAATAAAAGTAATAGCACTTCCCTGAATTCTGTGAGTTTTCAGCAAAGTATTAAACTGACAGAAAAGTGTGAGGGGCTTGGACACATCCCAAACTTGTGGCTGGTGTGTGAAGCAGAGCCCGTCTTGTGAAGGACTTTGCCCTTACTATGGGAGCTGTGCTAACTAACCCAGATAGTCGCTTGCCGTCAGAACTCAGTTGAGCGGAGGTGAGTTTCAGGGCCTGCAGTTTGCGTCAGATAATTGGTCCCAGAGCTCGGGAACATGGTAGTAACTCCATCACCACTGGGAGCCTCGGTGTTCCTGTCTGTCTGTCAAAAGGGGAATACTAAGACTATCAATAACTGAATCCTGCTTTTACAGAGCAGGCGCTGTTCAGATAATATATGTTAAACCCTTAGCAGGTCCAAAAACAGTAATTTAGCCCTTTTATGCCCAAATATACAATGAGCAAACGGATGCTCAGAGAAGTAAAATGCCTTTGGTGGAACGTGGCACAGCATGTGGCCGGATCCCCTGGCCAGTCAGTTTCTACTCCATTGTCTGTCTTGTCTACACAGCTTCTTCCACTGGCTCCACAGGACAGTTTCTAATAAAATGCATCGGAAGTTAACACATTCCGTCTGAATAGACATGTATGATCCAGCATGCTTCCCCCATGGGGAGCAGCATCCTTGGGCTTCTACACGCTTTGGTTTTAACCACAGTCCTTGCCCAAGGGCCTCAAAGTGATACAACCTTGGGTCAAAGTTTCATCAGCACAACCCCCTGGGAAGGCTGGCTTTGCATGCTGTACTTTCTTATACCTGTGAAAGCATATCTAGCCAAAACCGGTTTGGCTCAGTGGATAGAGCGTTGGCCTGCGGACTGAGGGGTCCCAGGTTCGATTCCGGTCAAGGGCATATACCTGGGTTGTGGGCACATCCACAGTGGGAGATGTGCAGGAGGCGGCTGATCGATGTTTCTCTCCCATCGATGTTTCTAACTCTCTATCTCTCTCCCTTCCTCTCTGTAAAAAATCAATAAAATATATTTTAAAAAAAGCATATCTATATACACACCACACACAGACACACACACACACACACACACATGCACACACACTCACACACACAGCCTTGTGATGCTTAAAACTTTAAAATGCATTCACGAAAGGAAAAAGAAAGTTGCCAATTTCATGAGCAAACCCCAGGAACATAGGGTGATCCTGTAACAAAGGCCCTTCCCACAGATGGGGCTGGCCTGCTGACCCTCGCCTCCTAGGGACACACCTGAATGGAAAGGCAGGTACAGCAGCCAGCCTCTGGCAGTGGCTTATTTGAGATGCTTTGCAGGTGCGCACGCCTTGTTTTTCTGAACAGGATCAAATCCTAAGATTTTAAACCCAAACTCTCCAAGAGCACAGCCACAAGACTCTCAAGGACAAAATGATTATCTCAGATCTCCAGAAACTGAGCAATGTACAACGCAGCTTTGGAAAGGGAAGGGTCGCTTGCAGAATTTAATTTTCCCTCGGCTTCTAAAGAATATAAATTTCTTGCTGGCTTAAGACAGTGGCCTGTCGCTAGATACATTCTAACTGAAATCTTTGCCTTCCTTCTCTAAAATAATCATTTGGGAACCAAGGTATTTTGTTCATAGAGATTGTTTTCTTTTTTTAATGTTTCACAGGATATTTTAAGCAGAATGTCTTAGTTTTCAAAGGAACAACTTCCTATTGCGGCAAAGCACATATACTGAAAAGTGTGCAATTGAGCCGACTCCTTTAATTAGCACTCACACGCATCTGAACTTTTAAACAGAAATCAATGTAAAGGTTTCCAGTTTCAAAGCGTTTGCTAAGGTTTATTTGTTGCAAAATATTTGCATTTGGAAAAGTGCATGGGGAGTTACCTGTGAATTCATTCAATTAGTCCATCCGCAAATATGGATGGGGTGCCAATAGGTGCCAGGCTGCGGACATGCACCAGTGAACACAGCAGCAGATGTCCCTGCCTTCAGTGTGCTTACAGGTAGTGGGTGAGAAGAGACCAAAAGGAAAAAAATAAATAGAAGTCCATGCAATGATTCATTCTGACAAGTGCCACAGGAAACAATAGAGTATGATGACAGGGAATGGCAGCAGGATGGGTCACGTTTAGTGTGACAAATTAAAAACGCAACCACAACACTTGTCATTTCCCTACATTCACCTCTCTTTACTGAACTCTGACTTCAGTCTCCCAGCACCGGGTCCTTTGCTATGGGAACGTGCTAAAGCCACAACAAAGGGTGGGCTGGCAAATATCTGAGAGGAAAGAGACAGGAACTGATTCAGAGTCCCAAGCATGGTGTACCACCCACAGGGACCCTCGCGAATGGACTGAAACTATATTCATCCCATTTAAAATGCTTTGAGGGGAGCAGTGTCTGCCTGCCACATGGGAAGGAGAGGGAAGGGACTGGTCCGGTGAAAGGGGAGCAGGAGCACCTGCTGAACAGAGTTGGAGCTTGTCTTGATGGAAATGTCAGTGTATTAAAAAGTACTAACAGCCCTGGCCCCGGTGGCTCAGTCAATTGGAGCATCGTCCCATACACCTAAAGGTTGCGGGGTTAAGTCCAGGTCAGGGCACATGCTTAGGATGCAGGTTCAAACCCTGGTCAGGGCAAGTGCTGGAAGCAACCAATTGATGGTTCTCTCTCACATCAATTCCCTCTCTCTCTCTCTCTTCTCTCTCTAAAATAAATAGTCATGTCCTTAGTGAGGATAAAAATAGTACTAACAATTAGGTCCAGGCTATTAAACAAATACTAAATTAGATACGGTTATGTAATTGAAAGTGCCTCCTTTATGCCTTAAGAGACATCTGTGAAGGGCTCCACTGTGTGTGTGAAGCTCCAAGCACAGCCCTTTGTAGAATGAAGTGCTTTTCTTTTAGGGATCTATTCACAAAGCTAAATATATGGGCCACATACACTGCACAAGGGTCAGTGACTTAGTGTGTTACCTCTGATGTGTCCCCATGGCCCCCCGCTTGGAGGAGAATGTTATTTTTATCAGGGACTTTTCCTCATAGCACTTACCATAGTTGCAATTCACTCAGGATATGTTTGCTTAATGCAAGTCCCTCCTGACAGCTCTAAGTCAAAACTGTGATGGCTTATTTACAGCCTTATCCCCAATTCTTAGTGTGGAATATAGTGCTTGCTCTCTGTCTCTCTCTCTCTCTCTCTCTCTCTTCTCTCTCTCTCTCTCTCTCTCTCTCTCTCTCTCTCTCTCTCTCTCTCTTCTCTGTCTCTTTCTCTGTCTTTCTGTCTAGGTATAAATATACATAATATAAATATATAGATAAGTATAGGTATAGATATAGGCACAGACAGAGTCAGAGACAGGTAGAGAGAGATATGGAGACATAGATTACATATAAACAAATAGATAAAAGTCTGGCTATAGAGTAGATATAGATATAAACATAGATGAAAATATAAGTACAGAAATAAAAACAGTGGTACAGATAAGGGTGCAGACATAGGGATTGATACAGGCATAGACATACTAGTAGACATAGACATAGACGGGTATGGGTATGGATATGGATAGATATAGATGATATGGACATAGAGATAGATATAGAAATATAGATAGATAGAGATAGAGATAGAGATAGAGATAGAGATAGAGATATAGGTGAAGATATTATGGATGTTTGCTAAGCAAATGCATAACTCTTGACCATTCTGCTCACACATTGATCTTAATCGACCCCTATCACTATTGTCCAAGCACAGCACCATGTATTTGTGGAACACATATCATTTTCCAAGCCCTTCTCAAGACAGTTTACCTTATTTAGACCTCAGCAACACTGTGAGGTTAGCACACCGGGCAAGCAAGATATTTCCCACCTCAACGATGAGAAGCAGAGGCTCTGTTCTGCCCACACTCACACGATCAGGAGAGGGTCAGACATCACACAAACACACAGTTGTTCAAGTCATGGTTCCATTCTCTTTTCCTAACATTTTTCACGTAGGTTTTTAAACATACATTCTCAATACAAATTTCCCAGCATTTACGTTCCCCAGCTCTGAAAGGTTCCTGTCATCACAGCGACTCCACTCGGTCTTTCCAACATCATTTACAGCAATGCGTGCTCAGAATTCTGTGCTTTGCAGGATAGAATTTTCAACCCACAGCATCATTTCAGACCATTCCTGACCTGGCTTAGGACAGCGACAGGCTGAGCTCTTCAAAATTCTATTACTGCAAAAGTGCCAAGTATCAATAATGTGCTTTTTTAAAAGGAAAATAAAACCCCCAAAACCTCAATTTCCAAAAGTAGTTTAGCAAATGGAGAGAAGAAATGGAATTGACCTCCAAATGACCAAATAACCCAAAAGGTATTATGTATTCCTCTCCTGTAGGAAAGAATTAATTTTTCCCATTCTTAATAGCAAGGAACTCCGCAGCATTAATGACTTCCATGTTTGTCTACATTTCACGCTCTTCGGCAGAGTGTGACGCTGCATACCCAGCTTCTGAACACGCCTGAGGTCTCTCCAGAGGCAGAAGTTTGATTATATGAGGGAGCAACTGCACTGAAAGGCCACACATCCCAGGAGAATGGAGGCTGCAGAGAATGAATGCCCGTTGCCTTGGTAAAGAGAATCTTGGGTCCTCAGAAAGATGCTACAGGATCCTATTGCACTAGAGTACAAGATTGCCCGGCCTCCATGGCTCAGTGGTTGAGCGTCGACCTATGAACCAAGAGGTCATGGATTGATTCCCAGTCAGGGCACAGGCCCGGGTTGTGGGCTCAATCCCCAGTAGGGAGCATGCAGGAGGCAGCCAATCAATGATTCTCTCTCATCATTGATATTTCTACCCTTCTCTCCCTCTCCCTTCGTCTCTGAAATCAATAAAAATACATTTAAAAAAAGAGTATGAGATTGGGTGGTGCCATCGTGCAAATGCATGGTCTTTAGGGCTGCCATATGTGGAAAGCTGAGAGACCCATACATGCATTGGCGAATCTTGTGGTTCATTGTCCTTGCGCACTTGCCATTTTAATCTGTGAAAAGTAGGTCAAGCCATTACATTTTGTACTAACAGCAGCTGGTCTCCCAATATTTGATATGGATTATATGATCATTATTAAATAAATAAATCCCTGTAATTCCTCCTGGGAGCAACTATAAGAGTAGTCCACATCTAAAGGGTCCAGATCCCAAATCAATGACTTGCTCTTCTGGGGCACAGCAGTCTGGTATTTAGAGTGGTCCATCTCTTGGATCCTAGTGTCAGATGTTACTACTGCACACTTCAATTTCTCATCTTCTTTCCCTTTCTGGCCACAGGAGACTTCAGCCCCAGACCCCTTATGTTAGGTGGGGTCACATGACTAGTTCTGATCAATGGGCAAGCTTCACTTGCAGGCCAAAGCTTGGTAAAGTTGCTTGGTTCTCCGAGCTTCCTTCCCCAGACCCAGTGACAAAGAAAGTGGCGTGCTCCAGGTGAGGAGGGTGGGGACGCCATAGCCTGAATCCCTGAGTCACTATGTGGAGCAGAGCCCTTGGCAATTCGCACCAGGCATAAAAACTTTGTCATATGAAGCTACTGAGATTTGCAAGTCAATCTGTTACTGCAGCATAGCCTAACTTATCATGATCAACCACCTTTCCAAATGAAATTCTCCAGTGGATTCATGGCCCGTCCTCAAAATACCATAAAAACTTAGCCATCTGCTCCTGTGGGATCAGGTACCAGACACATCAGAGGAGTCTTAATAGCATTTATGGAAATGTTAAACATTTCTGTGTTATAGACTAGACTGCAAAATGGCATTCAGGCATAACTATTTAGCCGATAAGTGACGCCTGGCCTTAGAACTACTTCTGTAGAATTAGCATGAGGTTATCAATGAGATTCTGGATGGAGAAGAAGGCTGCTTGGGGTTCCTGTGCCAATTCTGAATTGCCTTCAGTGTAGAATGGTCAGACTTCTCCCTTCCATAGCAGGAGTATCCTAAGGTCTAGGTGTCCCAGGAACTCTAATCTGATAGTTACTCTTTAAAAAAATATCTTTATTGTTAAAAGTATTACCGATGCCCCTTTTTATCCCCCCATCAATGCCCTCTGCTCTGTACCCACTCCCCCCACCCAGGCCTTCACTGCACTACTTGCTGCTAGCTTCTGTTGGGATTTGTTCTTCTATGTGCCCATGTGACATTCTCAGAGGGCAGCTAAGAACTCTAGCTCAGGGTAAACCTTGGGAAAAGGATATGGTGACCAACCATCCCAGTTTGTCTGGTCATCTCCCCAGATTTATCACTGGAATCCCGACATCCCTAAATGCCCCTAGGTTCCAAGCAAACTGGGATTATTTGTGGCCGTAAAAAGGGGCAAGGATCAGTGACTGTAACCCACTCTGACATAAAGCAGTGCAGTGTGGGAAATGCACACTCACAACCCTGTGTTAGAGCCACACTGCTTTAGGAGAAAACGAAGTGTTTGTAACTGCACTGTCGTGGTCTGCCCAGGCTGCCATAACAAAATCCCATAGACTGGGTGGCTAAGCAACAGAAATCTTATTTTCTCATAGTTCTGAAGGCTGGAAGTTAGAAATCAGAGTGCAAATATGGCCAGGTTCTGGGGAGAGCTCTTTTCCTGGCTTGTTGAGGACCACCTTCTTGCTGTGCCCTCACATCATAGACAGAAAAGTATCTCTCTCTCTCTTTTTCTTTTTACAAGGTTACTAATCCTTTTGGATTAGGGCCCCACCCTTATGACCTGATTTAACCTTAATTACCTAGTGAAAGCCCTGTCTCCAAATACAGTCACATTGGGTTTAGGGCTTCTACATATGAATTGGGGATGGAGGTGATACTACTCAGTTCCTAGCATGAACATTGAGCCCTAGGTTTCCCCACCCCTTCAGAGTCCTCTCCAATATACTGAGAGATCCAATAATTAGGACTCCATTCAGCTCATCAGATAAGATTGGAGGTAGATTAGCAAAAGCAAGGCACTCCTTATTGCTTGTGTTCATACCTGAGTGAGAGGTTTGGTTTTGATAACAAGAATAAACTGATGAAGTGCTTCTGAGATGTAACTATGCTTACAAATTAATTGGATGTCTTGTTAACATGCAGGTACTCATTCCATGTATCTGAACTGAGGCGACAATTTTGAATTTCTAACCATCTCCCAGGTGCTGCTGATGCTTCTAGTCCAGCAACTGCAGGAAAAGACACAATATCCTCTGTTCTTTCCTTGACCCCAGCGCGAAGACTTTCAGCATTCCAGCCTCTCTCATAACCTGAGCCTGTAAGCCATACGTTAAATAAATAAATTGGTAAAAAAGCAAATAAACAGAAGAAATTGAGGAGGCAAAGGCTGAGCATTTTGAAATGCCATGTACTAATCCACACAAACCATGTCAACTGAAGTTTTCATTAGCCTTCTTTGTGTCTCAGCTCATGGCTTCCATCACTATTATACCTGGTAACCCCAATAGTCTACCCACAAGTGTGCACTTCAGGTTCCAGAACTGACATGCAAGAACTGGTGACAATCTCAGTGTGAAGCAGAAACCCAAGAAAGGAGCAATATTATTCAATATTAAAAGTGTGCGAATTATTTCATAAAACATATTACTCAAATCATGATTTTCAACTGCATAGAATACATCCATAATTTAACTGTGTGTGTGTGTGTGTGTGTGTGTGTGTGTGTGTGTGTGTGAAAGTCAGTATTGTGTGGATGATGGGGAGAGAGGAGGCAGAGGACAGCAACCCAATATACATGTATAGGTCAATGACAAACTGAAAACTACTAAGCAGCAGGCAGTACTTAGCTTTCAATTGGGTACCATTGAAGGAAAAGGCCATATTTACCACTTCAACCTTCTTCAGTAAGGAGGGACTGAATTCCAATGAAAGTGTATTTAAAAAGTAAAGAAAGAGAGCTTTAGGAAAGGTGTGTGTGTGTGTGTGTGTGTGTGTGTGTGTGTGTGTGTGTGTGTGTGTGTTAGGGGGGAGGGTGTTGTATATAATTTAAATTTAAAAAAATAAAATAAAAAGTAAAGGAAGAGAACAGAAAATAATTGTTTTTGTTTTGTTTCAGAAAGAACTAAACATCCTGATTCATTTCCTTTTCTCCTACTGAATGATACAAAAGCATAAGATTTCACCCATCAGCCATGGGCTTCCATCATGGGAAGTGTCATAAGCTTACTCTGCCCCAGTGATCAGTGTGTGAGGGTACATGTCAGGGTCCTTCCTACATTCTCAGCTTCACTTTGGTGAAGGAGCGTACTCAAGGAGTACATGAACTCAAGGAGTATTTGTGAAATGACGATAATGTATGAATCCATGAATGAATGGATGAATGAATGACTTTCTTCAGGAGATGACTGAGGGGTAAATACCTTTTTTACTGTCTTCTCCCATGCCACCTTGC
This sequence comes from Myotis daubentonii, assembly GCF_963259705.1. Classification (NCBI taxonomy): domain Eukaryota; kingdom Metazoa; phylum Chordata; class Mammalia; order Chiroptera; family Vespertilionidae; genus Myotis; species Myotis daubentonii. Next base: position 18,298,397 of record NC_081843.1, on the reverse strand, counting down.
CTTCCTATCTTCTTCCCTTGCCCCAGGATTAATCAAGGGCGTGGTGGATGGGCCAACATCATACATCAGAGTTAGCTACTCTGGCTCAGCCATGACCAGCTATGGGTTCTTAACCTCTCTAAATATATTTTATTCTCTTCAGTAAAATAGGAACAATAAAATCTCTAGCACAGAGTTATTGACTATTTTACCAGTTAAATGTAAAATGGATCCTATAAGCATAATAGATGATCAAGAAATGATCATTTCCTATTCCAAAAATCCATATTATTTGTATTCCTTTTAACAATGACTTCAGTATGTAAAAAAATAAAATTGCAAAAATTAATTTTCAGGCAGACCAATGTCCTAAGAAAATGCATTAAACACTCCTCAGATTGACTCCTCTCTCTATTTCTCTAAGGACTATGGGATATCCCTGGAGACAGAGAGGGTGACTTCTGTGAATTAAATTTGAAAAGGTTGATAAGTAAATAAAGGTTACAAAATGGCTGAATAATGATTATCCTTTAGTTAGAAATAAATTATAAACATATGGCTAAGAATTGCCTTCATAATTATTAAAGAATTTGCAAATCCAAATCATTGCATGAATGCTTGCCCTTCAAACTAGCATGGGTTTAAAAATGATGAGTTCAAAGTCAGTGAGAATTCTGCCATGCTTGACAGATGTGAGTTATGATTATAAATTTGTAGTAATGTTTACATTGTAAGCAAGAAATATCCCACATCACCCTTATTTATTTATATTAGTGTGTACTCCTGTATTTGTATTCTATTTAATGGGTTATAATCTGTTACTCTAATTTTTATACTCAAATTGCTCCAGATTATATCTCTGAAAGTCCCTTAAAGCTGGTGTCTGTATAATTTTGACATACCCATCATCCTTTGAGCATTTCCATTTACGTTGGAAAAAAAAGAAATTCTGGATTCATCTTGTGATTCCCCTGCCTCAATTCAGGAATCAGCTTTTTCTCCAATCAGTCCTGGTTCCTTTGAGTGATGAATGGTATTTAGAAACCAAGATCTGGGTTTCAGGTGTGCTGATTGCTTTTATAGCCTCATTGATTCTATGTACTAAATTTTTGCATATCTATATAAATTCATAAATCTAAATTCATATTGATATTTCTCATTTTAATCCAATACCACCAGGTACTATTAAATGTGGGCTTTGTATTTTATTTTATTGTTTAAAGTATTACACATAGTAGTACCTATATCTCCCCTTTTTCCCCCATTGACCTTCCCCCAGCCTCCCCTACCCCCTGTCACATGCCCTCTGGGTGGGGGGGGGTGGAGGGGGTTTAGGGCATGTGGATTTGTATTTTACTTACTTTTTGTTTTTATCTTTATTTATCTGTATTTCCTTCCTTTTACTTAATTTTATTCATTTTATTTAGGTTCTTAAAGTAGAAACTTGAATTTTAATTTTAAATCACTCTAACACAAAGCAATAAACTTATAGCATTTGTAGCTATACCTTCCCTCTGTCCTTTAGCTGCATCTCACAGACTTCACTATATTGTCTTTCATTGTCATTCAGTTAAAATATATTATAATTTCCCTTCTGATATCTTCTTTAATTTAAGAATCATTTAAAGGTGTGCTATTTAACTTACAAAGCATTGGGACTTTTCTAGATATATTATTATTACTGACTCCTAATTGAATCCTATTCTTGTCAGAAAATGTACTTAACATTTCAAAATTTAAAATGGGCTAATATTTGGTTATGCTCCAGATGTGGTCAATCTTATGGGAAATAGTTCATGTGCACTTGAAAAGTATGTGTATTCTGCAGCTGATGGATATATGGTTCCACAAATGTCATTATGCCAAGTTGGTAGATATTGTTCATATCATCTCTCCTGTCCTGACTTTTTTGTCTATTCTGTATATTTTTGATTGATTGATTTGAAGCTCTCTTACTAGACATAAACATTTATGATTGTTATATCTTTCTTAATAACTGGATATTTTTTATTATGGAATATCCTTTTTATTTCTGGTATTCTCTTGAAGCATACTTATTTGTTATTAATATTGTTGCTCAGGTGGTTCCTGCCTTTGCTGTGTTTAGTAGTGTACATATTGTCTTCTGTCCTTTTATTCCATATGTATTTAAAGTAGGTCTCTTGAGCCCTGGCCTGGTAGAGCATCATCCTGATATGCCAAGTTTGTGGGTTCAATCCCTAGTCTGGGTACATACAAGAATCAACCAATGAATTGATGTCTCTCTCTCTCTCTCCCCCTTCTTCTCTTTCTCTAAAGTAAATATAATAATAATAATAATAATAATAATAATAATAATAATGTAGGTCTCATGTACACAGCATATAGTTGGCTCGTTTTAAAAATCCAGTCTGACAATATTATTCTTTTAATGAATGTTTATCCATTTACATTTAGTGTAGTTGAATTTAGGATTAGCATTTGCTTCCTTATTTTCCTTTATTTTGTCTTTTATTTTTGTCCTTTATTTTTGGTGTTGTTGCTCCCTTTCATCTTTCTTTTTGGTTAATTGATATTTGTATTATTTCATTTTAGTTTGTCTACTTCCTTTTAAACTATACAGCTTTGTGTTATTTTCTGTAGTTAATCTGGGGATTAAATATGTATCCTTAACACAGCATGGCCTAATAAAAACTAAAACTGTACTATTTCTTGTCAAGTGTATAAAGGTTTTAGTTTTAACTAAATATAGTTTTAATATTCTCATCTTTGTGCCTATAGATTTTACAAACCCCCCAAAACAGTAATATCATTCTTCCTTTAAGTAGTTATATATATTTTTTCAAAAATAATAGAAGAAATAATATGTCCTTTTATATTTATTGATCATGCCCACTTCTCTTCATTCTTTCCTTTAAATCAGTGGTTTTCAACCTTCCTAACGCCACGACCCTTTAATACAGTTCCTCATGTTGTGGTGACCCCCAATTTCATTGTGACCAATTGAACATAATTAAAGCATAGTGAATAATCACAAAAACAATATGCAATTATATATGTGTTTTCTGATGGTCTTAGGTGACCCCTGTGAAAGGGTCATTCGACCTCCAAAGGGATCGCGACCCACAGGTTGAGAACCGCTGCTTTAAATACAAGTTTCACCCTAGCTGGCTTGGTTCAGTGGATAGAGAGAGCCTTGGCCTGTGGACTGAAGGGTCCTGGGTTTGATTCTGGTCAAGGGCACATGCCAGGGTTGCAGGCTCAATTCCCAGTAGGGGGCCTGCAGGAGGCAGCCAATCAATTATTCTCTCTCATCATAGATGTTTCTATCTCTCTCTCGCTCTCCCTTTCTCTCTGAAATCAATAAAAATATATTTAAAAAATAAAATAAATAAATACAAGTTTCACCTGGAGTCATTTCCTTTAAGTCTGAAGATCCTCCTTACACATTTCTTGTAGTGAAGGTCTAATGGTAATGAAAGCTTGTTTTTGTCTGAAAATATTTTTATATTGCCTTCTTCTGTGAAGGATATTTTTAATGGATATACAGTGGGGCCTTGCCTTATGAGTTTAATTCGTTCTGAGACCGAGCTCGTTAACTCAAATTACTCTGTCAACTCAATGCAAAAAATCAGCTGAGAGACAGCTGGTATCTCAAAAAACTCTTAGTCTGGACACTAGTAAGTTAAGGCCCCACTGTAATTCTGGGAGGGAACATTTCTTTCTTTTTATTTAAAGACTCATTCTATTGTCTTCTTGCCTTAATTGTTTCTGATGAAAAATTGACCCTCCTTTGTATTGGTATGCTCCCTGTAGGTAATGTATCTCTTTTTTTCCCTGACCGGTTTCAATATATTTTACTTTTCTTTGCCTTTTATCACTGTGACTATGATATAGAAATTAAAATCACACAAAGTGTGTTTTTTCTTTATATTTTCCTTGTTTAAGATTTCCTGAGCAACTTGAATTTTTTAACTTTGAAGTATTTCACCAAATTTGGGGAAATTTCAACTACTATTTACACATCATCTTCTTTTTCCTCTTTCTGGAACTCTAATTACCTTAAGCTATATACCTCTTGATATTGTCCCAGAGGTCACTGGTCTTCTGTAAGTAATTTAATCATTTATCTCTTCTTTAGATTGAATAATTTATATTAATCGGTATAAATTCACTGACCTTGTGTGCTATTATCTACTTCTGCTGTTAAACCCACCCAGTAAATGTTTCATTTTGAGTATTTTGTTTTTAACTCTAAAATTTTCATTTTTGTATGATTCTACATTCCTTTAAATTCCTATTCAAATTTATACTTGCTGTTTTAATGTTTTTTCTATTAATTCCAATAACCTGACCATGGCAGGATTAACTCTTTCTCAGGAGTATAGGTTACATTTTTCTATTTATTTTCACAGCTAACAATTATTTATTTAGTAATTTTATTGATACAGAACGCTGAATCTCTAAAAAAATAAGACCAAAATAACCATGCCATGGCCACAAGATAGAAAGTAATGGAGCCATTAACATTATACTTAAAAGAATTTGAAAAAGCATGACCACAATTATATTATGAAAGAGCATGGATAAACATGGATAAAAGACAAAAAAAAGTAATGTAACATAAATTAGAATTTTCATTTGACATGAGGGACTTTGACTGAATTTTTTTTATTTCTACTTGTTTGGTATTTCCCAACATTTCCATGATAAACTTGAATTAGTTTAATGGTCATTCCACATGCTGTCTAAATATCAACACAACCTTAGTGGACTTTTCTGATAAAATGGAATGAGTAGAATCTTTTGAGTCAGAATCCATCAGTCAGAATATTGCCTGTACTACTTAACTAATCAAAGGGCTATTGACTAATCTTAATTGCTGTGATTCTCATTTCTGTATGTGCACATCAGGGGCAATAATATTTATTTGAGGGAAAAAAAACAAATGTAACAAGAGTGGAACTGGCTTTAAATAGTAACACACTCAGAATTACTAGTTTTTCTGTTATGATAAACAGTTGGGGAATTTTTAAATGGATAGTTTCTTATTGTATCCTGATCTTTCCACTAAGGACATATGGGCCATTAGCCTTCTTTGGGGGGTCTTGGCCAAGCCTTTTTGGTTTATGAGCATTTGGATAACGACCTAATCACAGAGAATTGGCAGAGGTGTGTGTGTGTGTGTGTGTGTGTGTGTGTGTGTGTGTGTGTGTATCTACTTATTTATCCAAGAAACTTATTTTGAAATGTGCACAGATTCTCCTGTTATTCTCACTCTTTTTCATTGCATAATTTCTCATCCTTTCAGAATTACCAAAACACAATTTTCCCACTGCTATTTTTGGGGTGAATGTAGGGTTCTTCTCAAGATGCAATATTCTTTCTTCCCCACTCCCACCAGCAGTCAAGTGCTTATAATTCAGTTCAGTAACTTCTTTTTTATTCACCATCATGGATTATTCTTTAAAAACAAAATGATTTCCACTCAAAGCCTTTCATCTGTTGATCTCAGTGCTTCAAAAACTAATTAATCCCCACAATATGCTTGGACCAGCATTACTCCTTGTGTTTTCAGATGAGCAAACACTATGAAATTAAGCAGATTGCCCAAGGTCAAACAAGGAGACAACATCTGATCCGAATTTGAACTCAGAATCCCATATTTTCAAGGCTGGGGATGGGAATACAGTCTCTGAACACAAGTTCATTGCTGAGAGCATTTGACCTGAGAGTCACGGGTCTACATCTCATATGCATGTTGGTGATTGGGAGTGACATTTTAGTATAGTCCTGAAAACAGTTTCCAAAATGCAGTCCTTTCCCAAGATTCTTGTTGGAAACATAACGGGCTACTTCTCCTACCTTTTCTCTTCCTTCCTTATGTAAGGTGATCCTGTTTCCCAGTTTGCCTGGGGGAGTTCCTGGCATGCTAATTTAAATGAACCCTTCTAAACCCTCAAATGTTCTGGTGAAAACCTTGAGTTAATGGGTCACCTTATCTATAAAGCATCTGGCCCACAGCATACCATGGTCAGTTAGGTAAAATGCAGCCAATTTCCTTTTCCAAACCTAGAAAAGAGGACAGTACTATGTGTCCACAGAATCAGTGAGCACAGACTCTGTGGGATGGTGAGAAAGCAGGAGAAGATGAACAGAAACAAGTGAAGGGAGGCTGGCAGAAGTGGTGAGTTCTGAGAAAGCAGAGGTTCCCAAAGACTGAAAGGGAATAAAGGGTATGGGGCTTCTAGTGGGTCCTCAAGGATTCGGATACTTGCAGGTAAGTGTCAAGCATGAACAAAGACCTCTTTTTCCGGATGTGGCAAGGAATTAGCAGAGCCATCCACTTTCACATGGACTGAGCAGGTTTGATCCAGGAGCCTCCTTGCAATGCCCAGGAAGGCCCATAGACTCACAGTCCTTCCCTCTGTTCCAAGCATCCCTAAGCCCCATAGATGAATGTCTGTATTCATGGAGGGTGGCAACAACCATCCCCAACCTTTGTCATCAGCTGTGATTGGATTTCTCATAACTCTGGTAATTGGATACTGGAAACCATTTAATTTGATTTTCTGCATCTTCATATGGTAGGGTAAAATCCATACCAGCTCCACTAGCCAAAAAGCAAACAGCATTTGGCTGCAAATGACACCCACTGTTGAAACCTGCCAAACATAAATTTCAAAGAACGTATAGGGGAGTCTGAGAGCTCAATGCACCAGTTTCCCCGCTTGTTGTGTGCTGCTCTACTGCCCAACACCTCTTAAGGACAAAGACAGGAATTGGTGCCTGATTTAGTGAGCATCTTGAAGCAAGCCATGATGAGAGACTTTGGCCCATTGTTCTTCTAAGGCAGAAGAGGGTGGTGCAAAGCCTTTATCCCCCCGCTGGCATTTAATCTGATAAAAATACACCCATGACGTGTAACTTCAATTGTGCATGTGTTTACTAAACTGTAAATGATTAATTTATTATCCAATTTTCTTGTCAATTTGAGAGATGCTTTTTAATCCCTGCAATGGATGGAGGGAATTTAACATACCATCTATTTATCAAGGTTCCCATCTGGAGTGCCCCTGAGTATTTATGGAATGCCACCCTGTCAGGGCACTGTCTGCATCCCATTAGGCCCTAATGATTAGGGGTCTATGAGTCCCCAGGGGAAGGTTTCACAGCGCTGGGCTGGGAGCAAAGAGGCCATTACTATATCCTTTCAGTACCATACATGTTGCCTTTTCAGATACCATAGAATGTGGTGAGATGTAGCTTTAGCTTTATTTCTTTGCATTTACACAAATAGAAACAATAATTGTTGCTCCTGAGGTTCAAGTGAACAATCTAAAATCTGTTACCTCTTAGCTTCTGAGCAAAACCATAATGCTATCATTAAACCATAGGATTTCATGAACATAAGGTACGCTATGACTCCAAAAAACAAACAATCATCTAGAAATATTGAGTAGCTACTCTTCCTACTACACAAGCTTCTTTTGAAATTCAATAAAAACAAAATGAGACTTGGTGTCTTCTTTCAAGTTAAAACACTTGCAAAACATCTTGAACACTTGCTGCTCACCAGCATACATCTGCCTTTGCCCACAAAAGTAAGAGAGCAGTCTTTTCAAAGACAACCAATTAGAGCCCCACTCAAGACATAGGACAGAGTCACTCGGCGCATCATTTTCCTTGGCAACAGTATGAAATATTAAAGAAGAACTACCTCCTATTCTTCTTCTTTTCCTGGATCAGGAACCTGAGCTCCACTTAGAAAAATCCCACTCCATCTCCAAAAAGTTTTACTGTCTCTGAACAAGCCCTCCTGACTTCCATGGCCACCACATTTTATGCGCGCATACCTCAGAGCTCAGTGTAATGAGCGCACTATGCGTGCTTGTTTTCCCTGACTTCAGTGGGAGTGGCTGAAGGATTGAAGAGGGATACTATTTGTTGTTTCAAAATCTAGAAATTCTCTTCCATCTTCTCCTTCCCTCCCTACTTATTCAGCCCTTAAATAAGTTTCACAAACATTAACCAAAATACACCAAAATAGTGAGCATCTTAAAACAAGCAATGATGAGAATTCATTTTTATGGTTACTCCCTTCCATTGTGGAATTATAACCTCTCTCTAGGGAATGATTTTTTTCTTCCACTTCCGCCCTCCTACAATCCATTGGTCCCTGACAGGCAGAATGATCTTTTAAAAAGGTAAATTGAATCATGATATGCCCTGTTTAAAAGGTTCAGTACCTTTCCATGGAACCCAGAATAAAGCACATACTTCTTGCAGGCTGCAAACCCAACTTGGTGGTTTTAAACTCAGGGAGATCTCTTCAAGGCTGTAGGGGACATCTGGGAACAGTTTTGCTTGTCATGACCAGAGGAGTTCAGTGTACTCGTGGATGGAGGCCAGGGATGCCACACAGGACTGTCGCACGACAAAGAATGACCCAGGCCCAATGCCAAGAGTTCCCAGGCTGAGGCATTACTCCAGGAGGGTCCCTGCCACTCACCTGTCCAGCTGTAGCTCACGCACCCTCCCTGTCATCCCTTAAAAGCCAACCCCTGGCTCTTCCCTAGTCCCTGCGCCACCAAGATGTCCCAACCCCAGGGACTCCTCGCTAACTATTCCTCAGGCTAAAAGTGCTTCCCTCTGATATTTACATGTGCTTCCCCTTTCCTGGGAAGCACATTTCAGCCTAAAGATGATCTCTTTGTAAAAGCCATCTTGTACCACCCAAGCTTAAGGACCTACCTGGCCACTTACTGCCACATCAACTAATTTTAATCCATAGTTTATTTTAATTACATTTCAATCATCATTTAAATCACAACCACCTGCCTCCTACATGTTCATTTGTTTATTTCAGTCAGCCAGTAAATTTTAAGTTCTATGAGGGCAGAGACCTTCTCTGTTTTATTCTCTATTTTAGTCCAGAAATTAACATAGTACCGGGCATATGTGAGCCATTCCATAAATCTTTAAAGACTTGATGAATGCATTAATAAATAATTGGCTCACAGTAAAACACTAGGTCCCCGCACTGTCCCTCAGGTCAACATTATTACCACAACTTCACTCAAGTTCAGAATTGGGGGGTGGACAGATTTTGACTCTCCACCTCTGAGCCAGAAAATAATCAGAATGGCACCTCTAAGAGCTCAATAGAAAGACTTGGGCTTAGGAATATGTAAATATATATAGCGCTGTGTATAAATAGGAACACTCATGTAATGCATGCATAGAGTGCTAACGATTACTGCAAACCTTCCCATTACAGCCATGCACCACATAATGATGTTTCTGTCAATAGCAGACCACATATGCGACGGTGGCCCCAGAGGGTTATAAAAGTTGAAAATCTCTATGGCCTAGTGATGTGTAGCCATCCTTGCCTAGCGCAATGCATCGCTCATGTGCCCATGGTGATGCTGGTATACACACACCTACTGGCCTGCCACGGGGCAAGAAGTACAGCACCACGCACAATTACAGCATTGGCTGTGCCATCTAGGTGTGTGCAAAAGCACTCTGTTGTTCCCACAACTACAAACCCACCCAATGACACACTTCTCAGACATATCCCTGTCATGAACCAGCAAAGACTGCCATGAATTAGTGTCCACTGAGAGAACAACAGAATGGACAGTGCTCTCAGCTGGGGTTCTCCCATGCCCCCCTCATTCACCACCATGACATGAAGCAATTTAGCCCAAACACACTTCCACTGGCCCTTCCAAATATGTTACAAGCCACGCACTGGCGAAGTGTCACCAGTGTTTCTGCCAGAAAGTTGAGATGGCGACTCAGATGACAGATGTCACCTGAAGAGCTGCAGTCCCAGGACCCCAAAGCTGGAGAAGGCAGCATTGATTTCTATCACAAGCCTCCCTGGTCCACAGCCTGATTTCTTCTGGGCGCAGCCTCATGTCATTGAGTCCCTGTGCCTCCCGGCCCGTGTTCATTTGTTCAGCAGCTGCAAACTGGCTGCTAAATTTCTGAGCAGGATGGACGCCGTTGAGCAGCACCGAGAAAGACCCAGCTCATGCTTACTTTTGTCATTCAATTTTAGGTGCTTGTTAATACACTACCCTCACACCGTAGCCTAGAGAGAGGAAGCCAAGATCAAAACATCGCAGGTTCTTAGAAGAGTAATTGGACTAAGTGGGCCTTCATTTTAAAGTTATGGGAATCGAGCCACACAGGGGATGGAAGTGAAGAAATCTAATATTTCAAAAGCCAGGCGCTGGCTTTCATGATGATGTACTTAATGATCTCATTTTCTTGAGCACTATCAAGGAAAATAATAAAAAGATGTGGTTTTAATGATTGAAAAGTCTTTTAAAAAACAAGCAAAGGATATGCAGTGGCGGCTCAGTGGTGCAACGCAGGCTGGTCTCCGCAGAGCCCCGTGCGCCCGCCTGTGGCCTTTCATCACTCGCCTTCCCTGGCATGCCCACAGGAGCAGCAAAGAACGAGACAGCAGTCCCTGGTCTAACTCACTCTAGAACGCACGTCTTCAGAGTTCCCTCGTGATCTGAAGTACTAATGAGCACCCCACAAAGGTGAGAACTCTGCTGGCTGCCACTGGCAAACAGTGCAAAGCCCAGCTGGCAGCAGAAGGAAATAAAGGGGAAATTTACTATTGGGATAGCTGAGTAGCTCAAGACATGGAGGAATTCAGGCACGGTTGGGTTCAGGGACACTTTGATGATGTCATGGGGTGCTCATTTCCCTCTGTCTCATGGTTCTGTTCTGTCTCGTGATCCTCATGAATGTGGGTTTCATTCTTGGGTTCCACATGGTGCCAAAATGGCTGCAGGCAGCATCAGACTTACATGCTCCCAAGTCCAAGTCCATTTTTAAAAACCCCGGAGACTCTGTGTCACTGGTTCTGATGGGCGCACATGCTCAGCTTTGAGCAGTCATGATGACGGTTTGATGGGCCAGGTGTGAGTCACACCTTCTGCCCCAGAGATGGAGGTCCAGGGAGCTCTCCCTGAAGTCACAAAGGCTGGGAGTGGTGGGGAGAGCCGTGGAGGAAAACGGGGTGCTCACAGAAGCAGTGAGAGTGAACTCTGGGCTGCAGAACTGGCAGATGCCCACTTCATACCTTAGCCACAAACATAGCTCCCTCTAAGGGAGGACAGAACCCTCAGAGCAGTGAGGTTAATCCTATCTAATAATGGACAAACATGGTAATTGACCGTACCTTTGCTACGCCTCCCATTGGCTAATCAGCACAATATGCAAATTAACCGCCAACAAAGATGGCGGCTAATTTGCATACTGCGGGCAGGGCGGGCCAGCGCGAGCCACCATCTGGGCCCCCATGTGCCGCCTAAGCCCCGCCACCAGCCGGGATCCCCGTGTGCGGACCTGGGCAGTGGGACCCCCGTGTGCGGCCTTGGGTGGGCGTGAACCCTGTGTGCAGCCCTGGGTGGGCAGGACCCCCATGTGAGGCCCTGGGCGGTTGGGATCCCCGTGTGCAACACTGGGAGGTGGGGCTTGATGGCGCGATCAGCCTGAGAAAGCCCTATTCTTGCACCCCAACCCCCCCGATCGGCCCTGCCGAGTATGCAACCCGGGGTGGCACCCCAACCCCCCAATCAGCCCTGCCCTGTGCACAACCCGGGGTGGCGCCCCAACACCCCCGATCGGCCCTGCCGTATGCGCGACCCAGGGAGGCAGGGCAGGCACCTAGGGATCGGGCCTGCCATCTGCCACCCGGGGAGCAGGCCTAAGCCAGCAGGTGGTTATCTCCTGAGGGGTCCCAGACTGTGAGAGGGCACAAGTGGGGCTTGAGGGACACTCCCCTGCCTGTGCACAAATTTTTATGCACCGGGCCTCTAGTAAGACAATAACCAAGCAGCCGAAACAGCTGAGTAATGCCTGGTAGCTTCTTTCTTGTACATAACCTTGAGCTGGTGGCTATTTCAAGGGCCTGTGAGCAGATTTGTCATCCCAAACATCTTGAGCTTAAGTTGATGTTAAGGAGTTTTTGTCTTGGGCCTCTTTCTTTCAAAGGTTTTTTGTTTGTTTGTTTTTTGGTTTTTTTTGCCCCTAATCAAGTATTCTAATATCTAGGATGGACCATCTCCTACAAGCCAGACTTGCATCTCCCAATCCAAGGAGTGGAAACGGAAGTCAGGTTGTGTGGTGACAGCAATATGAGAACAACCACCAGCACCCAGTGCTCCAAGTATATTCCATAATAGCCCAGGGAAAGTGTATCTCTTAATCTCTCCTATCCCATTTCAGAATCAGGATTATGGGTCCTTCCAGGAGGTGAGTGAAGTGATTAAAGCTGTAACTAAAAGCCAACAGCTGAATTACAAGACCCCTTTATTCTCAGGACCAAGTAGTCATCCTTCAGGGTCACTAACCCTAAAGGGCTCTGCCTTTGGGTGGTCATGAATAGCTTCACCAAGCCTTCAATCACTTCCCTTTGCAGTTCAAATAAAGGCTGAGTTCCTCTTTGAAACCAAGCCATGTGCCCCACTGCATGTTCCCTATGTACTTCGGAGCCTCATCTTTGGGCAATCTTCCCCGACTCCAACCCCGGCCCTTCTCTCTGTGCCCTTCAACCACAAAGATACAGCCCAGCATCTGTCCAGCTCTCTGCCTTTCTCACCAGCAACACTACTTTCCCCACATCCTCAATCTGGCCTGGCCACTCATCTTCTCATGAATAGCTCTTCAGTTTTCTGTTCAAATATCCACTGCTAGTGAACTGTGTGGGCCTCCCTAGCTAACTACCACATACCCCTCACACATTCATCCAACAAATCACCCCTGAGTACCTAGTATGTGTCAGAGACTATTTCAGGATCGGAGATACTGAAAGAACTTGTGTCTCTCTTTGTGATGCCTTAGTTTCTTTCACATATATGTCACAGCTTGTGATTATTTACTTATCCATGTATCTGTTGTTGCTTTTCTCACCTTCCCACTAGAATAAAAGCTCAATAAGTGCAGGAATTGTATTGGCATATCCCCACCTTCGGGACTAAGCAGATGCTCATAATTGTAGTCGAATCAATGGAGAAAGACTTGGACTCACTCATGTTAATATGCAAGGAGTGAATAAGAACTGACAGTAGGAAGTCCTCTCAGTGGTTAAGGAAAGGCCCACATAAGAGCATAGGAATTACCTCCGTTAGGCCAAAATGCCCTGCCCAAACTGAGCTGTAGTCAGTCTGACCTATGATCATTTGGTCATGAGAACAAGCCAGCCAGATGAAGTTTAGAAATGTATTCCTAACTGGAATCCTATAGGTAGTTGTGGGGCGCTCCTCCATACAAAGATCTCATAGGCATACTCCTCCCCAAACTAGCTTTTCATCCACCTGGCACTAGACTTTGATATTTTATAGCAAGGGAGTTGTTTGTTTGGCTTGTTGCTAATAACTGAGAACTTGTGATGCTCCGGTCAGTGTGCTAAGCACTTCATGTGTTTAAACATGCTGAGTTCTCACAAAGGTGTTATGAGGTAGGTTTATTATCATCCCCATTTTAAAGATGGTGAAACTGAGGCAAAAAGAGGATAAGTAACAAAATGAGCTCAGCTGGTAAGAGGCAGAATCAGGTTTTGAACCCAGATCTACGTCTGTAACCACTGTGCAATTGTCTGTTCTAATCTCCATTGTATAGATGTAGAAACCAGGGCTCAGCAAGCTTTACCGGTGTGATCTTGTCCACATCCTTAACATCTTCCCATGAGAAAATCCATGATGAGGTTGAGCATAGGTACACTTTAGAGTAAATATGAGTTTCAGATCCTTGGGAAGAGCAGGCTTTTATAAGGAGAAGGAGAGAATTTGTAGATAACACACTGGAAAGAAAGTAAGACAAAGTCAAATATGGCCGTAACTTATATAGAAATGCCATCTGCATAAATTATTGAGTGGCTACCCATAGACTAGTTCTAAGGGGAAGGTACTGTTCGTCGGTTAGAAAGCAAGCATCCCGGGCATGGGCTGAGCGAGATCTCCATGGCATTAGGAGGGAACTGTATCAGGTCATTAAAAAACAAAAAACAGCAAAGCTTGCTGCCTAGGTATTTAATTAAAATGCTACATCCAAACACTATGAGTCGGAGGCACTTATAAAGTTGTTCATACGGTTACAGAGAGGCCTAGAAGATTAAATTCTTCATTGTTCCTTCAACGAAAGAATTATGTGATTGCATAACTAGATGAATTAGATGACCTCTAAAGTCCTTCTCACCCTGAGATTCTACAAGAAAACAAAGGAGCAATTGTGCGAGCTCAATTTCTTCTTCAGCCTGCGCTCCCGAGGAGCCCTGTACAATTCATGTAAGATATTAAGGGAACACATGTGCAAGCCTTCCGGGAGAGAAGTCTATACAGGGATAAAAATGGGAGGCAGAGATAAAAGAGAAATGACATTGCTCGGTGCCAACCTGGCAAACCCAGCTGAATTGAAATGCATAAGGGGGCAGGAGGAATGCAATTTTACTGCAATATTTGTATATTATTTTTATCTTCCTCCACAAATAAGATGATGATTGAATTCAAATCACATTTCAAACAGGATTCATTGCTGAAATGTCAAAAATGAGGTAGCACTCAACTCTTGCAAAACCTTGAAATCTGTTCCGTAAAAGGCAATTTCAGCATAAAGCCTGGTTAACCTTGAATCGTTAGATTAATGATCCAGCACCTTTCAACTGAGTGCCGATGAATAAACAAAACTTTACAAGCAAATTTAGCAACATCTTAGAAGAAGAAGAGCAAAACCAATCAAGGGAGATGAATGGCGGTGAAACAGAAACATTTGGGGACAGAAAGGGAGCCAGACCAGCAGGGAGTGTGCTGCAGAGAATGAGAAATCATTTTCCCTAAAATCCCATTCCATGGAGAACCTATTCTGTTTAAAAACAAACAAAACAACAACAACAAAAAATAATCCACCATCCACATAGCAATGTCTTCTACTTTTGACAATTGGCTTAAAATCTTTGCTTGTTGCCACTTAATTTGCCTATTGCTTTGGGCGGCTAGAAGGGGTATGGTGCCTAGATGGAGCTGAACATGTCCCTACCAAATAAAGGATGCCAGCTGGGAGAGAAACCTACATCACTGTACAGAGGGCCTCAGGGCAGAAGGAAAAGACACATGTGCCTTTAAATTCTTCATTGTTCCTTCATCTCCCAACCAGGGGGGTCCTGTACAGGGTGTCTCACACGGAGGAGGAGAGGCAAATGGCACCAAGTTTAAGAGATTTGGCTTTTGTTTTAACTACAGCCTTCATGTCATCAGGTCTGAGATCTGCTGCATTACAATCCTCCCTTTAAAAACAATAAAGCCAGGTCTTAGACTATAAACCAACACCTTGGGGAGTGGAACGCCTGCTGTGCGCTCCTTGTGGAGAACACGTAAGAATCAGCCAGTGTGTGTCACAGGTCACCAGCAGCCTCCCTGCACTTCTCGGGCCCCAGATGTCACAGCTCCTGCTCGCTTGGGGGATCCTGCTGCCCCTGGGGCCTGGTGGGAGCTGGCAGCCCCTCAAACACTGGTGTGTCAGGCTGACTTTCCCGGGCATATCGCTTCTTCTCCTGCTTCAGGGAACAACTGACACTTACCAGTGGGCTTGAGATGTGAGCCCCCTTTAGTGAAGCCAGGTTTCTCCCCATTACCCAGATCAGACAGCTGAGGCCCAAAGCACTGGAGTAGTTGGCTCAAGGTCACACCATTCCTTCCGGGGAGGAAGGTCAAGATGCACTGACAGGGAATCTGCTGGTCACCTCCCTGTTCCGCAGCGCGGCTCCCTTCCACTCTGAAGGAGGAAGAGGTGCAAAGACAACCTCCACTCCTTCCCCCCTTCCTTCCCCCACCTTAAATGGTGTTTACAATGTCACAGGCACCATGCCACGCTTTAGGACAGGGTGGCAAACTATCGCTCTTGGGTCATCAGCATGTGCCAGGTTTTTGTACAGCCCACAGGCTAAGAATGGAAATTGCAGTTTTAAATGGTTGGGGGGTTGGAGAAATCAAAAGAAGAAAAATACTTAATGACACATGAAAATGGTATGAAGTTCAAATTTCAGTGGCCATTAACACATTTACTGGAAGACAGCCACGCCCATGATTAGCTTGTCTTCTGTGGCTGTTTTCGGGCAACTCATGTGCCGTTGAGAAGCCCCTGGAGCTCACCAGCCTAAGTGGTTACTATCTGGCCCATTACGGACACAGTCTGTGGAGCCCGGCCTAGGGGACAGCGGTGCACAGCAGGCATAGTCAGCACCCATGGGATCTGCAGCCCAGCAGCAGAGACAGCTGTTGAACCATCAGACCAGGAACAGACCAGGTGAATGCTGGCTTGGCTGGATCCAGTTGCTGGAATCCATAGGAACACAATACAGTCCTAGATTCAGCTGTGGCAGATGAAGGCATGAGGCCCAAAGCCTGGATCATCCCACAGCAAGACCCACAACCACAAAGACACAGCAGAAGCAAACTGATCTGTCTCACAAGTGGACAGGAACAGACTGGCCATCTTTCCTGGCCAAAAAGTTGAATACAGCCACTCAAACTACCAAGCTACAAACCTCCATCAGCTCCGACCTCTTCCTCCCCCTTTTGCAAAAGGTCACCACACCCATCACACCTCACTCCTAAAGAGCCCCTACAGTCTATCCCCTTTATCTACCTTAGATGCAGCCCTGCTTTCCACCAAAAACTTCCTACATGCTCCCTGCCCCAACCCCCCAGGCATCGTCTCTCTGTCTGTCCTCTAAACTTTAGAGTCTAAAGTGTTTCTGCCATCGTGGTTGTATACCATGCTCTCCCAGCAAGCTTCCAGAAAGAGGCCCGCCTGCCGTGATGACCCATCACTGAAATGCACATTAAAATGTGTGGGCTTTCGTTTGCTCGTCAAACTGGTGAAAGTTAGAAAGATCGCTAAGTCCAGTGTGGGCAAGGGTGTGTGAAAAGACTCTCTCTGAGATGCTGCTGGTGGGAGTGCAAACTGATGAAGCATCTGTAGCAGGAACATTGGAAATATTAATTGAAATTTATTATGTGTTTTCCTTTAGACCCAGAATTCCTTTTTCTAGCATCTGTTTTAGTAAAATGCTTGTATAAGCCCCCAAAGAGATTGGTTCAAGGACACTCACTTCAGCAATGCTTGTCGGAGGGAAACGAGGAAAAGAAAGAAACAGCCTAAGTATGCATTTTATTCCACACCCGGATTTGATTGAATGGTTCATAACTTTAATCACTATTCATGCTCCCTCCTGAACAACAGTTCATATGCCCTTCTGTGCTTCCACCTCTGGACCATCCAGCTGTCCATATTCTCTGGGTCTAGACCAGCCGTGGGCAAACTACGGCCTGCGGGCCAGATCTGGCCCAATTGAAATGAATAAAACTAAAAAAAAAAAAAAAAAAAAAAGACCATACCCTTTTATGTAATGATGTTTACTGTGAATTTATATTAGTTCACACAAACACTCCATCCATGCTTTTGTTCCGGCCCTCTGGTCCAGTTTAAGAACCCATTGTGGCCCTCGAGTCAACAAGTTTGCCCACCCCTGGTCTAGACTGTAGCTACTGAGTTTGTCTTTATTAAAATAAAGGAAATAATGCATCATATCCATGTCATTCTAAACGTGGGGTCAACAGCCTCCACCATGCCCAGTGCTGCCTGCGCCGTGGCTGCTGCCTCCTTCCCTAGGAGAATGAGTCCAGCTTGACTCACTCACGATCAGATTCCCAAGGCTAGGAACACAGAAGACACCCGATAAGTCTTCAGAATGAGTACATGTCTTCTCCCGTTTCCCATACGGCTATTTAAAGCACTGTCTACTCTCCTCACATCTTCCATCTCCCCCACCTCTTAGTTGCCTCCTACATCAGAAGAGAAAATAAATGCCAACGAAGAGGAACTCGCTCCAAATTCCTGCTACAAGGCTGTGGTCTCCCTCCTACCCACACTGTCTTCTTCTCTTGTCCCCTCTCACCTCTGCTCTCCCTCCCACAGGAAGTATGCTCCATGAGATAGACACTCTTTCTTGAAGGTTTCACCATCAGACCCCTACCTGGCTTTTGCCAGGATTGAGACATGCTCAAATAGCTCCACCTCGGGACCTTCTCTCCTGATCTCATGCCTACATCTGCCTACTCTCCTGAAAGCTCTCCTTCTTTCATGCAAAGACTGTCTTTCCTTTGTCAC
The DNA here is from genome assembly GCF_963259705.1 of Myotis daubentonii. NCBI lineage: Eukaryota > Metazoa > Chordata > Mammalia > Chiroptera > Vespertilionidae > Myotis > Myotis daubentonii. Next base: position 18,280,241 of record NC_081843.1, on the reverse strand, counting down.
CTCCCATTTGCTCCTCAATCCCACCACTGTCTCCCGCCTGCCTGTCCTCATCATTACAACGTCCATATCTCTCTTGTCCCTAAATCCATGGTTCTGTGCAAATCCTTACATGACCTTACCGTAGTGAGATATTTCACACAATATCTGGTCATTTTTCTCCCATTGGCATCTGTTAGACAACACTCCCCTGGGTGTTCTCTACTCCCCACTCGCCCACTCAGTTTTTCAGTGGGTTCTTCCTCTGCCCTCCTATAAACGCCGGATTTCCCCAGCCTTCTTTTCCAGGATGGGTTATGGCATGGTTCTTGTCCCAGCATCAAGAAGGGTTCAGGAATCTGGAAAAGGCTGTGTGTAGATGACATAGGAATCCAGAGACTAATAAAGAGTCCGGAGATGAGATATAATTTTGAAAGGCATTGGGGGTCAGAGGACCTTCAGCTAAAGGAACTGAAGACTCTCCCTCCTTGTCTAGGACCCTTGCTTTTATTAACACAATTTGTCCTAAGGCAAGGTTGAGATATTACACTTCAAAGGGTAAGGTTTCAAAGGGTACAGAGTCCATTGTCAGAATGGGGGAATTAGCCTAGGCTGTTCAAGGGTTTGGCCAGTAGGAGGCAATAACATGTAGATTAAGATGCCTTTTAGCTGTCTGGCAGCAAGCAATAATCCCTTTTCAGGTTTGGGGAAATGCCTTTAGCCATTCCCAAATGGTGACTACATGTGTGACTCAACTCTATTGAGTCCTCAAGTCTCATCAACCTTTTGATGAAACTATTGAAATTATGACATGCTGGAATTGGTCTCCGGCAATGGGTGATCACATAATTGGCTTTCCAAACTGGGACACACTGACATTGACAAGGGGCACTACAGAAATTATGCAGGAATATCCCGGCCACCAAATCCTCGGACCTTCCTTCCCATCCTTCCTCTCACTCAGGGAAGCACCTTCCATTCCCATGGCTTCAAGCACCGTCACCCCTCTGATGACTTCTCCAGATCTCAGCTACATCTGCAACAGGAGCTGAAAACTCAACATAATGAGCTCAGCAGCTATCCTTCAAACCTCTTCTTTATTTTCAGCAAAAGTGACCCACCCCATCCACTCAAATACCCAGGTTAGAAACCTACGCGTGATCCTCTTTCTTTCTCATTCTCACACACAATCACCAATGCTTCCCATCTACTGTGTTAAGAGCTCTCACATATATCTAATTATTTTGTCTCTTATTGCTACTTCCCCTTCCTAGAGCCAATCTTCTCTCAGCAGGATTAATGCTACAGATTCCACCTTGTCCTTCTACCTCCATTTCCGCATATCCCACCCCATCCCTGATCCTCTGCACACTCCAGGACAGTGGTCTTCCTAAAGGACCATTCAAGGGGGCGTAGAAATATGATGATTAAAGATTGGGATAATGGCACTGAGAGAAGTGAGAGGCTGTTTAGATCACACGTGATGTGAGGGCCATGTGCTTTGATCAGGGAGCTCAGGGCGGCCTCTCAGAAAGGGTGGCATTGGTGCTGAGCCCTGAAGAATGAGGAGACGAGGCAGGTGACCAATGGGGAATTGAATTCCAGGACTAGGAGCAGCCACTACAAAGGCCCCGAGGTGGTGAATGGCTTCCTTAGAAAGAAGCTAGTGTGTACACACCCCCACACCATCAGATGGCCCAACTGCAAGATGGCTGCTTGTTGCCTGAAACCCTCACCATAAGACGCTGGGACACCACGACCAACATGAGGAACTGCAATTCCAGCCTTTCTCAACAACCATATCGGGACCACTTTAAAGATGCCAACAGGCAAATCCAGAAAGATGCCCTGGGATTTTTCAGGAAGACTGTGGCACCCAGGGGCGCTGGGTCTGGGTGCCTTCTTCCAGCAGGTCCAGATGATGGAGCCCCAGGACTCCTGCCAGGTGGTGGAGGGCGGCAGAGGGGATGTGCTGGCAGCTGGGTGTGGCTGGGGGCAGATGGAGCTCACAGGCTGCAGGGAGCTGAGGCACCGACAAGCATCTGCTGCCGGTAGCCACCGGCCCAAGTCAGAGCCCCAGCCTGATCTTGATAAATGTGCCACTGCCTTAGTCTGCAACAGGGTACAGACCTGCTTTCAACACCATGGTTCCATGGAAATGAGAGGAGCCCAGAGGACACAGGAAAAGAGCGCTGATCGCTTTCTTCAGTTTTAAATGACAACGTAGCACCGGGATTAGTGGGAAGCACAGGGCACATCTGGGAGCATGAAACAGCTTTCAAAAGCACCCCTCTGAGCTAGACCGGGGCTTTCCATCTGCACTGGAGCAGGGACGCGGGCTCCGTGTGCGGGAACGCACGTGGAGCTGCTTCACTCCACCCGTGTGGCTGGCCACTCCATTACCTCCTCTACATAAAATTACATTCCTGATTAAAATTTTAGTGCCCAACATTTTATATGATTACAGACAGAAAGTCAAAATTTGCATTTAAATAGACATATTAAAAACACTCCGCGGAGCAGAGGAGGACAGCAAAGCAATCTTGGGGAGTCTTTTAAGAGAGCGTGAAGCACTCTGGTCAAGGTTTTTCATTTCTGTCAATACAGACCCCGGCCCTCCCAAACCCCACGGAGGGTGTGTTGTGCTCAGACGTGACTACTCAGTTTCCCTGAGCTAAGGCTCCCAGAGCCTTCAGCACTTGCCATGCATGCACTTACGCATTCACTCAACAAATGTGTGCTGACTGTCATACTGGGTTGAGTAGTGTCCCCCCAAATGATGGTCTCTCAGAATCTCAGAATGTGGCCTGATTGGAAAATAGGATCTTTACAGATGTAATCAAGTGAAGATGAATTCATCATCTTGGATTAGGTTGGGCCCTAATCCAATGACTGGCATACTTCTAAGATGCCGGAGGACACACAGACACGCAGGGGAGAAGGCCGTGTGAAAATGTAGGCGGAGACTGGAGGGGTACATTTACAAGTCAGTGAGTGCCAGAGATGCCTACTGACCATGAGAATCCAGAAAAGGCAGGAAAGATTCCCGCCTGGAGCCACTGGAGGGACCTGGGCGTTGCCAACACCTTGATTTCAGACCCAGAGCCTCCATGGCTGTGAGAAAATAAAGCTCTGTTGTTTTAAACGACCAAATTTGTCATTATCTTAGTGCAGTCCAAGGAAATGAATGCAGCTGTCACACCATTAGGTTGGGGCCTTATCAAAGGACTGGTGTTTTTAGAAGAAGAGGGGAATTTGGACACGGAGGGCAGACAATGTGAAGACTCTCAGGGAGGCCAGGTGGTAACTGAGGCAGAGGCTGGAGCGGTGCAGCTACAAGCCAAGCGAAGGTGAGGGCTGCTGGCCGATCCACTCTGTTTCAGACCCCGGGCCACCAGGGCTGTGAAAGAACACATTTCTGTCTCTAAGCCATCCAGTCGGTGGGGTTTCTTACCCGAACCCCAAGAAGCTGATACACCTGCCTGCTAAGCGCCAGGCGAGGTGCTGTGGACTCAGCGGTGCATACAAGTGACAAAGCCACTTATCTCGTGGAACTCAGAGTCTAGTGGGGAAGAGAGACCACTCAAAGAATCACAGAAATCAATGTACACTTGCAACTGGGATAATTGATGCGAGAGATCATCAGTGAAGGAGAGCTCACATGGAGGGGGCTTGGCTTGCTCAGAGAAGGCACAGAATGATCCTTAAAGTGGAATCAAGGAGCTCAAACAGGGACAGAGTCACACCCAATGCAGAGGAGGTGGGGGCTTCAGGGAGGCAGGGCCCACGGAAGGGCTAGGCTCAGCACAAGCCCGCCCTCTGGTCCCAAAAACCACCGAAAGGCATCAGTATGGCCATTTCCCTTGGACCCTGACCAGTAAGGGGCTGTGTTCTTGTTATTTGGGAGCCAGAGGGAGAGGGGTAGGGAGGACTCTGTTCATAGCAGATACCCTTTGTGTTGAGATACTGAAGACCCCTGGGTACTTGTTCCGGCTCTGCACTAACCCGAGCTGAGCCCCAATTGCATAGTTGTGGCCCCTTCTACCCGCCAGAAAGAGATGTGAGGAATAGCACACCTTCTCTTCTTTGGGCTTTGCCTTAGGGGGAAAGAATGCTCTCAAGCTACTCACAAAGGTATTTCATTTCCTTCACAGACCTGTATCCTTTGGCTTTCTTTGTTAAAGGAGCAATTACCATGGGGAAAGGTGTGTTCTTCCATGTGGCAAAATGATGGCCAATACATGGCCTTGGAGACTGACAGGGAGAATCTGCTATGAAGGCTGGCACCCGTGGAGCTCATAGAAAATACCACATTCGCACAGAAGTTTTAGCTAATGGAAACTCAACATATTTCACCACTAAACACCTCCCCCAACCAGCTGGCGTGGCTCAGTGGTTGAGCATTGACCTATGAGTCAGGAGGTCATGATTCAATTCCCAGTCAGGGCACATGCCAGGGTTATGGGCTCAATCCCCAGTGTGGCGCGTGCAGGGGGCAGCTGATCACTGATTCTCTCACATCACTGATGTTTCTCTCTCTCCCTCTCCCTTCTTCTCTGAAAAAAAACAACAACAAACATATATTTTTTAACCTCCCCCACTAAAAAAAAGAAATGCTTTCTGATAGTGCCTGTATCTACTCCCATTGGCCTGCAAATGGTAGAGAATCGGATCTAGCAAAGTCTCACATAGGGAATGTAAGGAAAGGACAAACAGGGACAGCAAAGCTGGGTCTCCGTTCTGTAGGCTGTGTTCACACTTGCTTGGGAATGGATTTTTAAAACTGCCAGTTGCTAACAGGAACCCCACCTCTTCAGCCTGATAAGATAAATCTTGACCACCTAAGACATCTTTATTTCACTCCCAAGCTATTTGTTCCCATCTCATGCTCATAGATTAAGAATAAAAATGGATTTGTCTTCAAAGGAAGGCACGTTATAATTCAGACTGCCTTCGCCCCGCCTGCCCTGGTACAATGACTCAATACCAACCAGGGGCAACGGCAGTGGCTGTGCCTTGAAGTTGGACGGGGAAACGTTACTTCTGCAGAACATTTCACCAGGGTGTAAACCACCAGGAGGAAGACATTTCCAGCTGAGTGGTGTCCCAGCACGTTCTTCCTCACATTACACAGCATCCTGTATTCATGTCTGAGCTGCCATCATGAAAACTTCTCCTGCAGACCCTGGGTCCTCTAATGGTCCCCAAAAGGAAAAGGAAACATCTTAAAAACTGGGATTCCTTTCTCTCCACAATCTCAGGGTGAGGAGAACCTGCCACTCACTGCATTAGTGTGAGAAAGTTAAAAGAGGTGGTTAAAGCAGGCATTTCAGAGCACAAGGCATTTAAAACCAACTCCATCTATCACCTCCTAAACAAGTTCCTTCCAGCTAGTTCCACTGCCTGGTCATCATGTGACCCTATTGTGTGGGGCTAGACATTGCCCACAAAGTAGAAGCTTGTTCCCTGATGATAGGACCCAGTGAATAATTGCAAGACTGCACAATGCCCAGCCATACTTAAAGTTCTGTTAATTTAAACAGATTGCGGATTAAATGATCTCAGGGCAGATGTCTGTCCAGAGAGAACAAATCAAACTTATACTTAAAACCTGATACATAGTTTCCTTGAAAAGTTAGAGATAATGAGTTGTTGTTGCAGCAACTAACTGGCTTACTGACAAATTGAATATTAAGTACTTTCTATGCGGCCAGCACCACGGTGCATACAAATTCGAAGGTGAGCTCGGAGTGTTCCTGCCAGCTCTCAGGAGCATGGGGGGGATCTCTTCTTTCCTAACAACTTTAGGTCTGAAAACAGCAAGTCATGTGAACTAGAACTTGCCCCTGAGTAACCACCTTCCACAAATGCTAGGGCTAATTAACAGCTGCCCCTATTGATGAGACATGTGCCTGAGGCAACAGTTCTCAAAACAACCCCCTTTCCTTTCCTTTCAAATCCCTTTCCCTTATTTTAATTAATCCATTCAACAGTTGCACTATCTCACCCAACAAGCTCAGTAGAGTACAGCTCACAAATAATTCATGAATTCTTTAAAACTGGGTGGGTTGGGAGTATATCAATTTGTATTTATAAAAGACTAGAGGCCTGGTGCACGAATTTGTGCACAGGTGGGGTCTGGCTGGCAAGCCCCGATAGGGGCCATCCAGCTCAATGGGGGAAGGGGACTTGGGAGGTTGACCGACCCCACCCTCGATGGGGGGTGGTGATCGGGGGCAGAGCCAACTGGGGGGAGTGGCTGCCTCCTCCCCCACATTGGGCTGGTTGGCTGGCCACAGTGTGCATCATAGTGACCAGTAATTCTGGTCATTCTGACATTCCGGTCACTTGGCTTTTACATATACTTATAAAAGAGTAATCTGAAAAATTTAAGATGCAAATTCAGTATATGACACAACACACACCTGCTTGCTATATCCCATTTACCAATAGATCAGAAGCCCCTTTCACATCTCTCCTCTTGCTATTCTATATATGCGTGCATGAGATATGCCATGCATATACATATATATCCTATGTTCTCAAAGCAATATATTAATTTTTTCACATTGTTTTTAAAGTCACAAAAATGGTAACATACCTCTGCTTCCTCTGTTTTTTTTCAACATTAAAAATTTTATATTTACCTACTCATTCATTTTTTACTGTTCTATAGTATTCCATTCTGTTATTTCACCACCAATTATCGTAAGTTCTCATTTTGATGACAGTTTGGGTTCTTTATAACTTAAAATAATACCTTACAACCCATGCTACTACAAATGTTAAAAAGGACAACAAGATTTCATTCTCTCCTATCCATTGGCACTTTCTATGCATAATCTTGGCTTAGTAGATAAGACTAATTAATAAATATTTGTGGAATAAATAGTGAATGAATCCCTTGCAAACAACAACCTGCAAAGCAATAACGTAGATGAACATCAGCTTTTCTGAAAACTGAGGAGCTAAACAATAAGGACACAAGTGGAAGCTTCAATCATAGGCCAGAGAAACTACTATCATGGAAGAACGAAAGAAGCTATAATAAACTGAAAAGAGATATGGACACAAACATGACCAGAATACCCAGAGAACCAAGGTGTGAATTAGGAACCAGCTCCATAGCAGTAACTGGAGGAAATAGATCTGAAATCTAACCTGCAGCATTTTGGTCTGTGTGGTGGTGATTGGATCAGGGAGCTCCTATTTGCCAGCATGCCACCTCTGCCCTCCAGCTCTGCCCTGCAGACTGAAGACCAGGCCTTTGAGCAGCCTGGGCTCCTTGGGGTGGCCTCAGTGCCATTGTGCATGCCTGGATTAGGACGTTTCCAGCCAGCTATGAGATCTTCGCAATATTTATCATCCAGGGTACATAACCAGCCTCATCCATGGAATTACTTCAAGATCAATCCTTGGAGAGAAACAATGAGTGAATCTGAATGTTAAGTTTGCAAGGAGAAGAAGAGGAAGGCTGCAAAATAACTAGAAACTACCCCAAAGGCTCTATGGGGTGGAAAGTATTATGTCATCTGTGTTTCATGTTCCAAAAAAGAGAATACACAAACAAGTCTTACTTTATGCTATTTCTATGAGCCACAGTGACACTTTCCTAGATGACTCTCAGGTAGAAAGTTAAATTAGTATAACAAAGGTTTGTGTTTCAAAGTAGGAGTTGAGGATCCAGGCAACCCTAGTAGCTGGAGGGAGACAGGCATGGGTTTGAGTTGTGGGACAGTCTTTAGGATTCCTTTAAAGTGCCTCTTCTTTCTGTTGCTGGCACTATAGTCCCTTCTTTTGTTCTCATAACCATCCTACCTGTCCAGAAGGTACTATAGAGCGCGTGCAGGCACTGGTCTCCATCATAAGAAAGCACAGCACCCAGTTTCCTCTCCCTGCCCTTGTTGCTACCTAATTTCAAAATCAAAAGAAAATCCAACAAGAGCAGAACCTACAGAGACACGAGGACCTGCTGGTGATTCAATACAACCCAAGTCCAGGTTCTGACTACTAATATCAGGGCCCCCGCTTTATTTCGTTTGCTCGGGTCTTATAACATGGGTTGAGATGGAACTTCAGCTTCCACTTCCAAAGCTCAGCCAGGAGCCGTGAGCTGTCAATGCGAGTTGAGGAAGAAAACACTGGGACACACCAAGGAACAGTACATCCTAGAGCAGTACATCCTGCCATCACGGGCACAGCTAAGGAAGACGGGTGGGAAGTGCTTAAGGCGGATCGTGCACACACAGTGTGAGGAACCCACAGTGGCACCTGCAGGTGGCACACAAGACAGAAAAACACTCTCATATCCCTTTGAGATAGAAAAGTGCAGGAGCACAGACTCCTAGGGTCAAAAGAAACTGGTGTCCATTATTGGGGCTACTTCATGCTCATTCTGCAGCCTTGCACAGGTCATTCCAGCTGCCTGTGGCTTAGTTGCCTCATCTGTAGAATATGAAGATACTAGTAGCACCTACTCCCTAAGGTTGCCATGAGGATCAAATCATCTATGTGAAGTGCTTAAAGAATAATCCGGCACAGGGCAAGCTATTGTTATATTTTAGAGCTCTGACAAAAGCATGGATGGTCTTTGCCAGGTCCATCCTCTTGAAAAATGATGTGGAGAAGGTACAGGTGACTTAACTTTGTTCCTCAGGTAACAGATCCATCTTACATCCTTAAATTTGAACTTAATGTGAGTTTGTTCATCATGGTCACCTATATCTCTACGGGGAAAGAGATGGGAGACATAGTGTTTGTAGTATTTGAGGAACATGACAAGCGAATTTTTATTTAAATTTTGCAATTGTAACTTTGCAACTCAGAGTCATAGAGGAGTTATACAGTTCAACTAGAGTCCCCAGTGGGATTTTTGCACCAGTGGGTCCCTCAGCCTGACCTGTGCCCTCTCACAATCCAGGACCCCTTGGGAGATGTCGAGGGAACAGTGAACAGATTCGGCCTGATCCACGCAGGCCAAGCTGAGGGACCCCACTGGTGCATGAATCCGTGCACCCAGCCTCTAGTATGCATATAAGATCTTTGGTTAATCTCTTCCCATCCTCCCCCTCCCTGCTTTCCTCTGAGATTCATCAGTCTGTTCCATGTTTCCATGCCTGTACATTGAGTGTCTGCCCCCTGGTGGTCAGAGCATGTTATAGCTACTGGTCCAACAGCTGAATGGTCACTTAGGCTTTTATATATATAATAGAGGCCCGGTGCACAAAAATTTGTGCACTTGGGGGAAGGGGGGTCCCTCAGCCCGGCCTGTGCCCTCTCGCAGTCTGGGACCCCTCAGGAGATAATGACCTGCTGGCTTAGGCCTGCTCCTGGGTGGCAGAGGGCAGGCCCAATCCCTAGGTGAAGCCCCTGGTCGGGCTCAGAGCAGGGCCGATTGGTGAGTTGGGGCGCCGCCCCCTGTCACACACAGAGCAGGGTGGATCTGGGGGTTGGGGTGCTGCCCCCTGTCATAGGAAGAGCATGGCCCATCGGGGGGTTGGGGCTCCGTACCCTCTCACACACAGAGCAGGGCCGATCAGGGGGTTGAGGAGCTCCCCCCATCACTCACAGAGTAGGGCCGATAGGGGAGTTGGGGCACCGCCCCCTGTCACACACAGAGCAGGGCGGATCAGGGGGTTGGGGCGCTGCCCCCCGTCACACACAGAGCAGGGAGGATCAGGGGGTTGGGGCGCCGCCCTCTATCACCCACAGAGCAGGGCCGATCAGGGGGTTGGGGCACCGCCACTGTCACACTCAGGGCAGGGCTGATGGGGAGGTTATGGCTCTGCCCCATCACACACAGAGCAGGGCCCGTGGGGGTGGAGGGGTGGGGGCACCATGCTCTATCACCCACAAAGCAGGGCCAATCAGGGGGTTGGGGTGCTGCACCCTGTCACACACAGAGCAGGGCCGATCAGGGGGTTTGGGCGCTGCCCCCTGTCACGCTGATCCCGGTGCTGGGAGGCTTCGCAGCTCCGCTGATCCCATGCTGGGAGGCATATTGCCCTTTTACTATATTGAATAGAGGCCTGGTGCACGGGTGGGGGCTGGCTGGTTTGCCCTGAAGGGTGTCCTGGATCAGGGTGGGAGTCCCCACTGGGGTGCCTGGCCAGTCTGGCTGAGGGGCTGAGGGCCGTTTTCAGGCTGATGGGTGACTAAAGCTCCCAACCGCTCCTTTTTTTCTTTTCTTTTTTTTTATTCTGGGCCAGCTTTAGCTCTGAGACCTCGGCTGCTGAAAACAGGTTTCTGGCCTTTGTTTACCATCTATATTTGATACAATGTTGCGGTCCGGCTGGCTGAAGCCCGGCTGAATAAAGCAGGTTTCTGGGGTTTTGTTTAGCTTCTATATTTGCAACATAGTTGCTTAGAGTTGCAGCTGAGAGGCCGGCAAGTCAGGCTGGAACGTTGGAGTCCTTCGTCACTGAATCAAGCAAGCCTCCCTGTTCACATCAGCTGCCTGTCTGCCGGCCGTCATCTTGGCTGGCAGTTAATTTGCATATCTCCCAGATTAGCCAATGGGAAGGGTAGCAGAGTGACACCAATTTGCATGTTTCTCTTTTATTAGTGTAGACTAGAGGCCTGATGCATGAAATTCATGCACAGGTAGGGGATCCCTAGGCCTGCCTGTTGATCAGGGCCAATCAGAGTCAGGCCAATCAGGGCCAGGTCAGAGAGGAGGCAATGGTCACCGGGCCAGACATGGCAGGAATGGACACCAGACACGACTCTGCCATTGTTGGCGCCCCGCCACCACATGGTTCCCTCTTCATCTGCTCCCTCCTCCTTTGCTCCCTCCCCTTTTGCTCACTGCCACACCACCACTGTGGCAGGCGGGTGGGCAGCCTGCCAGCTGGGGGGAGGAACAGGGCACGAGAGGTTGGCCGCCAGCCCCAAGGAGGGTGCCGGCCATTGGCCCCCCTGGGAAAGGGGCCACGTCAGATGCCACCCACCCCCAGTTCCCCTCCCAGCCTGGGGCCCAGCCCTGGTTGGGCGATTGGGGCCTGATGGCTGGGGGGAGAGAAAGCAGGAGGTTGGCCAGCTGCGGAAGGTTGGTTGTGGAGTGCACTGACCACCAGGGGGCAGCTCCTGTGTTGAGCATTGGCCCCGTGGTGGTCAGTGCACATCATAGAGTCCGGTTGTTCTGGTCGCTTAGGCTTTTATATATATAGATAGATAAAGACATTCAAAAGCAAGAAGAATTCTGGAAGATAGGTATCTAAATACAGGGAGAACAGCCACCTCTGGCACCAAAGACCAGGAGAAAGGTGGACAAGGAGCCAGTGGTATTAGGATGTGGCTTCTATTTCTGCACAGTAGTGTGTAAAAATATCAAAAGGAGGAGGACAAAGTGAGCAGAAAGAAAATTAGTAGCAATGGGAGTGGCAGATGAACCCCCATTTATCAATGTGCCTTCTGCATTCTAGACACTGAGTCTGGCACTAGATATAGGTATAGACAGATATGCCTTAACTCTATGTACTGTCCAGCAAGTTAGCAACCATTCTTCCATTTTACAAATATTTGAATAGGCTATTGACCAAGCCTATTCAAACTAACATGTGGTGGTGCCAGGACCTAAATTGAGCTTTTGATGACTCAAAATTCTGTGTTCTTTCACTGTACAGCATTGCCTAAAACATGCCTAGAATTGGCTGTAAGGTGGTTTCATTCTCTGGGTCTTATTATAAGAGAATATTGCATATGCCTCCAACTCCGTGCCCTCCTCTCCCCAGAGATGAGAGACTTGAAGGGTAAAGATGAACCTACTTGCCGAAACCGGTTTGGCTCAGTGGATAGAGCGTCGGCTTGCGGACTGAAAGGTCCCGGGTTTGATTCCGGTCAAGGGCATGTACCTGGGTTGCGGGCACATCCCCAGTGGGAGATGTGCAGGAGGCAGCTGATCGATGTCTCTCTCATCGATGTTTCTAGCTCTCTATCTCTCTCCCTTCCTCTCTGTAAAAAATCAATAAAATATATTTAAAAAAGAAAAGATTAACCTACTTGAAGAATATGTGTGTGTCTTCACATGTATATGTACAACTCTCCATCCATCCATCCATGTTCTATTTTAAGAACAGAGGGCTCTACCAGACAGATTTATAGTTCCTATTCTGAGAGCATAGCCAGATTGTTAAGAGAAAAGCTAATTTTTCCAAAACCTCTTCTTTCTTAAAGGTGAATCCCATTTTAGGCTCATCAATTTTGATGACTGAGCCTTTGCCAAGACCTCTCCCTGCGAGATGCTGCAACCTAAGGAGGTAGCCCTCCCCATCACACCGACATACACCCATATTGAAATGTCCTCTCAGCGTCTGGACAGAAGTGGGGCACTCTGAACTGGGTGAAAATTATGAAAGAGATACCCCCACCCCCCTGCACCAGTTACTACAGGGATTTCCTATACCCGGCCACGCTCTTCGCCTTCTGCTTCTCTCTCCCAAGTCAACAAACAAGGCAGAGAAAACAAAGGGTCTACCTTTTTAACCCACAGGAATTCCCTCGATGTGCTTTATAACTGAGGTTGAATGTATACACATGAGGTTGGTAATCACCTCTCAGGGATTAGACCAAACACATCACATTCAAAACAGAAGAACTCAGACCACACAGACCCTTCCATATGACCATATCTCTCCATGAAAACGTGTGAATGCTCACACACACACACACACACACACACACACAACCACATGTCCACACATGCCCACACACACATACACCCATGCATACATGCACACACATTAACATGAACAGTGAGGGGGGAAAGGTCAGCAGAGGTCCCCACTCAGTGCTCAACAGAGAGTAGATGGGATCTGCTCAAAAGGGAAGTTTCCTGCCTGGCCAGTGCTGCTCAGTGGTTGAGCATCGACCCATGGAGCAGTGACCAGTTCGATTCTACTCTGGGCACATGCCTGGGGTTGAAGGCTCAATCCCCAGTAGGGGACATGCAGGAGGCAGCCAATCGATGACTCTCATCAATGTTTCTATCTCTACATCCTTCTCCCTTCCTCTCTCTCTTGAAAGCAATAAAAAAAAAAAAAACATTTTTTTTTTAAAGGGAAGGTTCCTTGGAGTTATATCCCCACTTGCAAGGTCAGTGTTAAAAATTATGATGCTGAGGTTGCACTGTCTTAAGTTGGGTGGCAGGAGGAAGGGAGGAAAAGGGGGGGGGAGGAGGAGGGGAGACAAGCAGAGAAGAAATAAGGGACGGAGCGACAGAAAAATCAAGAAAGAATGTAAGGAAACTTTTCACTTGGCAAACCAAACAGCTGGCTTGAAACAGGTAAAGGGTTTTATACCCAGGGGAAAGCACTTGCGAATGCTGCCAGCATCTTCGAACCACAGTTTGAAAAAGGTCCCATTTTTCTTGGCTTGCAAAGGAGACTTGGACTTCTCACTCCAGCGGGGAACAGACGCTGTGGCATAAGGATCCTAGAGGGGGTAGGCAAAACCTTTCATTTCTCTCCAATGGCTTTCTGCCATAGTTCAAATGCAAAATCCGGGCCACTAACCCATTGACAACGCAGATAAGGTTTCTTGGGGGAGTGCGTCTATTGGAACTACATTCTTGTTTCTCCCCTTTTTTTAAAATATCTGCTTCTTATTGTATGCTATGACACACGTACTCAGATATTTTACCTATGGGAACCTAGTTTCATTTAATAAAACATCTCTTTCATTTCCTCGGCCAAAAATATCACAGAATCAGACAGACTTCATTAAAAAGTAACAAGGGGTCTGATTTTACATGGACACAATTATTATTTCTGTCACTGAATGTCAGTGACCGGAGCGATCGATTTTTATGTGAAATTCATTTCTCCCTTTTGCTTCTTAGCCAGGCCCCAGAATGTTTTTCTATTTAATCTTCAGAAACGTTAAAAATGGTATTTCATCCCTGAATTACTTTATTGTTCCCTTAAAACCATGTACCACTCATTCTTGCCAGAAATAACCTCAGCTTTACTTGAAATGGTAGGAGTGTAAAACTTAGTTTCAAAAGAAACAATTATTTAAACAAATAAATAAACCCATCAATTTTATCCCAGAAATTCTCTAGATCACTCTCTGTTCCCTTCAAAGTTATTTCTGTTTCATTGTCACCTTTGTAATGGAAGATCTAGGATTTTATGCATAATAAGTTCAAATGCCTGAATTTCTTTTTCCCTGGACCCTTTGTTTATGCCATGAGACCATAGTCTAGGAAAAGGTGTCACTGGGTTGTACTGTAAATGCTTTATTGAAGTTTACTATACAACTGAATACCACATTATGAAAAATAATATTCAAAAATCATGTGCAGCTGAGAATGGACACATTTTTTATGGGAGTAACAAAATGATTTTTAAGCCAATCGAGCTATCTAATGAGGCAGAGGCTCATCAGGGTCCTGTAACCTGAAATATGGTCCTTCCAGTCGATTTTCAAATCTGCACTGGATCATTTCATATTGAGCAAATATCTATGCAAACAGACCTTGAGAGACCCCCGATGATCATGTCAGATTTCACCCAAGAAATTCTGCTCCTGGTCACAGCTGTACAACCCTGTCACGTGTGACACATTCAGAACAGGGGCCAAGCAACACGACTAGCTTATGCAGTTCCATCGTCTATTCAAGCCTTGACCTTCCTTCGTCAACTTCCAGAGGAAAGGTCAGTGAAGTCCCACCAGCAATGTGATGCTCATCGGTACAGTAAAACCCAATAAGAAATAAACCATGCATTTCCCCACAGGTCACTGCACAGGCATCAATAAGAGTAACCCGTGATCGCCAGTGACCCGAGCTGGACCATAACCAGTCACCTTCTGGTTAAAGCCATCACCGTTCTAGGATCAATCTATGGACTCATCCGTTCGCGCTGCCCTCTACTTTAACCTAATCTAATTTGCGTGTTGTAACAGAAAGCTGCTGTCAGAGAGCATCAGGTAAACTTAATTTCATATGTTCTGGCCCACGAATGCGGGGGCTGGTGCCAGCAGATGACATGTGAGCAGGTGGCCTCAAATCAGACAAATTTAGCACCTCGCCTCGGTGTGGGAACCCATGACCATGTATGCTTTATGGCTACTTAATTTTGTGGAAATCCCCAAAGCATTTGCAGAGTGGATCTAAGCATCGTGGCATTTTCAGGGTTTTGCTTTTTGTTACAAATGTTATCCTGACAAATTAGGAAAGAGAAGGTGGGAAGAACCTAGGGCAGTGGTTCTCAACCTTCTGGCCCTTTAAATACAGTTCCTCATGTTGTGACCCAACCATAACATTATTTTCGTTGCTACTTCATAACTGTAATGTTGCTACTGTTATGAGTCGTAATGTAAATATCTGATATGCAGGATGGTCTTAGGCGACCCCTGTGAAAGTGTCGTTCGACTGCCAAAGGGGTCACGACCCACAGGTTGAGAACCGTTGGCCTAGGGGAAGGGCGGACATTAGAAACAGGAGAATTTCACAAATAGAAGCAAGATTAATACATTACGACAAGGATTGGTAATTTAAATGTGGATAATTTGGATATTTAGGGGGGATGTGCAAAACTTTCTTTTTGTGACCGGATAAAAAGGATTTTGTTTGTGCTCTTGGTGAAAGGTGTGTGATATAATTAAAACAGGCTGATTTCCAGTGAATCAAGACAAGTTTGATTCATAAATATCTGTGCAATGCTAGTTCCTTAAACAGGGTCTTTATCTTTTTCGTTCTCAGCTCTCTCAATAGGAAGTTCCTAATATAAGTGTTTGTCAAATGAATGGGTGGACAAATGGAAGGGTGGACAGATAGATGAATGAATGAATGAATGAATGAATGAATGAAAGGGTCCCTATATTCATTTTCCTTTCTTAGGGCTTCTCGTGTCCAATGGTCCTCAGTACTGACTGTGTACTAGAAACACCTGGGGAATTTTGAAAAGTACAGGGGAGGGCAAAAGCAGATTTACAGTTGTGAGTGCACAAAACACAATTTATTCTTGTATTATTATTTATTAATTATCCTATTATTTTCCATAGGAACAACTATAAACCTAAACCTACTTTTGCCCACTCCTGAATACTGATGCCTGTCTCCCCACCCAGGCATTATTCAATTGGTCTGGTAAAGTGTGTGTGGGGGTGGTTCTACATGCTGGTGGGTGGAGAGGTTTCCAGGTGGTTCTGAATCACCAGCTTTTAGGACCACCAACCACCATCTTGTCTCAGCACCCTTCCAACCTCGTTCTCTGTGCCTGAGCTGTGTTTACCCCCCTCACCAAGTTCATCCCCTGTGCAGTGCTTCAGGTGTGAAATGCTCTCTATTCTTCTTCCCTTCCTCACTCATCTCTTCTGAGCCTATTTCCGTGACTGCAATTAACCTGATAACTGTTAGTTTGCCAATATTATACAGTTGTAAGATATCAGCTAGCAAAAATACTATGTTGAGTGGGATGCCTTAAAGATGAAAACTTTAGACATGAAGCTCTGCAGGGTCTTTTCAGGGTTTCTTTAAATGCAAAGTATATCCTGCCTAAAGGAATAAAATACAGCGGGGTGGGACAGGACCCCATTAAAGCAAAGATGCTGGTCTTGAGTTTAACTTAGAGAAACTTAGATTCTTCCTTGAGACCGCCAACTACACACTGCTCAACTGTAGGGGGCGCTGCTCACATTACTGTCTATGTAGAGGCAAGCATGCAGCTATGCAGCAGAGTGGCCCTTTTCCCATTCATCTGAGGGGCACAATCAAATACCTTCTTAACACCAGAGCACAATTTTATTAAAACCTATAATGGGCAAATGCATTTCCAGGAAGATTATTTCAAATACTCCTGAAATTGCATAAGCTACTTTGCAAAGGCAGAGCTGGTCCATCCTTCCCGGAATATGGCCACTGCATTGTGATACTGGATGCAATTGATTGGCACTGCCATTTCTATAAAACAGAAGAGTAAAGAATTTCAAAATAGTCCATTGTCAACTACAATAAAAACTCAAGATGTCAGCTACATACGCATCTATCTTTCACTTGGATTTATTTTTCCCAATATAGTGTGGACAATCTGTTTCAGAATGTTAAAATAATCTTAATAAATGCAATGAGAACTTTTGGTTCCAGGAGTACAGGTCTAATAAACAGCATTAATTCCATGGTCAATAAAAATCCAAATTTTCTGTGCCAAAATTCAGCACACAATGACCTCTTTTGGCAAGTCTTTGAGGTAGTCCACAGTGGAAGAAGTTCCACAAGAAAATATTCCACAATTATTTTAAAGTACAAGAAATTTTTGTTCTTCCTATTTGCCTTACAAAGTACAGGCTGGGATCTATTTGTCACATATCCTATATAATAAAATGCCAGACACCATAAGCGTAATGACCAGAACACCAGAACCACCACGGTCCCTTGACAGGCTGGCCCCACCCCAAGCAAGTGGTTAGAGTTGATGAGACAGGCAGAGTGGTTAGGGGTGATCAGGCAGACAGGCCAGCTATTAGGGGAGATCAGGTAGGCAGACGGCCCCTCATAGGGCTGGTCCTGCCCCCCAACAAAGAAAGAGGGAGGCCCAGGTCACGGGCGGCTACTCTGTGGCTGATGTGTGGCCGGCCAGCAATCACCCCACAGTGGGAGGCCCAGGCCAGCCAAGCCATTGCACCCCATGCCTGTTGCCTGTAGAGAGAGACCACCAGTGGCGGGGGTGGGGGGGCGGGGGCAGGTAGCACTGCACAGAAGGCAAGCAGTGACAGCGGCAGGGGTGGGGCCAGCTGCCTGCAGTCAGGGGAAGGAAAGCCCTGATAGGCCCTGATCTCAGGTCAGGTCTAGGGACCCTACTAGAGGAGTCCTGGATTGTGAGAGGGTGCAGGCTGGGCTGAGGAACCCCCCAAATGCATGAATTTTCATGCACCAGGCCTCTAGTTTAAATTATAAACAAGAATAGATACAGACTGAAAATAGTTCATAAAGCCACATAAATGAACTAAACCGACTGCTTCCTGAGAGTGAATTATTCACATAACCAATGTACTATTACACATAGTATGTTGAAATAAGCAAAATTGTTTCCATGATCCATAATCACTACTTTCTCTAATGAACAATGAAAAGAATGGTGTTTTTGAAATCTTGGAGGACCACAGATCCCATCCCTTTAACTTAATGATCCAATATCCCAAAGTTATCCTTAAGTACTTGATAAAACTTTAAAATTAATATATATACTATTAGGTGGCCTCGGGTGCACTTTTAAAACATCCATAGAGCTCTTGTTGAGGCACACATAGTAGGTTCTCACATCCTGGCTGGATTTGACACAGGATCCATCTGGGCTGGAAGGGATTAGTAGGCTGAAGTTCTGTAAAACTATTTAATTGCAAAAGCCAGCAATTGAGAGAGAGAGAGAGAGAGAGAGAGAGAGAGAGAGAGAGAGAGAGAGAGAGACTTCCCATATAACAGGGCGTGAGAGCAGGGTGCTTTCTGGTTTCAGTGATTTTCATTGCATCCACACACCAAAGGCCAAGCGACAGTTAGTAAGAGCTGGGGCTGACAAGAGACTTCACATTTTTGTTTTGGCTTCTCTCAGTCCGAATATATTCCCTAGCCCTAGAAACATCACAAAACAAGCCACAGGAAATCTTTCTCTCACGTGCCTGCAAATCTCCATCTTCTCTAGTTAATGAAAACCAGGAGCGGCCAAAAGACTTTCTCAACAACAAGCTCAACATTTAATATTAGAGATTGATTCCCTAGACTCAGGCCGACAGAAAACTCAAACTGTCTGCCTTCCATGGCAACTGACAGAGGTAAGGGATAACGGAGGAAGAACACAGACCCCAGGGGCTCAGACTTGCTAACCTAACACATTCAAACTGTATAGGCCCTCGTGGAGCTAAACCTTCTCCATGCGTGTACAAACAGCACTCTCGCTCCTTCTCTCCCCGCCACTCCATCCGGGGTTATTGAACCAACAGACACTCACGCATACGAATGGAGAGAATGTCTCTGCAATCCGTTAGCTCTGTTCTAAACCCTAGCTTTGCCTCCACTAGCCTTGCAAGTTTGGAATGTCACTTAACCTCTCTGATGTCAGGTTAAGTAAAATGAGTAATAGTATTGACGTCCTACAGTTAAGAGGATTAGACATAATCACATAAAGCACTTAGCACAGAGTCCAGCACATAATAATTGCTCACTAAATGGAATATTCAAATTATTAATAATGGAAAAAAGAGGAGACATCTCAGCCTGATCTTTACCTATGAAATTGATTAGTGAATTATTAATCTGAACAAAACTTAAGTGCCCTCGATCACAAATATTACATTTAGGCGGACAATTTCTAATCTTTTTCTAAGATAAGGTGAGGCCTTGACAATGCTCTCTCCCTCCTACATCAGGAGGAAGGGAAATGTGACATATCAATGCTGCACAACTGATTTGAGGAGGCTTATTGGGAACCTAAGTGATGCCACGCACTGTTCAAAGCCCCTTGCATGTGTTGAAGCATTTAATCTTCCCATAGTCTCGTGAAGCAGATGACAGTATTTCCCCATTCTGTCTACAAGATTCATCGAAATTAAATGACTTTTTCAAAGTCACAGAGCTGGAGGGAGGATCTGGGCAGCCACAGAGCCTCTCTTCCCCTTTCTACTCTCCATAGAGTTCTGAGAAGCTATGGAAGATGGAACCTCAGACTGAGAACAAACCACCTTTGAGATCCCCACAGGTCTTTGCACGCCATCAATTTCGGTCCACATGTGTTTCCAGTGCCCAGGACAGAATTCAGAAAGCAGCACACAGCAGGGAGCTTAGGCACATCCCTAACACCAGCATGAAAGCCAGGTACTCTAAACAGCTCTTCCCATCCCCTGGAAATGCCCAGGGTCAACAACACTCCCCTTGCCCTGGCCGGTTTGGCTCAGTGGATAGAGCCTCAGCCTGTGGACTGAAGGGTCCCAGGTTCGATTCGGGTCAAGGGCACATGCCTGGGTTGCGGGCTCGATCCCCAGTGGGGGGGCGTGCAGGAGGCAGCCAATCAATGATTCTCTCTCATCATGGATGTTTCTATCTCTCTCTCCCTCTTCCTTCCTCTCTGAAATCAATTTAAAAAACAAAAACAATACTCCCCTTATCCTCACTGATAAACTGCAGGGGGCGCTCCTTGCAGCCTGGGGAGTGGTGTAAATTGGGAGGAGAGAAGGGTAGACTTCTCAATCATCTTTCTGTCCCAATCTTTCTCTCGACCTCATCATCCCCGACATGCACCATTTTTCTGTTTTGTTTATTTGTTCAGGGACCCAGATGCCAACAAGAAGGCTCATTTTTCCCAGTGTGTTCAACAACCGCGTGCAAAGCAGCCAGATACTATTTGCCTGTGGCAGCAGCTGAGCGCTGTCTGAAGCAAAGGGAAATAAAACCCGTGAGCAGGGCACAGGGCGGGAGGGAGAGGGAGCGCGGCTGCTCCTGGCTGAATTCTGCTCAGAGTAGAGGTCCCCAGGTGAGAAGACAGAACCACAGGTTAGCCCGGGCCTAGGGCACCGGGAAGGGGGAATCCATCATCGGCTGCCGTAGGAGAGATGGCCCATGGCTTTCTGTTTCCTTTCACAGTTTGTTTTTCAGGACAGTGTTAGGTTTACAGAAAAATTGCGAGGAGATTTCCCATATACCCTGAAAACGTTGTTTTCCTTTATTATTAACGTCTTATATTAGAATACATTGGTCAGATTAATGAGTCAATATCGACATTGTTATTACCTAAAGTCTGCACTGGAAATGATGCCCTTGGTTTTCAACTGATGCCCTTTTCCTGCTCTGGGATCCCATCTGAGATGCCAGAGTAATGGTATCTTCAGTCATCATGTCTCCTCGGGCTCCTTTTGGCCGTGACCATTGCTCAGTTTTTCCTTATTTTTGAGGACCTTGACAGTTATGAGAAGTAATGCTCAGGTATTTCATAGAATGCCCCTCACCTGGGATTTGTCTGATCTTTTTCTTGTGATAAGACTGGGTTATGGATTTAGGGGGTGTGTAGGGGGTAAGGGGGACAAGAGAGGCCAAGTCCATTTCCATCCCATGGTATGAAGAGTACGGACCATCAACATCAGTTCTCACTGTCAGTGGGAGTCTGATCTCCTGGCTGAGGAGCTGTTTGTTAGGCTTCTCTACTATAAACTTGCTCTACTCGCTTCCCCTTTCCATACTGTACTCCCTGGTTTACAAAAAAAAAAAAGAAAGAAAGAAAAGAAAAGAAAGGCAGAAAAAAAACATGATATGTGCATCTAACGCTTCCCGGGGGAGAGCTAGGTGTCACCTTTGTGGGGATGGAGTATCTACATAAATTATTTGGGATTCTTCTGTACAGATGTGTTTCTTCTCCACCATTTATTAGTTTATTCAGGCATTTATTTATATCAGTATTAATTTGTGGGTATTCATTTTATACTTTGGGTCACAGGGCAAAAAGAACTACTTTATTTTGTTGCTCAAATCGGTCCAACTTTGGCCCCTGGAGGTCTTTCAGGCTGGCTCCACTATTTCCTTGACACTCCCCCATTGTTTTGTTTCCTGAATACTTCCTTCATTTCTGGCTGCATAAGACCCGCTTGGCTCAACTCGTCCATTTCCTGTCCTTATCCTAGAAGCAGCTATTTCTTCAAGGAATTATGAGATAATGGTATCAGAAACTAAGACTTAGAAGTGACCTGTGCTCATTGCTACTGGGATGTCATCGCTGCCAGAACCCCTTAGCTGTCAGAGGAAGAAAATATATGTATGTACACAAACCCGCGATCATCCCATGACTTTTGGGGGTGTGAATCAGCAGAGCACTTGAACCTCACTGGATGAATGATGCTCTCTCAAGATGACCACAACCTTAGGACTCCCACTTCATCCCATTCATTCCTTAATCATTCACTTATTGATTCATTCAGCAGTTAATGGTGCTTTCTAGGTGCCAGGCATTGTATTAACCACTGAAGATGCACCACCAGATTCTAATGGGTTCAGAAATAGTGAAGCTGGGGGAGGGAAAATATTCCATACATAGGGACGGCTTGTGGAAAAGCCGTGATGGAAGAAGGGAAAGAAAACCATTGCAGCTGGAACACATAGAAGAGGAGGACAGAAGAGAGGTGGGCAGGCCTGAGAGGCCATTTGGAGGAGAACGTCCTAATCCTTTGAAGGAAGTTTGACCTTGACCCTCTGAGGGGCCATCGTCAGGGAGATCTGCCTGCTGAGCCTGAGTTTCACTGCTGTGCAGAGAAGAACCTGTGGCCGCCTCACAGTTCATAAATAAAATTGCAGGTAAGAAAAGATACAGTCAAGGGATAGGCTGGTCTCACTGGAGATGGGTGATGGATCGAGTAGGGAGGATGCCAGAAAAGCAAAACCTCTCTGCAACTTGTCCCGAAGGATGTGTGTGTGTGCATGTGTGTGTGTTTATAATTCTAAGAAAGGAGACTGGAGGTGAGAACAACAAAGTTGAACACTGAACGTAGAAAAAGCTGGGAGAACTTTGGGGAGTAGCCATGTGTCAGGCGGACTGCAACTTGAGAGACAGAATTTGTATTAACCTATGCCAAACTCAACATCTGCTTCTTTGAATTTGATGGAAACCAGTATAGCAAAGAGTTTACAAGTCAGAGCAGGGTCCTAATGCCCATGAGACACTACAAAGAAGAAAGAGCCAGGGATGTATGGGGACCATAAGATATAAGAGCCACTGAAGTCAAAGGCATCATGGAAAAAGGCTTTGAATTCCCCACAAGCAGTGGATTTGGAGTTAGGGACCCACCTTCCCCAGCCCTCTAAGGCCAGGAAAGCTGCCCTAGGCATCCCTGTGCTCACCCTGCTCTAGAGCTATAGACCCTCATTCAGCACCTCACACTTAAAGGGATCTTCAGCTCTTCACAGCTTATAACAGAAATCAAGTAAATGCCTAGTTGTATCTGTCAGCAAAGGAAGTTTAAAACATATATAAATAACAGCAAATAAGCTAATCCTCTCCAAACAACAAACAAAGAAATACATAAATAAATAAATGAAAATCATCCATAGTGCTAAGAAGGAGTTTATTTAAAGACTGGGTTCTCAAACATGGCTAAGCTCCAAATGCATTTCAAATGCAGGACATATGATAAAAACAGCGGTGTCTCCCACTGTGGTTCAGTATTAGACCAGAGGATCTTTGGGAAAAGGGGGGAGAAACGGAGACACTGCTCCCAGGTTTATATAACGCAAATCTAGCCTTCATCATGTTAAAAGCATTTACGGCTCAGTAAGAAATCCTTTAAAAAGAAAAAGTTACTTAGGCAAAGCAGTCCTGGAAAGGCAGCATTCTTATTCACCCGACTTCCCACAGAAACCCGGGCCCACTGAAATAATTGTTTCTCATCCCCTGAAGCAAATGAACCACTCTCCCGCTTTAAATCATCCCGTTTTCTCTTTACCTCATGATTGACTTTCCCTGTGATGCAGGTTGTGTTTGCCAGCAAGAAGGAAGTCATAGGAAAACAAATTGCTTTGTACTGTACCACGATTGTCTGGAAATACTAAATAGACGGGCAAGGCAGCATGGGACCAACTTGCAGCTTCGTGAGCTAATGGGTAGGATGGAAAAGTTTTAGTTGTTTAAATCGGATGAATGCCCCTCATTTCCAAACACACAGGCTATCCTTTTGTAGGATTTTATAAATCATTTCGAAAAGTGATCAACAAATTTGCATGGTAACCCAAAGCAAGGACAGATGATTATTATTTTATTGATTTTTAGAGAGAGAGAAACATCAATTTGTTGTTCCACTTACATATGCATTCATTGGTTGATTCTTTTATGTGCCCTGACCAGGGATCAAATGCACAATCTTGGCATATGGGGGATGGCCCTCTAACCAGCTGAGCTACCTGGCCAAGGCAACAGATTATTTGGTTTGTTTGATTTTTACTCCCTCCACTCACAGATTACAGCCCTCTCCGAAGGAAGGAAGGAAGGAAGGAAGGAAGGAAGGAAGGAAGGAAGGAAGGAAGGAAGGAAGGAAGGAAGGAAGGAAGGAAGGAAGAAAATCTGGAAATTTCTCAAACTAAAGTTCCACTGTAATCACCACTCGCAAGTGATCATGGATCACCATAATTATTACACAAACATAAACACCAAATTTTGGTCATTTGTCATAAATGTCACAAATCACCGATTTGATTATTATTTCAACAGAGAGGCATTAAACATTATATTCAATGCCCAGTACCATTTTAGGCATAAGGGAACTACCAATGAAGGAAGCTAGACCCTTGCCTAAATAGCACTTGTATGCTAGTGAGAGGAAACAAGTTAATATATGACATGCTAGATGGTGATAGGAGCGAAGGAGAAAGATAAAGCAGAAGATATAGGACTCCTAGTGCTGGGCCTTGAGATAGCTGCTTACGCTGTATTGTGTAATGTGATTGGAGAAAATCTCTATGAACTGTCATTGCACCTTACCCATCCACAGGACTTCTGGGTCATTCTAAGAACTCCCAACTCCCCTTGCCTCGCAGACAGAGGAGTATAGTAGAAAAGAGGGTGGGTGTGGGTAAATACAGCCATCAATTCAAATTCTGACTCTGCTATATATTAAATTTGGGTACTTAAGTTATACAGTCTCTCTTTTACTCTCCACCTGTATAAAAGCAAAAAATAATACATATCTTATAGGTATATTGTGAAATAAATGAAGGCATGAGCTCAAAGCACTCAGCATTTTATATATTTCAGTCAATGCTAATGTCCTCATCTTTACCTGCATTTCTGAATTTACTGTAACATAACAACTGATTTAACATGTTACAGTACACTTCAAACATACGTGTATGCATACGCATCATTACATGGTGGTGTATTTATTATGTGCACACATAAAAATATTCTCTTGTTAACATTACATATAATTTCCACATAAGCTAACTCTGCCTCCCCAAATAGAATATGGGAACTCTACTACCTCCTTCTTTTATACTATAAAACCCCTGCTTCACAAATTCTTGCCAAACACTGTGTTGGAAAGGAAACAGAAAAAGTTGTGGGGATAAGATGACGTATCACGACTTGGCTTTGGTCCCTACATGTGAGCCAAGTGCCCACTGTGTGTGGTCTTCCTTTCATGCTTTGCACTGTGAGGACCAGGCGCCATGCAGCCAACTGTGAAGGGAGGCAGAATAGTAAGTACACTGATTAAAAACACGAGCTGCAAAGTTCTCCAGGCCCTGTTCAAATTCATTTGTAAAATTCATTGGAATTCATTTATAAGATAGAATTAATGCCACCTACCTCTTAGGGTTGTTAATGAGGATTAAACATGAGAATACATAAAAAATGATTTGGTGCTCATGAAATGGGGATGATTAACAATGAGAAAGAATTCTAAGAGTCACCACTAAAGGGTCATTCGTATCTAAGTGGGAATAGATATAGGTATATAGTGTTATTTTT
Organism: Myotis daubentonii; assembly: GCF_963259705.1. Lineage (NCBI taxonomy): Eukaryota > Metazoa > Chordata > Mammalia > Chiroptera > Vespertilionidae > Myotis > Myotis daubentonii. Next base: position 18,254,832 of record NC_081843.1, on the reverse strand, counting down.
GGCATACAAGTGCCACCTTAGATATACTAACATTCCCTGCAAATAATTGAATCCAAGCAAATATTTGCTTAACAGAGGAATTATTCTAGATTACAATGTGTTTTGTGTAAATTCCACATTTGAGTATTGTCTGTATGCTACAAATAAAATTAATCCAATATCATTTCATGACTTTTCACAAATCTAGGATTTCTTAAAATTTTAAGAACTTTGAAAAAAATACCTGTATTGTAAGATGGCTTCAGAGTAGGTGGGAGCTACACTCACCTCCTCCCAGCATCAAGCTGGATTTACAGCAATCAACATGAAAAACCAACTGAAGGACAGCTGAACAGAAGTATTACAACCAAGGATTTACAGAAGAAGATGCAAGAAGATTGGTAAAAAGGGCAGAGACACAGAGAGGGTGTGCCCCTACACTCACATGCTGAGACTGATATGCTGGAAGAATATCTTGACTGCAAAAGCCCCCCCTGAAGAGTGTGGAGTTTCGACCCCACACCAGGAAACCCAACCCAGAGAACAGGGGCCAGGAAGAGAAGCCTGCATTGCATCACGCAGTAAAAATGAGTGGGTACTCTGTCCACCTAGAAGAGGAGAGATTCTGCTAAAAACCCAGGTGCTCTCTTAAAGGACCAACACACAGGATCTTGCTCTTGGGCACTCACCTGTGGCTCCAGTAAAGGGAGGGCAACTCATGACATATGGGAGTCATAAATAGAAGACCTGGGAGGCATGGCACCAGGGAGAGTTCTGGAGGGTCAGCCACTGAGGTCCAGGTGCGGAGTCACCATCCCACACTGCCCTCAGCACCATCTTCCCAGGGTAGAGCACCCTATTCTAACAGCACCAGACTGGGGAGTACACTAACCCAGACCTCCAGCCATGATGACACCCCCTCGCCAAGCCCAAGTCCCACAGAAAGGTCTGTTGGCTGCACCCAACAGGAACCTTTGGTGCACTCTTTTTTTTTTCACATAAGAAATATTTATTGTATCTCCATGCAGGTACTTGGGGTACATACAAAATAGACAAAGTTCTGATTTTGGGGAGTCCATTCTAGCAGGACATCTTTTAAAGCTCTCAGAATATTTTTGAAAACATGCAGTCATTGTTGTACGTTAAATATATAGCACAGTATCCCTTTGCCTAAAAGTATCATAAAAGTAATTTTGTATAAATATATATACACTGTGATTGGAAATTTATGGTAAAACTGTGGTGGTAATTGTTTTGTATTTTATAAATTCAAAACATACAGTTTTTCATATTTTAATATTCCTGAAATCAGGATGCACCTTTCAGTTCATGTCTCCTTGCTATTATAGTTGGCAGTATTTTGTTTGTTTTTATTAGTGGTAGGTAAAATGATTGTGTATCTTATAATTGAAAACATTTTTTTTTGGTTGTTAACAACTTTTTTTTTTATTGCTTAAAGTATTACAAAGGGTATTACATATGTGTCCTTTTTTCCCCCCCACCCTTGACAGTCCCCTAGCCTCCCCTATCCCCCAGTGTCTTATGTCCATTGGTTATGCTTATATGCATGCATACAAGTCCTTGGGTTGATCTCTTACCCCCTTCCCTCCTGCCCCCCAACCCTCCCCGGCCTTCCCGCTGCAGTTTGACAATCTGTTTGAGGCAGCTCTGCCTCTGTATCTATTATTGTTCAAAAGTTTATAATGGTCTCTATTATCCATGAATGAGTGAGATCATGTGGTATTTTTCCTTCATTGACTGGCTTATTTCACTTAGCATAATGCTCTCCAGTTCCATCCATGCTGTTGTGCCGGGGTCCAACCCCAGCGGGTCCAGGGGTCCCCAAAGGTGTGGACGGAGTCGGCGAAGAAGGAATGACACGGAGACAGCGTTCAGTTGATCAGCAGCCTAGCCAGGATCTCCAGCCAAGTTCTGGTCTCCATCTCCAGAGAGGTTCTGCTTCAGATCTCCAGCCAGGTTCAGTCACCAGGTTCTAGTCAGGTTCTCTTGCAATGTTCTATAGTCAGGTTCAGTCCAGGATCTATTGCCATGTTCTCTCCAGCGAAGTTCTTCTGTCTCCAGGCTCCGTGTAGGTTCTGTCTTCTGAATTCTGTCTCTCTTGGTCCTGTCTTCTAAGTCATGTCTCCTTAGTTCTGTGTCTTGCTGTCTTCTGAATTCTGTGTTCTAAGTTCTGTGTGTTTCTGTCTTGTTACAACTGTATTTATACCAGTTGATTCAATCCTATCAATCTCTATTACAAAGGTTAGGGCGTTTCTTATCTCCATTCCAGGGAGAAAAGATTATGTAGTTTAAGCATGATTGTTCGTAGTTAAAGTGATTAATTACCCGCCTGGCACTTAGTTGAGGGGTTTTATTCCCTCCCTAACTTCAGGGGAAAATCCCTACCTGGGGATTCAACCTTTCTCGGAGAGGTGACCTTGGTTAAAACACAGCGGGAAGAAGGTGAGCAAACATATTAAGAACCGTATGCCTTATATGCCAGGTCCCTTGAAACAGCAAGGATGGACCGGCTCCCGGCACTGTTGCAAATGGTAAGAGTTCCTTCTTTTTTACAGCAGCATAGTATTCCATCGTGTAGATGTACCACAGTTTTCTAATCCATTCATCTACTGATGGGCACTTAGGCTGTTTCCAGATCTTAGCTATGGTGAATTGTGCTGCTATGAACATAGGAGTGCATATATCCTTTCTGATTGGTGTTTCTGGTTTCTTGGGATATATTCCTAAAAGTGGGATCACAGGGTCAAATGGGAGTTCCATTTTCAGTTGATTTTTTTTGTTGTTGTTTTTTTTTTTTTTTAGAAGCTCTAAGCAGACACTCAGACTGCCATTGAGCTGTGTGGCTTTGGAATGGGGGACAGTCTTGCGATACCCCTGCAGACTTGACCAGTGCCACCCCCTGTTTTAATTTGTTCTCCCAAGTCCCATTGACCATGCCCAGCTGAGCTCAGTTCTGCAGGAGAGGGGAGGGGGGAAGGGTGTGGTACTCTGAGCTAGGACCTTCAGAGCCCATCGCTCTCGGAGGCACTTGTCGAGGACTCAGATGGGTGCTGTATTCTACGGCTGAAAAACTGGGATAAAGCAAAGCACTTGCCCCCTTCCTGCAGGCTCATCGGCACCACCCCCATTGAAGGCAACTTGATCTTTCCTCCCAAGTCCCAGTGGCTCCATCCTGCTGAGCTTCCTTCTGAAGTGGGGATAGCTAGCTACACCCAAAATGACCCTGAAGCATGTTTCTCCTAGGGGAGCTAGAGTTCCAGACTCTGAGAGAGACTGAGTAGTATGGCTCTGGATTAGGGGCCGCTGTCCCCCACCCCCTACCATTGAGTGTCTGACTGTGCTGCCCCCAAGTAGAAGACCCACTAGTCCTGCCCTACCAAGCTCACACCTTGTGGTAAGGTCTGTGGGTAACCACCAGCCTGGACCCTACACTCTACAGTCTTTCTTCAGAAGGCTCTGGAGGCAACCTCAGGGGGTGGCATATTAGCGAACTGGTGGAGGCAGACGTCAGGGAGTGTTGGACTTTTTATTGACCTGCCTCAAACTCAGCTGGAGGATGCCAACCCTTAAACACACCTTGGTCTCTCCTATGCACATCCAGGCCCAGTAGACACAGTCACAAGCAGGGAATAGCATAGTAGCTCCAGACAGGTAACCCAAAGTTGCACAAAACGTCTGACATCAACTTGCACTGAAAACCCACCCATGTGGATCCAGAACCAAAACAAACAGTGGTGGTCTTCAGAAGACATTAGAGCTTGACCCAACTAGCCACACAAGCAGCACACCCAAAGGGGGATTCTGGCAGGCACCAGACCCTGCTGGAAACAACTCCACCTAGGGGGGCAGCCCCTGCAAGATTGTCAGCTGATTTCTCCACAGAAACACTTCAGGCCAGAAGGGATTGGCATCAAATATCCAAATTGATAAAAAGCAAGGATCTGCAACCAAAACTATGCTATCCATCATGGTTATTATTTAAAATTGAATATTAAATAAAGAGCTTCACAGACCAAAAAAGCTAAAGGAGTTCATTACCACCAAACTAGTATTACAATAAATGTTAAAGGGCCTTCTTTAAGAAGAAGACAGAAGAAAAAATATACAGAGATGGGAACATAGGTATAAATAAAATGGAAATAAGTAACTGAATATCAATAACTTCAAATGCAAACAGACTAAATGCTCCAATCAAACAAAATAGATCCAGAGACATAGAAACATTCAACACACTGATGATTCTAAGAGGGAAGGGGGTAGAGGAGGAAGAGATCAACCAAAGAACTTATATGCATTTATGCATAACCCATCAGTAGATGAGTGGATAAAAAAAAAACACAAAAAAAACTGTGATACATCTACATAATGGAATATTACTGGCTTATAAAAAAGAAGGGTCTCTTACCCTTTGCGACAGCATGAATGGACCTGGAGAGTATTATGCTAAGGGAAATAAGTAAGTCAGAGAAAGACAAATACCATAGGATTTCATTTATATGTGGAATCTAATGAACAAAATAAACAAAAAAGAAACAGACTCAAAAATACAGAGAGCAGAGTGACAACTGTCAGATGGGAGGAGGTTTGGGGACTGGATTAAAAAGGTGAAGGGATTAAGAACAAATAAACATGCTGACAGCAGTATGCATGACTGCCAGAGGAAGGGGGAGTTGGGAGATGGAAAAAGCGAAAAGGGGATATATAGTGGTAGAAAGAGGCTTGACTCTGGGGGATGAGTGCACAATGCAGTATGCAGATGAGATGTTATAGAATTAAACACTTGAAACCTGTATGGTTCTATTAACCAATATCACCCCGATAAATTCAATTTAAAAAGAATGAAGAAAAAAGAATAAAAGAAAAAGATACTTGCATATAAACAGTGTAATTAACAGTAAATTCAGTCATTTTCCATTTGTTTTGTCGATGAGGGGCCCTAATAAATTCACCATGGGGATCTCAAGCAGTGTAGCTCATTGCTGCCTCAAGTGCCTTCCTTACGGATGACAAGAACTCGAAGAAAGAAAAGAAAATGTCCTCCTTTTTCTTTTTTTTTTATGTCCATGAATGTGTAAATTCTTTGGGTTGGAAATCTCATTAACCATTCTCTTCTATGAAGAATGAGTAGGAGTGTTGGAGGTATCCGAGGCTACCTCGACAACTGGCTCACAACTCACATCACTCTTCTCATGGGAAATGCCATGATTTTCTGCTTAGCCCTCATTGTGAAGGCCAGGTTTGCCCTCCAGCGATAAGGTGTGTCCTCAATCACACTGCACATGTGCCCTCTGCAATCAGAAATTGCAGAATTAGGAATATTAGCATTATCCTGGTGAACTGCTCAAAATAGTTTACTAATTGTTACTGACATAGGCCAAGCGGCGAGCTGTTCTGAGGTCTCCTTTTTAAGAAATTTTGAATAGTGTGAGCCTTTATTTCATCTGCATAATTTTAATGCTGTGGGGTCACTTTCCCAACATCATAGTTTTCAACCATTTAAAGTTTCCAAAGTACATTTCACCACAATTTTCACATCTTCGGGCTTCTCTTTTCATCCATTATCCAAAGTTTGAAACAGAGAGCAGATAGTAAATATGGCTTTGCCCGACTTTTATCTGATAAAACTTCAAAGAGGAAATATGTAACCATCCTTATCAGCCAAGTGAATCCTACACTCAACTCGTTGGCAAGGTAGGGAATGACAAAAGTTTTATCAGCCTCAAGTCCTGAAGAGCACCTTCCTGCTTTATTCTGGCTGCTTTACGCCTGTCTAAAATTCAGCTCCAAATAAGGATGCATTTGGTTCAGCCTGAGAGATACAGGTGACTTCAGATATGAATTTGAAAGACACCATCAATCCATGACATGGCACCAGTTTCCTATGCCAACTGCAATTCTTTCCATGAGGAAACTGGCTGTGAGACCCTGATAATAAAATCAGGAACCAAATCTCAAGATAAGTTTGATTTCCCTCTTCAAGTGCTTGATGAACAAATACAAGCAAATGTGCCCCTGCCCATCTCTATGCCCTCAATGCACCGTGCAACTAAAATCAGTTCTTCCAACTAAAATGTAGTCTTCTCACAGGACGTGTAGAGGGCTACAGCGAGGCAGGGAGTCCCTCTTAACATGAGGGAAGCACCTGACTATATTCTAGGTTCCATATTAAGTGCTTTTCATTAGAATATCTCATTTAATCTTTCAAAAACCATATGGTGTTGTTGATATCACCTCTCTTTTACAGGTGTGGCAACTGGGCAAGAAGGAGTTAAATAATTTGGTCAAGTTTACACATTGGAGCTAAAATTTGAACCTGAACAGTCTGATCCCATGCATGCTCTTATTTTATCATGAGCAGTCTCATTTCCAAGGGTGATCAAGGGAAGAGCTAAGACCTGAAACCACATAGAGCAATTCATTAAGATATAACCTTGCTCAGAGAGCTTCCAGATCTTCCCTCTTCCCTAGACCCCAAATGTAGGATAGTTAAAAATCCATCAGCCAGTATGAATGGGCTGGTTTTCTCCATTCTGCTCTTTAGGGATGACCCTGAGAGACAGTTTCCCCTACTTTCCTGCATTCAGGATAGGGGTAGGCTTGGATGCAAAGGGTCTTCCATCAAACTTCTGTATGCTTTGCATAAGTAAATGAGCTGCTGGAGGTCACTGAGGAACTAAACAGTGCTGATTAATTCAACATTCACTCATTCTTTCAACAAACAGCTGCTGTTTAGTTAGGGAATGGGCCTAGCAATTGCTGATGGACTGTGTCAATTTGGATGACTCTGAACACAGTCACTGTGTACAGTGAATATATCTTAGGATATTATTTGTGCCAACTTGTATGTGAATATTAGAATGTAATATTTATTGATAGGCAGGGACATTTTGTTTATCCTTGCTCTTAAGATAAAGGTCAGCCTCTCTCACCCCTTGCTTCCTCTATCCAACTGGCATCTATGCATGTGCAAGAAGCTTCTTACCAGACACCCTAGACCAGCGGTTCTCAACCTGTGGGTCGCGACCCCTTTGGGGATCGAACGACCCTTTCACAGGGGTCGCCTAAGACCATCAGAAAACACATACATAATTACATATTGTTTTTGTATTAATCACTATGCTTTAATTATGTTCAATTTGTAACAATGAAAATACTTCCTGCATGTCAGATATTTACATTACGATTCATAACAGTAGAAAAATTACAGTTATGAAGTAGCAACGAAAATAATTTTTTGGTTGGAGGTCACCACAACATGAGGAACTGTATTAAAGGGTCGCGGCATTAGGAAGATTGAGAACCACTGCCCTAGACCATCTTAAGACCCTCTGATTTACACTACACTGTCATAGCAAGTAACATTTTCCTTCACAGAATTTGACAAATTTGTAAATAATTATTCACACAAATATTTGTTTAGCATTTATTTCCACAGGTCAATTACAAGCTACATGAGAAAGAAAAAAGCAAAAGTATGTGTTCACAGCTGTATCTTCGGTACCAATAGTAAAATTCACCATATATTTCATACTTTATACTTCACTAAAGTATCTCATTTAATCCTTCAGTAAATATCTATCACTATATATTTCATGTATCCTTCAAGAAGTAATAAAATAAATTGAAGCCCTTAATGATATTGGCAGATGGTGATGATGATGATGATGATGATGATGATGATGATGATTATGATGATGGTGATGATGGTTGAGAACCTGTACCATCTCAACTCACTGTGACTTTACTCTTTTACTGCTTTGGCTGCATAACTTTACTATGCCAAGAAACTTTTACCCAGGAAGTTGAAAGTTCAACTAACATTACTGCTCATTTTAGGAACTTCTTGAAAGAAAACATCAACCACTTCCACCCCAAGACTCTTTCAACTCCTCATGGCCATGTCCTTGCCTTTTCCTTTCATTCCTTACCCCATCCTAAACCAGTCCCTAAATGGGAAGACCCACTTAAACACACCTCTACATCTAAAAAAAATTTTCTAACCCTTTGTAATACTTTAAGTAATAAAAATAAATAAATAAAATAAAATAAATAAAAAATAAAAAAATAAAAAAAATTTTCTGACTTTGCCCAGCCCAGAGATGCTACTAATCTGCTAAGACTCTGTTGAGATAGTTTGACTCTCCATTACTTCAGTAACAGTAAACGCTGCTTCATGGCATCAAGAGGCTGCTCCAGGGATATGTCGGAGAGGCAGCATGCAACATGTTGTTCTCCAATGTATCCTCACCCCTAGGACTATGGCTGCCACATTGTGGGGACCCAGGTTGTGTGAAGATGATGACAGAACCTGGTTGTCTGGGTCTCTTTAAGGGGGACCATGAGGGGAGGCAAACAGATGAATATTTCACATGTTTATAGTGTCTAGATTCCTCAAATATCACATCCCATGTTATTACCACAGCACTCCAAATGTTGGTATATAATGATCCCATTTCACAGATGAACAATGGAGGCCCAGAAACACTGCTTAAGAGAGACAGTGCTTGGGTGAGGAGTAGGTCCTCCAGTGGCGGTTTCCATATTCTGTCATCACTCCCGGGCACTGAGTATTGGAACTGAAGCTTAAGAATGACTGATCACCATTTTCAGAATAGCCATGGCTGCTCTGGAGCCATTATTCTGCTAAGATTAGGATACGAGTCTGCTCAGTGGACATTTATAACAGCCAAATATGCACTGAAACCTCCAGTAATTTTACACAGAAGAAGCCTCTTTAATTCTCAGGGGACTGTGGTTCTTAAGAATGAAGACAAAGTCCAGACTACTACTGCATCGCAAGGGAATTTTAGGCATGGAAACAGAGAATTAATCCCTGTAAATGACTGAGAAAGATGGCCAATCCACAGCATAAAATTAGTCCTGCTTTGAAATGTAGCATTAGAAATCTGACATGCCTTTAAAATATAGCTAGCACTTCAGAAAACATTTTATAAAAACTTGCTGTATTCTGTAGACAGCATGAAAACATTAGTGCCTTTCTTGGGCAAAGATAACCCTTAAGAGATGAAAGAAGGAAGGAAAGAAATAGAGGATGAGAAATATGTCCCATTTCAGGGGAGATAACAGGAGGCTGAATTATCTAGAGTTATCTCAATCCCCACTTCATTTTTTCAATGTGGAGAGAACTTCACTGGAGACCATCTTGCTTTAAAAACCCTGAGCATAATTTAGGGGGAAAAATATGACCTTCCATTCAAAAGGCCCTAGAAGGAGCAGTGGGTGGCATATTTAAATGATAATGAAATACCACCAGGCTAAGAGAAGACACAGCTTACCAAATAGGCAGCATTTTCTCCATTAATAATGACTTTTAGAGTAAGAATGTCAGAAAATGGGAATAAGAATGAAAAGCCATTTTCCCCCTGAATTTCTGATGAGATGATCTTTTGTGAAAAGAACAGAGTGAACGAGGAGTTTAAGACCTCAAACCAGACCAAGACTCATTGTCCCCTTGTCCCACTGGAAAATGCCACTTCTCCCATTCGCTATCCGATGCAGTTTGCATCAAAACTAACCAAGATCTTCTCCTAAAGGAGACAAGCTTTGAGGGATTTATAAGGCTACAAAAGTTTGCACATGTTCTGTATTCAAAGCACCTGATTTCATCAGATTTCTCATTAGAAACAAGTGTCCCCATCAATGCAGAATAAAGCCTTCCTCTCACACCAAATGAATACAAAATGTCAAGGTGATTAGCATAGACTCTTCTATGAGGAACACATAACAGAAACAGTCCTGATAAGGTCCCTATCTCCAAATTTGAAGATATGCACAGGACAGATTTAGCAAATACCAAACATTTAGGGATAAATGTTCTACTTGGAGGAAATAGATGGAAGTGTGAGTTCAGAAGCCCAGAGGTGTCTATGTCACCCCCTACTGGGCATTTATTGGATGACACTCAGCAAAAAACAACCTGAATTCATGATCTCCTCTAGACACTGTCTCAAACCCACCCCTCATACAGTGAGTAGTCTTCTTCAAGAAAAATAAAAAATAAAAACAACAAAGGTGAAGGAACTAAGAAGTACAATTTGGTAGTCACAGCAATGTAACGTACAGTATAGGGAATCAACACTAATAAAAGAGAAAAATGGTAATTGGCGTACGAGCTACCCTTTTCATTGGCTAATCAGGGCTGTATGCAAATTAACTGCCAACTAAGATTGGCAGTTAACTGCCAACTAAGATTGGCAGTTAACTGCCAACTAAGATTGGCAGTTAACTGCCAACAAGATGGCGGTTAATTTGCATATGTAGGCACAATGCAGGGAGGCGAAAGGGAAAGCAGGAAGAAGCCCCCTGCCACTGACAGTGATCAGAAACCCAGGGGGGAGATAAGAGCTGGGGGGCAGGGCAAAGGCGGCCCTGGGGCCACCTTTGCCCTGCCCCCCAGCCATGATCGGAGAATCAGGTGCCTTTTCCGCCCTGGCCAGTGATAGCAGGAAGTAGGGGTGGAGCCAGCGATGGGAGCTGGGCACGGTCGAAGCTGGCAGTCCCGGGAGCTAGGGGTCCCTTGCCTGGGCCTAAAGCGGAGCCCACGATCGTGGGGCCGCTGCAGCTGCGGGTCCCCGCTGCCCGGGCCGGACGCCTAGGCCAGAGGCGTCAGGCCTGGGCAAGGGGCCGATCCTGCGATTGGAGGGTGATGGGGGTCAACGCCTGAGGGCTCCCAGTATGTGAGAGGGGGCAGGCTGGGCTGAGGGACACTCCCCCCCACACACACACCCAGTGCACGAATTTCGTGCACTGGGCCCCTAGTCCTATATAAAAGCCTAATATGCAAATCAACCGAATGGCAGAACAACCAGTCTCTATGATGCACACTGACTACCAGGGGGCAGATGCTCAATGCAGGAGCTGCCCCCAGCCCGCAGGCCGGGTGCCCCCTGATCACCCCGCTGGCTGCCCCACAGATTGGCCCTGATCGCCAGCCAGGCCTACGGACACTCGGTGCAAGAATTCCGTGCACCGAGCCTCTAGTATAGGCTATAATCCTATATAAGAGAAGCCTAATATGCAAATCAACTCAACGGCAGAACAACTGGTCCCTATGATGTGCACTGACCACTAGGGGGCAGATGCTCAATGTAGGAACTGCCTCTAGCCCGCAGGCCCCAGGCCAGCCATGGCTGGTGCAACCGGGGGCCCCCACCCCCGATCACCATACCGGTCACTCCTCATATGGAGGCAACCAGTGTCTGCGTCTGGGAGACAGGGCCGGTGAGCGGGTGGCACCAGACTGGCCAATGCAGGTGCCAGTGGGGGGGCCCCCCGTTCGCCCAGCTGGTTGCCCCATAGATCGGCCCTGATTGCTGGCCAGGCCTAGGGACCCTAACCGTGCATGAATTCCATGCATGGGGCCTCTAGTATTGTAATAACTGTATGGTGCCAAGTGGGTACTAGACTTATTGGTGTTTTCACTTCGCAAATTAATAATTGTCTAGCCACTACGTTATACATCTGAAACTAATATAAAACAATACTCTTTGTCAACCATAATTAATTTTTTAAAAATAAAATAGAAACAAAATGGAAAAACATGGGATTCATCATTTTCCCTTGTTCTTAATCTAATCTATCTCTAATTAGGCCCATCATCCCTGTGGAAGGTAACCAGGACTCATTTATATTTGTCCTTCTCCACTTCCCAGTCCTACTCCAGGCCCTCACCATCTCTCACTGTAGCCCTGCAACACCTTCTCAACAAACCTCCCACATACCAGCTTCCTCCTCATCCCCACATTGGAACAGAGAGATCCTTTAAAATGCAAATGGACCACACACCTTCATTCCACTGCAATAAAAGGCTTTGAGGGTTTTTCAAATCCTCTTCACATCTAGCACAAAGGCCTTACCTAATATGCTCTGTGGTAAGGAGAATAATGTCCCCTCCCCAAGGTGTCCTTATCTGAATTCCTGGAACCTGTGAATATTTTATGTTTCATGGCAAAGGTGAATGAAGGTTATAGATGGAATTCAGGTTGCTAATCAGTTGGTTTAAAATGAAGAGATTATTCTGAATTATCTAGATGGGTTCAATGTAATCACAAGAATCCTGAAAAGTGAAAGAGAGAGTCATAAGAAGAGTCACTGTGAGTGTGATTTGATGTTAAAAATACTCAGACCACCATCGCTGGCTTTGATGATGGAAGAGAGGCAGGAGCCAAGGCAGCCTCTAGCAGACAGGAAACAGATGTTCTCCTGGCACCTCCAGAAGGAATGCAACCCTACTGATACCTTGATTTTAGCCCAATGAGACACAGAACTGTGAGATAATCAATTTATGTTGTTTTAAGCCATTGGGACTGTGGTCATTTGTTGCATTCCCCATAGGAAGCTAGTATACGTCCTGGAAGGCCCTACAGAAGCAAGCACTGCCCAGCCCTGCAGCTTCACTTTGTACCACTCATCACCCCTGGCCTTTTTTCTTCTGAATTTCTTTGTGCTTGTCCTGCCACAGGTTACCCAAAAAGGATGTGCCATTTCCCTTGAATGCCCCTCTTTCCAGGCTTGGTCCTGCTCATAATTAGGTCATGGGTAAGACATGGATGACTTTTTCACAACCACTATTGAGATAGGGTATGTGATGAAAAGGCTGTAACCAATAAGGGCTCCCAGGACTATCCCAGAGAGAGTAAAACCAATCCCCAATGGGTTTATGGCTTGGCTTGAACAGACCAGCTCATCCAACAAGGGGACTAATTTCACCTTGTGGTAACCCCTAGCCTCATTATACGCTCATTGCAATGTGTTAGCATCCTAAATGACACACCCTAAGCCACCAGGATCCCAAATGGATTGTCCATATAAGGACACAAAATGGCCAATGGGGCTTTTCTGAGAAGTCTCCACCCTTTTCCCAGAAAAAATCCTGAGTATTTCTCCCCCTAATTGAATGCCCTACCACTGGATTACATAAACCTCAATAAAATAAGTAAACCTCACTAGGGAAGGCTAATCTCTGTCTCACTGCTTCACTAATAAACTCTTTCCCTTTAAACTCTATGCTGGCTCACCTTTAAATCTTTCCTGCACCAAACCAAGAACCCACATGGGTTGCTCACCTTCAGGTCCCAGGACCCTGGATTGTCTATATCACTATTCTCCCTGAGTCCTCACTGAGGATAGTTAGATGTCCCTGTTTCATAATCCCTTAGCACCCATACATTCATCACACTTGTTAGCACTTCTTCAAGTCCAGAGTGATGGGTTCATTCTGGTTTACAAGTCACATCCATGGTTTTCATGGTTTTAGTAGGAAAGTTTCACCTCTCAAGAAAACCTTCATTCTGGGAAATCTGGGCATTTTATTACATCTTCTTTTGCTGCACAGGGCCTGGCATACAGTAGGTACTCAACAAAATAATAATAAATTGATTTAATTTGCCATTGTCTTTTACTGCATGCACACACAGTTCTAGTCATATTTCTTTCCACTCATGACCCTTCTATCTAATCATCTAAGTTTGCCCCAGGCTACTACATCCTGGGTATTACCCAATTCTAAGATTATGCAAGTCTCTTGGAGCTACGTTTCTACACACCATCCTTCCCAGTTATCTCCCTTTATTCCCCTGTGTTATGAGAATGAGCTCTTGAATCAAAAATTCAATGAAAAAAAAATTGTTATTGTGAACCTACCTTAAAAGCAAACATGACATCCTTTTTGATGAATTTGTACAGGGTAGAAATGTCTTGTGCTCTTGAAAATGAACATAAATGATAATAATGGTCATCATCTTTGAAAAGTTGGTTCTTCAAAGCAGAATTAACTTTTCATGGTCTCTTGGGTGCTATTTTGTGTCTTAAAAGAGGAATGAATTCGGAATTACATAGCCAGGTAGCCTCTATTGGGGATTGCTAACCTTTGAAGTACTCTTTAAAGGAAAGCAAGAACTTAAATATCATCCAGTGACCAAGTTTTACAATTCTTTTGTATCCTAATGTTCAATTGTATGAGAATTAATCTTCACTTTATCTCTATAAGGCTGTGGTTTTCAAACTTTAATTTTAATAAAAGCAACTTATGTGCCCGTTAAGAATAATTCAGATCCCTGCCCAGGCACACCATGTAGTTTCTGTTTGAAATCTATAAACTGGTTTTCTGGTAAGTAGCTTCAGGAATCACCATGGACAGCACCTTAATAGACTTTAAAACATGGAATGCTGTCAAAGTAACAACATGGCATCAGAGAGGTACTCTTGATATACTAGTAATCTGTTTAAAAGCGTACAATTATGGAACAAAGAAGAAGCATCTATGTGTGCATGAAAATGGGGAGAGATTCAAGTAAGGGGTATAGATAAGATGTTATGTTTAATGGCAAATGAAGAATCCTTGTTATTATCACTAGTAGAAAATACCAGCCAAAGGTGTCTAATATGTGGAATATAGACTTAGTTGATAAAAAAAAAAAAATCTAGTGTTTCCCACACGTCGCATTGCATTAAAACAAAGTTTGAGAGTCAAAAATCTTGCTTTTCGGACCCTTTATGAGAATGCTACCTATTTAGTGAGTTGGCAAGAATTGGGTTTAAGATAAGAGCATACTGTGTCCCTTATAAGGACTAGCTGATAACCAAGGGGTGTTGGCCCACTACAGAACATAAAGGATGTCATTCTAGGGAAATTCAAAAAGAGTGTGAAATTTCGTCTTAATGAGGGACTTTTTTTTCTATGGTGTTCACTGCTACTGTTACTTTAAAAAAAAAATTTGCTACAGAGATGGTCTTGTAAAGATGCATTATGCCAAGTGATTATTTTGTCCTTACTAAGACATTTATTAATTAGAAAACAGAATCAATAAGTGGTAAAGACTGCTTTATGACATGTGTCCTTTAAGCCTAGACACCTGCTTCTGCTGGGCTGCAGATACATACTCTGTCTATAGAATTACTTCTGAATCACCCATATTCACCCATTCGTACACTTCAACTCCTTTATGATCTTGACTCTCAGCCCACAACATAGATTCATATCCTCATGCTACCATCTGCTCTCATGTTAGGTTAGTTTCAGGTTCGGTAAGCCTGGTCAACCTTGGCTTTTCACAAAATCTGCAGCGATTCATATCCCTCACCCTGGGGTCAATCCTCAGAAACCATTCACGTTGGGAAGCAGAATAAGGGCAAGACTTGCTTCACCTTTCTTAACCCTAAGTGCACCACTGAAGGAGAACATCAGACATCACAGGGTCTTCCTTCTTTGAAGTTTCAGGGAGTGAGAGAAAAGGAGATCAATATGCCAGAGGGTGTGTTTCTTGAGACATGCACAAGTTCATAATATAGATAAATATAAGGCATTTCTAGAATATCACCATAGAAAGAAATTGTTGAGTTACAAGAAATATTCTAAACTTTTGGGTTTCTAAAAAATGGATCACATTGAAAAATGCTCTTCTCCACACAATTTTAAGTTCCTTTATGATGGGGATTGTGTTGTAAGCTGCCCTTAATCACAAAGGACAACTGGAAGGATGATTTTCACATAATAGACTTTCAATAAATGCTATTTATTTAATATGATATTATCAAATATGATCAAACTCAAGACTCCTAGAAGCTTTGAAATCATTTCTGATACATGATTTTCACTCATGGGTTAAAATATTTCCCATGTCTTCTAACCTTCTGCAGCTACATATCTGGTCTTGCTTATGTTGAGGAAGGATAGTAAGAAGCTAGAGAAATTTCTTGGCAGGTGGAATGGGAAACTGAGAAAGATAGCTGATTCAAACCAGCCTCACCCAGCACCCTGACTCACCTGCCTCATTCTCCCTTGCATGACCACTCCCTTAAGCCCTCAGGACAATGAGGTTCTGATCAGCATAAAATAAACTTAGTAACAAAGCCTTGGGTTTGTTGACCACAAGGACAGTTTTGATCAAAGTAGAGATAACGTCTAAGACTCAGTTGTGTTTCAGCTCCAGACCCAAAAAAGCAGCAAAATCAAATGAAGTGATGCCATGGCTGGCATCTGGATCAGATGCAATTACCAATGACCCCCTACCCTGGTGCCATCAAATCAGAGACCAGGACCCTGGCCCTTTATGTTTATTCTGATGACTCAGCATATTAAAGAACACACCTTCAGCCCTGGCTGGTGTTGCTCAGTTGGTTGGGCATTGTTGCATGCACCAAAAGGTTGCTGGGAAATTGGGGCACATGCCTGGGTTTCAGGGTGGATCCCAAGGCAGGGGGTGTGAAGAAGGCAGCCCATTCACTCTCACATTTCTCTCTCCCTCCCTCTCCCTCTCTCTTTCCCTCTCTCTAAAAATCAATTTAAAAATCTTAAAAAAAAGAACACACCCACATCTGATAAATATTCTATCGAGATCTTCCCCTGAGACTGCCCCTAAAATTTCTGCCTTTAGAAAACAGATAAAAACCCTAAGACAAAGGACCCAGTGCACTGTCTCTCTAGAGCACACCCCCATCTTCTTTCTCCAGGCATATATCTTTGCTTTCTTTTTCCTAAGCTCTAACGGTCCTCACTAGACTTACAACCAGGAGAGCAGTGGGCAGTGGCAGCTCATCCCCAGCTAACCTCCTGAACCTGTCTCCAAGGGCCCTTCTTTTGCCTCTAACTTGTGTTCTGAGTCCACAGAGCCCAGCTGACTCACCTCTTTTGCTTCTGTGACTTTCTTTCTACAAGGCCAAGGCAGCTCTCTGAGCAGCCAGCTCGATTCCTCTCTTCAAGTGTACTCTCTCTTTGCTTGCTAAATAAATTTCCTTTTGCACTAGAATTCTTGGCTCTGAATTCTTTCTTTGCCAAACTCAAGAACCAAAGTCCCACATCACCAGTATCAATGCCACTGCATTATATGTGTGTATGTTCTGCTATGAAAACTGTTGTCAGATTTATCATGTCATTCAATTTCCACATCACTTCTTTAAGGAATTTTGTGGCTTTCATAGATGAGAAGACAGAAACCAGCCGAGGAATCTTTGGAACTGGCAAAGGTCGTGCATAGTGTGGGAGGAAGCTGACAGTGGAGCACCACTTTTAGACTCACAATCTCCCCTTTGTAGGTTATAAATCCAGTCCTCTGTACAGCACATCATGATGTATTAGCTCTTTAAAAGAAGCTTTTAAATCCTGCTCTAACACTTTCAACCCATGAGTCTTGACTTCTCTGAGTCACAGTGTCCTCATCTTCAAATGAGACTAAGGATAGATCACAGGGATTGAGCCTTCTGATGTGTTGATTGATTTTCCTGAGAGGTCAAGCAAGAAGCTGCCAACTGTCAGAGGTTGGCTTCAATGATGGTGGCTCGATGCCACTGTCCATGAGCTGCCCTCCCCTGGCTCAGTGCTTCTCTTACCCACTGTCATGCTCATTGTGTACCTGGAAAACCAGGGGATGCACATGACAATAGATGCATCAAATATCACAATGCAGGTAACAGATTTTTATTGCATAGTTTCCATTTTTATTTGTTTTGAAAATGTTTATATTTTTTACATTTTTTGATTAATAGGGTTGGTTAAGGAAATGTCACTCTCTCTAGATGTGTCCAACAGCACATCTCTACAACTTCTGCCCTCTGGTGGCTATCTTCTAAGACAGAGCATCTGTTTAGAGCAGTGATGGTGAACCTTTTGAGCTCGGCATGTCAGCATTTTGAAAAACCTTAACTTAACTCTGGTGCCGTGTCACATATAGACTTTTTGATATTTGCAACCATAGTAAAACAAAGATTTATATTTTTGATATTTATTTTATATATTTAAATGCCATTTAACAAGAAAAATCAACCAAAAAAAAAAATGAGTCCGCGTGTCACCTCTGACACACGTCATAGGTTCGCCATCACTGGTTTAGAGAGATGTATGAAGGATACAATAGCACATAGTGTCAAGTCCTCCCACCTGGAGCCCATACAAAAATGAGGACACCAACTTCAAAGCCATCATATTGCATTTTGAGTCGCCTTCCCTGAAATTGATGGAGCCAAGTCTCCCAGTCCAGTCCCCCTGCCTGTTTCACAGTGTAATCTGCAGCCCAATCCAATAGCATAAATTAATTAAACCCAATCAAAGAGTATTCCCTAAACAATTTTTCCTACAATTAAACCATTGTGTTGGAAAGGAATCTGGTTAGAAATACTAATAGATATCCCAAATGAACTGAAATATTACTCCCAGGACTCTAGGATGACATCACTCCCCCTTGCTTGACAGTAATATGGAACAAAATCATCTAAATCCATGGTCGGCAAATTGCGGCTCGCGAGCACATGTGGTTCTTTGGTCCCTAGAGTGTAGCTCTTCCTAAGCCTTAGGAGTACCCTAATTAAGTTAATAACAATGTACCTACCTATATAGTTTAAGTTTAAAAAATTAGGCTCTCAAAAGAAATTTCAATCGTTGTACTGTTGATATTTGGCTCTGTTGACTAATGCGTTTGCCAACCACTGATCTAAATGCAGGTATTTATTCACCAAGTCAAGTAGATACAGTCTCCAGAAGCAAACTGCTCCTCCTTTCCAACCACAAGGAAAAATGTTCTCCTGTCTGGGGTGGAAAAGTAAGACTCGGCACCTATGCTCTCATTCCTCCTTCTGTGCCCCTGGAAGACATTGCTAATCAATCACAGTTCTCCCCTACTGAGCTCAGATGCATTCTTCCCAACAAAACTACAGGGAGCCTTTATTTATCAGAATGTGCAAGCAAGAAACCTATTTGTCTACCCTCTTCTAGAGTCTCACTTCACTAAGCCTATACTCAAAACTCCTATGACCCAATCTGGATGCCCAGATTTGAGTGTCCAGATCCACAGGATATAATTTCTCAGTTTATAATGGCCATTCTGGCATATTCAGTTAACACTGAATAACACTACTTCGCTTGAGTGGCCGACAAGTTGTCCTTATCTTCCTCAGCATCCCTAGCCCGGGCATTTCCCAATAACCCTAAAGCAGCCATGGGCAAACTACGGCCCGCGGGCCGGATCCAGCCCGTTTGAAATGAATAAAACTAAAAAAAAAAAAAAAAAATGACCGTACCCTTTGATGTAATGATGTTTACTTTGAATTTATATTAGTTCACACAAACACTCCATCCGTGCTTTTGTTCCGGCCCTCCGGTCCAGTTTAAGAACCCATTGTGGCCCTCGAGTCAAAAAGTTTGCCCACCCCTGCAAAGTAATACTTGCATTTCATGTATAAGTTCTTAGTTCCTTTTTTGATCAAGGCAACTCTGTTCAACTTGTAAAATATATCTCTAGAAAAGTCCTCTGAGTTTTACCATTCTGTTTTCTACTCCCCCACTTTAAAAATAATTTTCATTCACTAAAATTGTTCTTTAGCCCTCACGGTATTCAGTAGGTATGTCCCTCTAAGGATGGTTTTCTGTTCTTTCTCCAGCAAGTGAGGAAATAGATAATCATCTAGTGATATGGAAAGTCCCTTTTCTATAAATCTATACTAATAAAAGGGTAATATACTAATTAGACCAGGAGTCCTTCCGGACATCCTTCTGGACAAAGCCATGGTGGCAGGGCAGAAGCAGAGGTGGTTAGGGGCAATCGGGCCAGGAGGGGAGGGCAGTTGGTAGTGATAAGGCCAGCGGGAGGGGGGGGGAATTGGGGGCAAGCAGGCCGGCAGGGGGGGCAGTTGGGGGAAGCAGGCTGGTGGGGGGGGCAGTTGGGGGCAATCAGATTGTAGAGGGTGCAGGCCGGGCTGAGTGACACCCCATCCCCCCTGCACGAATTTCATGCACCGGGCCACTAGTTGATAAATAATGAAACTGACAGGTGACATGCAATATCTTTTTAAGAAAAGCTCTATAAGTTTCTAAGCATTCATTTATGGATTACATTTTAAAAACCAGGTTATAATGCCTATGAAATATAAAATTAAACTTAATGCAACTTACAAAAAATGTCGGTATCCATTTCTAATATTTTTAATTTAAAATTTTAAGAGTTTTCAGATGTGAAGAAATGACTGTGAAGAAATAAACAGAACTCTGAAAAAAGAGTCAAAAACTAATGAAATATTAGACAAATTATATAAAACGCTATAAGACAAGAGAGAACTTGTGATGGTAGAGATTTAAAAAATCTAGTCAGAATAAAATATCAGACTAGAAATGAAAAAAGCTTAAGACTGAAAAATTGTAATATCAGATGCAAAAAATAAAACAGTTTTAAACAACATGCAAGACCTACCATAAGAAAAAGGTATTAGAACCCTGAGAACATCAATGCATGCCTCTGGAGTCAGTAATGAGATACAGTGAGTACTTCTACTATTATTTTGTTGAATATGCCCATCTCATTCTGCAAAAGTTATAAAGCATATACAAATCAATATACTGCTATATCTTCCAGTGCACAGGTGATTCTAGTATATCTTAGTAGTTATTTGGTCACATAGTCACTCATGTCTCCTATATGCAGTGTTATTCCCGCTATCCCTAACTGTTTTGCTTATTAATGTAGCATACAATTGCTACTCAGCCTTTTAACTATATGCTTAAAGCATTCTTGTGTTCTGAAATATTCACTCCCCATGCAAAGTGTAAAGTCTCATTTATGTCTTGCAATTATTTTCCCTTTTAGTTTGGATAAAATGCCTCACACAGTGACAGGTACATAATAAGCACTCAGTAAATGCATGCTGATTGAATTTACTTCCCCCTGCCATAAAAGTCTCTTAATATTGCTTTCATTTTCATAGCTATTGATTCAATTATTCTTCCTCAAATCTTAAATGAAGCAGGACACCCCCTCCTCCCAGGCATCCACACATTAGTGGCATCTTCATTCGTCTTCCATTTACATCTAACTAAACTAATTATTTTCCTGCTATCTCACATCCCATTGGTGTTACACAGACCGCTGAGATGGCCCTATCTCCTGCAGGCATCACTTGCATCTTTTCAGCAGCCTGTTGTAACACGGGTGACAGAACTGTTAAGAATGTCAGCCTTCAATGCATGAGGAACTTATATAATGCAAATGATGTCATCTGAGGTAAAGCAGGTGACAACAACAACGGGAAATGCAGGAGCCAAGAGGACTGTGTCCAAACAAACTTGAGTAGGGGAAGAAGAAATGCTTTGCTTATTTCTGGGGCAAAACAATAAAATAAAAAAAACAACCAAACAAGACAAAAACAGCTTTGTGATTTCTGCAGGACTTAGAATATACCTCTGGTGGTGACTGACGCACTAAAGAATTGAGCAAATGGTTGGATTTTATGCAACATTGAATAGATGAGGAGGAGGAAGAGGTTGGATGGATGGATAAATAGGTAGGTAGATGATAGGTAGATGATAGATAGATAGATAGATAGATAGATAGATAGATAGATAGATAGATAGATAGATAGATAGATAAACAGGATCCTTGAAGTTTTTTCCACTCCCATAGCTACAACTCCACTCCAATGCCATTCCTCACTCCCAGACTATTTTAACACACCGCTTAACTGTTCTCCTTGCTTTTACTTCACCTCTGTGCAATCCTTCAATACAGTAACCAGAGTAATATTTTTAAAGACACAAATATAATCACGGTCCTTGCTTTTGCAGATCCTTTAATGGCTACCCATGGGACTTGGAATCAAAATCTAAAATTTTCTTGATGGTTACAGTCCCCTGTCCACCCTTCCAACACAATTATATGCTTCCATTCTAGCAGTCTGTTCCAACCACACCATCTTCTAAAGCTTCAAAAGACCCAAATGTTTGGCTCTACCCTCAGAGACTTTTCTCAAAAATGCCTGACTGCACTTACTACAATTTATCTTGCAGTACATACTACAATTTGTAGTGATACATTTATTTGTGTGACTGTCTATTTCTTCTGAAGAATATAAGCCCCATAAGTCTGGAAAACATGTGGTCTTGTTTCTCACTGCGTCCCCAGAGGCTAGAACCATGACTGGTGCAGAAGAGCATTTGATGTGTATTTGTTGAGTGAATGAAAGAATGGCCACAGCCCCCTGCTTGATATAGCGAGAGAGCAGTTCCTGCAGGGAAAGGGCGAGGAGGAGGATCACAGGGATGGTAGGGCACCGGTTCTGATTCCTCACCTTTGACCACAACCATGATTAAAGCTCTCACAGGGGGAGTAGGGGTCTTGCAAGCACTGCCAGTGACTTTGAGCTCAGCACCGCGAGGGCTGCAGAGGAGGATGCAGAGATGCACAGGCTGCTTAGGAGCTCCGTGCAGGTGTGGCACCTCCAGGCTCTTCAACACACGTTTGCAGAGTCAGCCTGAGGAAAGAAGCTGCCGACCAGTGTGGCCACCTCCATGTAGTGGCAGGGCCATGGGCTCTGAATAACAAGGCCTTTTTCACTTTAGACAGAAATAGTTTCACTCCTTCTTTTATTTCCCCATCCCCTTAACTCTTTATTAAAATATTTGAATATCCATAGTATTAAACTATATATACCAGTACACACACACACACACACACACACCCATAGATTATATTTATATAATCTCAAAGGCACAATTCAGTCCCTTGCTTGTTAGTCCTTCACCTTTGTTTTTGTGTTTTGCTTAGTTCTGTTTTTTCTTAGAATGCAACTTAGTTGCAACCCAGTGAAACTACTGTGAGGCCACAGGCATGCTGGACATCAGAAGGGCTTAGAGCGAGGCCCTGGGTGGCTCTCTTCTTTGCTTTTCCTAACAAGAATCCTTCCTAATGCAGTCCCTGGTAACGACAGAGAATGTGTCAATTGGCAATTTCATAGTGTAGTGCATTTCAGGTTCCTCATTCTTTCTTTGTGTGAAGAAGAAGAGAAGAGG